>NC_048304.1:85591871-85771839 GCF_013100865.1 Trachemys scripta elegans | reverse complement strand
CAACTCTGTCCACATATCTATTCAAGTGACATCATCATAGGGCCTAATCACATCAGCCATACCATCAGGGGCTCGTTCACCTGCACATCTACCAATGTGATATATGCCATCATGTGCCAGCAATGCCCCTCTGCCATGTACATTGGCCAAACCGGACAGTCTCTACGCAAAAGAATTAATGGACACAAATCTGACATCAGGAATCATAATACTCAAAAACCAGTGGGAGAACACTTTAACCTGGTCTGGTCATTCTATGACAGATCTGCGGGTGGCTATCTTAAAACAGAAAACCTTCAAAAACAGACTCCAACGAGAGACTGCTGAGTTGGAATTGATATGCAAACTAGACACAATCAACTCAGGATTAAATAAGGACTGGGAATGGCTGAGCCATTACAAACATTGAATCTATCTCCCCTTGTAAGTATTCTCACACTTGCTTCTTATCAAACTGTCTGTACTGAGCTACCTTGATTATCACTTCAAAAGTTTTTTTTCTCTTAATTGGCCTCTCAGAGTTGGTAAGACAACTCCCACCTGTTTATGCTCTCTGTATGTGTGGATATATATCTCCTCAATATATGTTCCATTCTATATGCATCCGAAGAAGTGGGCTGTAGTCCACGAAAGCTTATGCTCTAATAAATTTGTTAGTCTCTAAGGTGCCACAAGTACTCCTGTACTTTTTGAGGATACAGACTAATACGGCTGCTACCCTGAAACTTGTATTCATAGTTCACACTTAATGCATCCTCTGGATGAATAGACTCATTTGTTCCTTGGGTTTGGTATTGTACCTCTGAGTCTATTGGATACATTCTAGTTCCCTCCCCTTAATATCACAGCAAACAGTTGGAAGGGAGGGTAGCAGCTTTGTAGCATCTCTGCCCACTAATGCTTTTTTATTTGCACTGTTGTCAATGCAACAGTGATCCATGCTACTACATTCTGTAGTAAGCACAGTGAAGCAATGTAGGGTAATACATTTACGATAGTTCCTCTTCAGGCCCAGACTCCTCACGCTTACATACATAATCCCCTGATGAACTGCCTCTGGGGTGAAGGGTGGAGGAAATTTTGGCCAGTGGCTTAGGACAAACCCATATTAAAGAATTGCTTTGGACCTTTAACATTCATTCCCACAGTCCAAATAGAACATGAGTGGTAAGGGACCTCAGGTGAAAAGATGTCATGTCAGATCAATATGAGAGTCAAGTGATCAAGCGAAGTTTGATGGGACAGAAATATTGTGAGCTAGTATAAGTATTTGAGGGGGATCATGAATAAGGCCACGATTTAGTTGCAGAAGTAACTGAATCCGTGACTTCCAGCGACTTCTGTGACTTCAGCCTGCGGTGGTCGGTAGCTGCAGGGTTCCCCCGCCTCTAGTGGGGTGCCTCTGGCACTCCAAGCGGTTGCGGGCTGTAGGGTACCCTGCAGCTCCCAGCTACTGCAGAACCTCCAGCTGCCATGGCGGCAGGGGAACCCCCCAACCCAGCCCACAGCAGGCACCGGGGAAACCCCACAGCTCCCAGCTGCTGCAGACAGCTCCTAGCCCCAGCACAGCTGCCCCGCTTCAGGCGGTATGAGGATCTGCAGGTCCCCATTTTGTCAGGTATATTTTTTTAGTAAAAGTCATGGACAAGTCACAGCTTCTGTGAATTTTTCTTTTTTGCCCATGACCTGCCTGTGAATTTTACTAAAAATATCCATGACACAAGCTTAGCCTTAATCATGAACTCAGGAATGGTTCAGAGGTCTACAGGTGTTGGTAAAGAAACTAGCTCAGAATAGCTTCTGAAAGAGGACTTTAGTTCTTAAAACTGGGGCTTAATGACCTTTGGTAAACAAAGGAATTTGGCAACTATGTAAAATACAATTCACTTTATGCCTGTTCACTCTTTGAATAATCTTTGTCTACATTTTACCCAAACAAAGAAAATGGCATGAATAGGCACATGCTTGATTTTATGTACAATACTTATGATTCCTTTATTGGTTTTCAAGGATGTCTCCTATTTATAAAACAGTGCCTACTAATCCAAGTACCAGCTAAGCCTTGATGCCTTTTAACTGGTATATGTACAATACTCCAGGAAGAACAAAATAGTTCTGTGTAGAATGAGGGTAGAAAATAAAGTGTATGACTGTTCGTTTTATAAGAGTTCTTGAACTTTACAATCCCAGGACTGTCCTGGGACTATCCTCCCATTTAGTTTTATGAAAACTAAAGAGTGATTTCAACCCTGTGATAGCTGTTCATGACCTCTGGTTGAGAACTGCTATTGTAAAGTACAGAGCAATGGTTGTTATTGGTTTGGGGCTCTACCGAGACACGTGACTTGGAATACTATTTTTGTACCTTGGAATGAATAAGTGCACCCATAAATAATCACTTCTTTCTCCTTAGCCATATCAAAGCTGCTCTGGCATTGTCTGCTGCAGAAGAGGAAGTGAAGGGTCCTTAGTGCTGCTGCCCCTTTTCTTTCTTTGCAGCATGTTTGGGATTGGATCCGTTCCCCATAGTATGGGAGGAGGGGAATTGCTAACGTCGAAGGAGCTGCTTTTCCCTGTGTAAAACAAACAATCTTCTGGATCCTTACGTTTCTGAGAATGGCTAAGTGGTATGAAGCCCAGGTGGCTGCACGGTTGGCACTGCATTTCCCATGTTTCTGAGCCTGACCCATAGCTCTGCCTCTGTGCTGCTCTGACCACTCAGGACACTGACCCCCAGATTGACAAAGCAACAGGGAATCGTGCTGTAGGAGAGGAGGGATCAGGTAGCAGAAATGCATGAGCAATGTGAGAGAAAAAGAGATGGAAGGGGAAGAAGAATAAAATTATTTTCAAAAAAGAATACCTTGCACTAAAGATTTTCATATATATATATATATATATAAACTCCCCTCTTATTTCCCCTTGTAAACAATTGCAGTGGTTACCATAGGGATGGGGGCACTGGCACAGTTTTTAGAGTGGAGGTGCTGAAAGCCACTGAACAAAATTGTAAAGCATTCAATTGCTATTACTACTCTGAAAGGGGTGCTGTCGTGCCCTCAGCTTCAGCACCCCAGGCTCAGGGATAAGCATAAGATGGTTAGCGTGAGCACAAGTGGGAGGAGAGGTGTCCTGAGATGATCTGACTATTAAAACATGGTCCGTACTTTAGAAGAGTTTGAGAACTCTCTTGTAGATCAAAAGTTACCTCACTCATCATGAGGTACTTAACACTGAGGTGCTAAAATTCACTGCTACCCTGGACTCTGTGCTAAGAATAAACAGGATTAAACATCATTGTTCTCATCTTTATTTGAAGACCTGAGATAGCTTTACTGGATAGATTTGAAATTATATTCCTGCACAAGAAACACACTCAAGTTGCCTGTGCAGTCATATGACAAACATTTATTTTACCAGTTCATTTCCAGTGTAGTTCATCCTGAACTCATGACAGCTAGTCACAGATGGTACAGCAATTTGTATTTCAGCTACCTGATTTCAATAGCTATGGTGATACACCAAGAGGTAAGTGTATACTTGTATATACTTTGAGTTGGTTTGGTAACTGAAAGAAGTACTTGGGTTTGGCACAGCTTGCCATCTTTTCCACGTACCAGTAGGGAATTTCCTTTTTCCCTTGTCAAAAATGCTGTGTAACTTTTAAGATGGCTGCATCTTAGAGCTGTCTTGTTCATGTTAACTTTGCAAATATGCAAGGGGGGTTCCAGCTCCTACCTCTAGAACTGAAGCCTGCACAGAGCTCTGCAGTTTCCTCAGTGGCAGCCACACTCTTCTACAATCATGTCCTCATGGTGGCTTATTGTAACCTCTGTCTCTTCATAATAGAGCATGCTAAGTGGACTCATTTTCAGTGGACTGCAGCAGGAAGCAGGGACAGGATCAGGGTGATAATATTTCAGCAAACTCTGGAGAGGAAAAAAGAGCCAAATGTCACATGAATGGTGGTGGTGTTTGGGGATTTTTTTTTTTTTCCTTTTGGGGAGAATAAAAGGAACAAAGCACCCTGACTCCAGCTGCTTGGTATCAAGTAATATGAAAAGGGAGGTCAGGTAGTAGGGGTTGGGGGTGAGGAGTTATCCAAGGAGTGAGCAGCAGCATGACTGACTAATTTTTGGAGAACTTGAAATTCAGCCACTAAGGTGCCAAAGCAGCAGATACAAGTGTCATTTGACAGACTCTCTGAGAGAAAGGACCAAAGCTGCAGAGTGCTATTAAGTCCACCACTACAAGACTTCACAAACAAGTCAACACTATTGCCAACAGTATCAAGCTGGTGAGAGGTAATGAAGTCGTCATGGACACCTTGCCCATGTTCATGGCTAGAAGTAGTTAAAGCATCGCTATCAGTGCAGTCTCTTGCTGTGCTCCAGGAGTGACAGCAGACTGAAAGAGATGAAAGAAATCTGTGGAATCCGAGTATAGCTAGAGTGGGACCTTCACCACATTTTCAGTATCATTCTCTAAAATGGGAGGCTTTAGACAGGAGGATAATCCCCAAATTTGTTAATGTCTAAGTATTAGTGCTTGAGTCAGGATATAACTACTAGTTGTTTAAAAGCATGGCTGGCAATTTGTCCAGTATTGTTTGTTTCCTTAGACAGATCAATAATGGGTCCACAGCCTCTTCACTTGCATTTACAAGCCATAAAGAGGAGGTGGGTAGGTAGGCTCTCAGATGTTTGATTGCAAACTAGAATTGCACTTAGTTCATGCTAGAATTGCATTTCATGATTTGAAATATCGTTTTTCACTTACAAAGCAGCTTTCATCTAAAGATCTCAAAGCACTTCACAAATGTATTTTCATTGTACAGATGCGGAATCTTAGGCATAGAGCAATTAACTGACTTGTCAAACATCACAAAGCAAGTCTATAGCAGACAGGAAAAATAGAATCCAACTTTCCAGAGTCCCAGTCTTCTCTATCTACTAGTCAACACTGCCTCCCTGTTAAACTTTTGTAGATTGGAAAAAAAAAATTAATGTAGTTTAAAAGTGTATTGTGTTTGAAAAATTATATTTGCATGTCCTAAAGCTTCCTAGAACAAACTGCAGTGTGTTTTCACACCCATCCTTCCCACAAAAATTAATCATGAAGGCTTTTCCAAATATAGCATTTGAATGCTTACTATTCAATCATCACTTTTCTTTATGTACCCTAACAAACAATGCAGTAGTCATGAATTATCAGATTAATTGCCATGCCACTATCATTTGTTCATGCTTTTACTTGAAGCATTATTAGACTGAATACAAATACTGAAAGACTGGGTACTATTTGTATACAAGGTATCAGTCAAATACCTATTCCAGAAATAACCAATATCACTTTGAATAGAAAAGGATGTATGCATACTGAAAATGCAATGAAAAAAAAACCTTTGAAATCAATAAAAATACTGAAAAATATTTCCAAAACCTCACTTTCATGGAATTAAATTTTGATTTCCCACCCAGCTTTACTATTAACCTGTATAGTGCCTGACTTTTCAGATCTAACTGTATAAGAAAGTTCCTATGTACGTAAGTCATAACCAGTAAGATCTGGACAAAGGACATTGTCATGTACCTGGTGTTTTAAATTAGTTTTCCATTTTCCTTTCTTCATTATTTGTAATAGGCTCTCAGGAACCTGAAAAATAGTTTTCTTTCTAGCAATTTATTTGCACAACAGGATAATTGCCAATCTTTCACACTTTTATAGTGGTATCAGAGTTTATGTTCAGTGTAGACTAACCATTAGAGGGCAGGATACTCATATATACTTGAACATTTCACGAGTTGTTGCTACAAAGCTCACAAAATAGTTGTCTCTTTTTTTTTTAAATGTGTCCCCACCAAAAATAGAAATTAATGTAGCCTGTAAAAATGTTTCAGAATGTTAAAGGTGAACTGCAAATAAAATATGAAAATTCCATCCATTTCATCAATAGCTGCTGAATCCCCATTTAGTCAGCCTAAAAAGGAATTCTGCACATTATTATTTATCATCCTCCCCTGGAGTTCTAAAATAATAATAACATAGAAAAATGCAATCTGTCACCAAGTACCATGGTGGCTGTGGAATCACCAGCACGGTGAATGCTAGGATATTACACTGGAGTGGGAGCCAACAATCCAAGTGGGATGGACATCAAAGAACGTAAAGGGGCTACAAGGCTACCACATGAGAGTAGTAGCATTTTCCACATGGTGCTCTTTTTGCACCGCTATACATGGCTAGGCAGAGTGCGAGGCAGTAGAGCAGTGGACTCAGTATTGGCATATGTACAGACTCCAGTGATGTTGCTAGGCCTACTGTGTCCCTTTGGTTATGCCCAGGCGACCAAAGCATGGCATTGCACATGGATGTTCATATGGTAAAACCAGTACCATGGATTAATTGTGACACTTACAAATGTCTCAGACATTCTCTCACAAAAGCTGCAACATAGATGCAAACCTAGCGTCTCAGCTGTGCAACCTGCTCATGATTATTCCATACTATGGGATTTTCCACATGAACATACATATGCAATGCCATACTTCAGTCACATGGACATAACCAGAAAGAACATGGCAGGCTGAGCAGCCTCCTCAGATTCTATAAGTTCCCTTCTGCATAGAACAATGCATTTTGCTGCCGTGGCATCTGGGTTGTCATTTAATTAGCTTGCATATGCTAAATAAATAGGGTTGAAGTAGATCAATAAGAGACCTCCCAGAAAAACTCATGTGCAGCAGGAAGTATTAGCAGTTTATGAGGTAGTTTTCTCTCCTAGAGTCAGTATTGAAGCAGTGCTCTGCAAGATATCAGAGGGCAGTGTTCTGTTGGAGCTTGCATATTTTGGATGAGATGTAAAACTAAAGTCATGCAATCTTCTGTGTTGTTTTTGCAAGAGATGATGTGCTAACTGATGTGCAAGTTAAATTTCAATTTGGGAAGTCACATTCTGCCTCCCTGCTATTCCCCCTGGAGTTTCAATCAGAAAAGCTCACATCCCTTCCTAAAAGTGTTGTTTTGTACAGCGTTGCTCCGAGAGGTGGCTTCATTTTAGCCTTGGCAGAGGGATCCCTGTATACAATGCTTTGGAATCTTTTAGGATGAAATATGTCATGTACATGTAAGAATTACATTTACTTTTGGTTGATAAATATGGGGTGGGAGGGGAAATGCCATTCAAGAAATACATCTTGGAGTTTCACCTTTTCTGATGGATTTCTCTGGGCTTATGCTATGAAGTCCACAATTTTCCTGCTAGCAGGCAGCAACTAAGAGAAATTAGCGGCCAGATCACCACCCACTCCCATGAAGAAACCTACAGGAAGGGGCCAGAGGACCAGGAAAACGCTGAAGGAATTTCCTGTTATGAAGCAACCTCTCAAGAGGGAGCGGTTTGCACAGTTGTGGGGTGGGCAGAGGATGGTGCCTCCTCACACCATGGATCTTAAGGTTCCGTAGGCACATGGAAAGATTCCCCCCTCCTCCCATGCCCAATCCAGAGAGAGAAGATACAGCTGTGTGTGTAAAAAGAACAGGAGTACTCGTGGCACCTTAGAGACTAACACATTTATTTGAGCATAAGCTTTCGTGGGCTACAGCCCACTTCATCGTGTGTGTGTGCAGACTGTACCAGGCCTCCTTCCACCAGCAATATAACTCCTGCAGGAGCCATTCTGCTATTGATGGCATATTCCCACTACAGCACAGCAGCAGCTGCTGAGGAAACACAGAGTAAATGCTGCTATAAGCAATTTTCTTTTTAGTAATGATTCTCTCTTTACTCCATGAGAGAGCATTAAGTGTTTTCCTCACCCTCTCTGGTTATTAAGGTATTATTTCAATATTTGGGTGTTTCTGTTGCACTTCTACTCTGCTGGACAATACTTAAATGTCAGTAAAATAAGTAAAATAAATGATGATGTAAAGTACATAGTCAATAGCATGCTTTAGAAAGAACAGCTGCTTACAGATCTTGGTCCCAGTCTCCAGGCGCTCTAGACAGGTGGACCCTTGCACCAGTGACTTAATTTAAGACTCTGCATGGAGGCAGAGGTCCATTTGAGTGGATCTTTTGCACTCCTGGGGCCTCTAACGTCGTATGAGGGAAAAGGTATTAAAGACATCTAGCAGAAATTAATACATAGAAAATCAAGGCTCACTATTCATATTTTGTCATTTGCCTTTGCAATAAGAAAACTAAACAGAAAAGCCTGTTTCCTTACTACAAACTCACACTTTGGATAGTGCAGAATGGAAGAATATTGCAATATTTTCAAAATCTGTGAAAGATTTCTCAGGCAGAGTACATATGGAGAACAAAAAAGTACTGGTATTCATTAAAATTAAACTCTGTGTGTGCAGACTGTACCGGGTATATCTAAGAAAGGACAAAATAATAATCTTCCTTTTCCATAAATAATTTTAATAAAAACACTCATAGTGCTTTTGTGCCACAAACAGTATTAGATGGATTTTCACTGACTACATTCCTAGATACATTTAATGTCAATGAACAGTATGAAAATATGGAGAGAAATAGCTGATAAAACTATATATTTGTCTCCAAGGGTTTCATTTTAGATTTTTTTTGTTCCCTGACACACAGTCCTTCATAGATAGGGCCCTTTGTTTTCATTTTTTATTTTATTTAATTTTTCCTGGGAATTTATTGGTGTTTATTACTACAACAACAAAAGCAGATGAAAATAGATGGAAAAAATATTAATAATTTTTCTGGGTAAATATTGGGTTTTGTTTTGGTGCATGGAAGGATGGGGAAAAAAATAGTCAGTAGATTAATATTTTGATTAATGGAATTCAGTGCAGTTTGCTGCAAAACTAAAATAGAACTCAAAACAGAGTGCTACCTCTGAGTTTAAGAAAACAATATAGTTCTACTCTCCAAATAAAACTTTTCATTTGAATAAACAGTTTACTGTTGTAGACTTAAAACTATTAGCCTTTAAATATTTACATTTAATATTGGGCCACACCATTTGCAGTGCATACACTAAATTTAATCCTTTTTGCCTGTTTTTTTTAAACATTCAAATACTTCCTTGTGTTCTGAAATGTATTCTGATACCGATTTTCATTTTCCTCCCATTTTAGTGTGTCAGATCTTCAAACCATTACCTGCTAACTGTTTGAAATGTGTACATGGTGGGCGTGAGATTTATCAGTACATTCAGATGTGCATACACTTCAGAGCTTGCATGCATGCCTTTTTGTTTATTGTGTGTATCTTCTCGACTAATACATAGCCTTACTTCAACAGGTAGTTTTGCATATACACACAGACTTATGTATTATTGAAATATACATATTTAATGCAATGTATTGTATTTTCCTAATAAAACAAGTTATTTTTTATAGATTTTAATTATATAAAAGTAGGGTGAAAATCAGGGAAAAAAAAAACAAATACTTTTTGTAAAACCCGGGATTTTTGGGGTAAAAATTGGTTTCAACTGAAAACAAAGGGGCTTATTAATAGATTAGGAAATATAATTTTTGATCAAGATATAGATCTTTATGTTTATATAAAAATAAAAGTTGATATTTTCTTAATAGAATTATTTTAAAAGGGATACTGCTTTCAAATCTAGAAAATTACTTTGTGTTACCTCAATGATGGAAATCTGTCATAAGCCCATTTTAAGTGGCCAGTTAAACAGGTTTGTGGCTGTCTGATTCACTGGAGAAATGGAAAGCAGCCAGTGATTAGCCAATGTTCTTTTTAAACCACATTATTTTTTTAAAATACTTGCTGTCAACATGACTGGAGGAGCAATGGTCATCATATTCGTATCCCTGTTTGGCAGAAATGTGTACCTCCTGTAGGATCCCATATGAACTTATCAAATAGGAAAGATATACTTAGTGTCTAAGGTCTATCCCTATCAGTGCAGGACTGTTAGCATACCTTCAGTACTTTGTCCAGTCCAGTCCAGGGCCTCAAGTGATGAGACTTCCTGCCAGTTCTGTTTGGGGAACTATTCCACCATCTTATTCATATTGCAGTTAAGAACTTGAGCTTAAATTTATTTTTGCTTATTTTCACCCCATTCCTCCTCGTTGTTTATAGCTCTCAAATGTACATAATGTCTTTCCCCCAAAGAAGGCAAAACCACAGAGAATGCAGTTCACAAGATATGTGCCAAACATAGAGCCACTTTGCCTTTATCCCATCCCTGCACCTTTGCTTGATTACACGTAGATTGTAAACTCTTTTGAGAAGAGGGATGCTTTCTTTATATATGTCTGTAAAGCAGCAAGCACAGGAATTACATATGTAAATAATAAGTATAATAAAATAAATTATAATAGCACTTTTCAAAAGTAAACTATATGCCAGATTCTTGCTTGGCCCTTCCATGAGTGCACAATGGAGGCTTGGGAGGTGGGGGGGGGGGCACGGAGTAGGAGCAGCTTTCCTCTCTCACGCGGCTTCTGTAAGCACCAGGCAGAATTGTGTTACCTGCACTCAGGAGAAATCAAGGGCTGTCCTCCTTTTCCTTTCCCGGGAGCACAGTGGCCCAAAGGAGGGGGGGGGGGAGGGGCAATAGATATGATTCCAAAGGTTACCAGGGAAATTCATTTATATTCTGTGGCCTTTATTTAACTTCACGGGACACTTTCAGGCTAAACACCCTATATTATAAAAATAAATCTTCGACTGTTATTACTAACACCTGACCTTAGACTCCCTAAACCAAAATAATAAACTAACAATTGTTCACTGCTTAATTGCTTTTGCACTTGTCTCATCTTAGACGACACAAACGGGATGGTGTGCACTTTCTGGCTCTCAGACAGTACCCAGCGCGACCACATTTGAGCGGAAAATATTGCAGGGGGTTGTTTGTCGGAATAATAAAAATATCATCACTAATAAAATAGATGATCAGGGAGAACCCTAACAACGGAATCATACACATGGAAACGTTTCCATAGATAAGAACTTTGTGGTGCTTTTTGGTGGTGGTGTTTCTCTTTCTTTTAAAAACACTTCAATGTTGGGTCAGATAGAAGCGGATCGGGTCGGTTCACTTATTTCCGCTGTAAGGAAGGACAGAAGGAAGGAAAGGGGGGTGTAGAAGGAGGGGGTGAGCAGCGCTCCCTGCCCCGGTGCTGGAGCACAGCTGTTGCAGCTGCGGCTGGGAGACGGCGCATGCTCGGGAGGCGGCCGGCGCCGGGAGTTGTCTCCCTGCGGTGTGGCACCCGCCTTGCAGAGCTTGGCTCCCCTCGGAAGGCAGGCGGTGGGGTTCCTCCGAGGCGGTGAGAGCACCGCCGGGCGGCCGGCTCCCAGCACGCTGGGTTTGTGCCGGGACGAGGCCAGAAAGAAAGTTGATGAGTCGGAGACAAAGGCTGCTGCAGCGTGCCCGGCCGGTGCGCTCTGCCCCCGGCCCGGTGAGTGCGGGGGATGCTGCCGCCCCGGTGAGTACCCCACGCATCTCCGGGAAGCCCCTTCCTGCTGCCGCAGGGCCGGAGGGGAGCCGCAGCTGCCCTGGGTTAGATGCACAAGCTCCTAGAGCCCCGGAGAGGAGCGTGGTTGCTCTAGCTGCTGCATCGGGGCCAGTGCCTCTTTCTTCCCTGGCTCTGCGGCCGCTTGGGGGTTTCTCTCGCCGCCCCTGTGGGGAGGCAGGGCTGAGCAGTATGGGGCATTTGCGGGAGGCTGGGTGGAAAGGGGGAGCTCTCGTAGGCAGCACGTTCCACGATGCAAACTTTCCTCCAGCAAAAACCCAGGTTTGAGGAAGGTTCCTGTGTGTGCTCCTCCTATCGGGCAGACTCTGGTATGCTCTCTCCCCCCTCCTGCAACACCACATCCCTCTGGTCAGACAGTGTGTTGATTGTCCTCTTTCTTGCCCCATCAAAACGGTTAGTCGATAGGGCCCTAGCTGGGTGATCATCTTCTTCCCCAAGTTATATAAGTGTCAGTCTTGCTTCTTTCACATGTAATATCCCTTTCGCTAAATATATTAGGAAAAATATTCCAAGCCTCTCTTTGGAATGGCTGATAAAATCAAACCCCCCAGACCTATTTTGAAACTTTTGCAGCAGAGGGAAATGAATGTGATTAGTGGGGTTGGCATTTGTGTTGTGTTTGGAGATACAAGCAGGGGCACAACATTTTGCATTTAGGATCCTTCCTGAAAGAGTTACCCCTACACCAGTCCCCAATGTGTATTCTTCCTCCCTATCACTCTACTGGACCAGAAGGGTAGTTCAATTTTTGTGCCCCTTCAGTTGTTGGCCACTCAATTATCAATGCCATCAGGGACGTCAATGATGTGTGGTGGAGTGTTTATAACAGGGTGGGCAAACTACGGCCCCTGGGCTGGATCCTGCCCGCGAGCCATTTTAAGCTAGCCCCTGAGCTTCCACTGGGAATATATATGCTATATGCATCCGAAGAAGTGGGCTGTAGTCCACGAAAGCTTATGCTCTAATAAATTTGTTAGTCTCTAAGGTGCCACAAGTACTCCTGTTCTTTTCACTGGGAAGCAGGGTCTGATGCTTGCCCTGTTCTGGCGCTCCAGCTGGGGCACTGCGTCGGGGGCTGCACCACACAGCTCGGCCCCGCTCCGATGCTCCAGCTGGGGTGCTGGGTTGGGGGCTGCACCACACAGCTCGGCCCCGCTCCGATGCTCCAGCTGGGGTGCTGGGTTGGGGGCTGCACCACACAGCTCGGCCCCGCTCCGATGCTCTAGCCGGGGCGCTGGGTTGGGGGCTGCACCACATAGCTCCTGGAAGCCACGGCATGGCCCCGCTCCAGGTACTACACACTCCAATGGGAGCTGCAGGGGCGGTGCCTGCGGATGGGACAGTGTGCAGAGCCGCCTGGCCACGCCTCCGCGTAGGAGCCAGAGAAGGGACATGACACTGCTTCCGGGAGCCGCTTGAGGTAAGCGCTGCTCGGGGCCTGCACTCCTGAGCCTCTCCCCACACCCAATCCTCTGCCTCAGCCCTGATTCCTCTCCTGCCCTCCAAACCCCTTGGTCCCAGCCCAGAGCCCCCTCCGATGCCCCAAACTCCTCATCCTCAGCCCCACCCCCGAGCCCACACCTCCAACCAGAACTCTCACCCCCTCCCGCACCTCAACCCCAATTTTGTGAGCATTCATGGCCTGCCATACAATTTCTATTCCCAAATGTGGCCCTCAGGCCAAAAAGTTTGCCCACCCCTGGTTTATGATGTGCACTATTGTCCACTAGGAACTGGACCGATACCAGGTTTTTAAGGTGATATTACTGTTCCTGCTGGTCACTGGCCCACACTTAAGTGGCATATACAGTAGGCAACTAGCTGGATATGGTCAGTAACTGAGGGCACCCAGAAACTTCTGACAGTGCATGAGGTTTCATCTTATTATTGGTTCAAGCAGGATGTACAATAATCATATTTCACTCTGAGGAGGGAGCAGGATCAGACAGTCTTGTCCCTGCAAATAAAACTAGCACAGCCTCTTGTCATCTTGATATACTACTACAACTTCCTCCTCTTTGGACTCCCGAGTCCTCCCCCCCACCCCCTTCTTCCTTGTCCATTACTCTGATCACTTCTCTCTTCTTTGAATTCCTCTATTGGCTTCCCATTTTCCACTGTCACATTAAAGCATTATGTCCTCAATCTATAAGCCCCTTTAGTCTTTTAGGCCTAGATCCACAAACGTATTGGGCTCTTGCACATGGATTTCAATGGAAGTTATCCCCCCTACCTTCTCCAGTAGAAGCACTTGTGCCACCATCCAGAAAGGCAGAGCACCAGACATAATCTTTGATTCTGTATTTTGCATGTGTTTAAACAGAGTTGTGTTTAGTGGTTAACATTATACATAATCCTCACACAGTTTTAAAACAAACCCTAAGATCTGATGATATTGATTTAAGAGGACACAGTCTAAAAATTGCTCATTTTGTTAATGAAGTTCCCCTCCATCCTGAAAACATTTCCACTGGCGTACTTATTGAATTATTGTACAATACATTTCCTGAGGAGAAATACCTATGTAAATATCTGAAGTGTGCTTTATGGGGGATGGCCTTACTTTAATTTTCCAACAGGGGTCACTACAGGGCAAACAACATTCATAGAGGTTACAGTGTAAAAACAACTATTGCAGGCAAAGGCCTGAATAGAATATTTTTAAATAAGATTGCAAGTTAAAGCATTATGTTTTAAATTTATGAACTACAAGTTTTAAGTGGTGTAACAAAAAAGTTTAGAGAAACACTGTCAAGTGTATTCTATAATTTGTAACTGAAGCAAGTCTGGAAGTACCATGCACTGTGCTTCAATAACTTCAATATTATTAATGAAGTGGTTGGTTTCTGAGTTGTTTTGAGGTTGAGGAATCTCTGTCGGAGGTTTTTAAGACCAGGTTAGACAAACATCTGTCAGAGATTGTAGTTATTACTTAGTCCTGTCTTGAGTGCAGGGGACTAGACTAGATCACCTATTGAGGTCCCTTCCAGTCGTACACTTCTATGATTCTATGATATCCTTAGGAATGCTAGGTGGCATAGTAGTGTAGCCTTGTGGTGGCTTAGCACTTCTGGCCGTCATGCACAGTCCTTAGAGGATTTAAATTTGGAATTTGAGGCCTGGTCCCCACTAACCCCCCACTTCGGACTAAGGTACGCAAATTCAGCTACGTTATTACGAATTCGAAGTACCTTAGTCCGAACTTACCGCGGGTCCAGACGCGGCAGGGAGGCTCCCCCGTCGATGCCGCATACTCCTCTCGCCGAGCTGGAGTACCGGCGTCGACGGCGAGCACTTCTGGGATTGATCCAGGATCGATTTATCGCGTCTAAACCAGACACGATAAATCGATCACAGAACATCGTTTGCCTGCCGCCGGACCCTCCGGTAAGTGTAGACGTACCCAGAGAGTCCATGCACAGATGGATGTAATCTTAATCTGACCCCTAGTGGACACTTGTGCACATTGCAGAACCCTCACACCCTTTGTCACGACTATTAATCTATTTAGGGAAAAGCCAAATCTGAAATGGCAACAGGAGGAGGCTTTGCAGGTCAAGACTGATGTATGTTAGCAGAGCTGTGTGGAAAGGAAAGGCAACGGTCCTACTGATAAGAATTGAGGTGCCCTGGAAGTGCTGCCTGAGTGTGTGGAAACTGTCTTGATGTCTATACTAGCCCTGACTCTAGCCAATGCTTATTGGCCTCTTATTTTATATAGTAGTAAACTCAACAATCTCTCTAAGATGAACTGAGAGCAGTCAAGCTGTTCTCACCTCAGAGCTGCCTATGACTTCCTTGTAATTCACAATCTGGAAGCCTTAGATTTCTTTGTAGACATAGTGCTGTGCCTGGGCTGTTTTCATTATACATTTTGGCTAATAGAACTGATGGGATCAGCTGCCATAATTTCATACAGAGATACATGTCCCTTATGCAGCAGGCTAAATAGAGAATGGCAACTTCAGCCTTGAATATCTTGCTTCTCTCCTTTTCCTAAAAGAAATTCCACCACGAATAAGCAAAGCCCCAACTACAAAAAAATCTTTACTGCTCCTGATGGAAAAAAATCAATGTTCACATCACAGCAGGAGTCAAATGAATTTACCTCAGCCATGTGAATCTGGAACTGCTCATTGTCATCGAACAGTGAATATTTTGGAAAGTTCCTGAATGAATGTGATGCAATTACACATTCTTCCTGTTGTGAAAATGAAGCTTTATGCTAAGACTACCACTTATTCGTCGGCAAAATGTATGTTGCTCATGGGTGTGAATATTCCACCGCTCTGAGTGACGTAAATTATGCCAGCATAAGCGCTAGTTTGCACAGCGCTCACTCGACGTGAGAGCTTCTCCTGTCGGCATAGAGCATCTTCACCACACGTGCTGTAGCGGTGCGGCTGTACTGGTACAGCTGTGCCACTGCAGCGCTCTAAGTGTAGACATGCCCTGTGTCAAATGATGAATAGCAGTTTAAGGAAACAGGTGCATGTTCTGAGAAGGAGAAACCTTTTGGAATGAGACCAAATATATTATTTTGAAAGAGACAGTCCTTTGCATTCTTGATAGAGCCCCGACGATCCTGCTTACACCTCATCCTTGAGTTTTCATATTGCATCCCCTGTCACTCTGGTGTAGACTCCTTGTGGAATGTATTAATTCAGTTGTTCAAACAGACAGAGGAATCATTGAATGGCTCCCTCAGCTGCTAGAAGCTTGGAATTTTGTTAGTTCCCAGTTTGGGTGACCAGATGTCCCGATTTTTATAGGGACAGTCCTGATTTTTGGGTCTTTTTCTTATATAGGCTCCTATTACCCCCCACCCCATCCCGATTTTTCACATTTGCTGTCTGGTCACACTAGTTTCAGTTCCTGCTGGCCTTGGGAGTGGAAGATTGGGAATTGAATCCAAATCTGCTGCATGGCCATGCAGTGCACTAGGGTTGTCTACAGTTAACTTACAGTCAGTCATGCTTCTGAAATACTCAAATCCACACACTTGGAGCATTGTAGAGCTACTCATTGTGCATCTCATGCTGGCTGCAGGGAATTATGATCCTTGATTTATTGACTACTGCTCAGTTTCCTTGGAGTTGCTTGCTCTGCATGAGTCTGCTTAAAAAGATGTACAAAATCCAGGGACAAGCTGATCTTGTGTTCTTCGGCAATAAGCTATGTTGTCTGCATTCTATTCTTTTAAATTTGGTCTCCTTGTTCACTTTCTCCTCTTGTTCAGGATTGGTATTGAGGATAAAGAGTTTCTGGGGCTACTACAGTATTCATAATAAACCATGGAAATAACATGGATGGGTGATGGCCAGTCATTATATAGCTGCCTCAGATAACATTATTTATACACATGGATGAATTTCACTTCTGAAGTTTGTTGTTTTGGCAATGCCGTTGGCAGAATTCTATGCGTTATCTATATGTTATCTTGTATAGCATTCAAATCCCTTAAAGGAACATTATCAATATGAAAATCACATTTCCATCTGAAAATATTGTTCCTACTAGTTCTTGTTATGGGTAACCCATAGATAATGAGGACAGAGCAGGACTGTGCATTTGGTGGCACATTGTTCTGTTGAGGACCATGCAGTGCTCTGTGCACCGGCGTAGTGCGAATGTGCATGCTCCACTACACTCTGCAATTAGGTTTTCAGCAGTAAGAGCATCAGCAAAGCTGGCATTTCGGTGCTACTGTTATTCAAATAATAATAATAAAAAAAAGTAGTAACACGCATTCCAATAAAAAAAAAAAAAGACTAGAAGTGATATTATGTAGAAAATAGTGTGGTGTGCACATCAGCATGATTAAATGGGTTGAGTCCAGGCATGTTTAATGTTTAAGGCTCTCCCTTCTTAATAGTTTTGGATTCGATTGCACCCTTTATAATTTGCAGCTGCTTTTATTATAGATA
Source organism: Trachemys scripta elegans (assembly GCF_013100865.1). NCBI lineage: Eukaryota > Metazoa > Chordata > Testudines > Emydidae > Trachemys > Trachemys scripta. The sequence goes on along the minus strand of NC_048304.1, from coordinate 85,754,419 downwards.
GGGCTCCCCTCCCAGTCCTTGTCAATAATGAATTTTTATGGATTGGTTTTAAAATCATTGCCTAGAGGATTGAATAATAATAACAAAACCTCTGGGGTTAGAGGATGGGGGAAATATCAAATTCAAAATAGATGTTGCTAAATAGCAGATAAAACACATTTGGTTTGCTGACAAAACCTTTTTATAGAACTTTAACTTCACATATCCCCTCTCTTCCATTTTCAAGTATTTGAATATGAAGATTTCTTTTCATATATAAAGTTTATGCTAAGCTCTTCTCTTTTCTCAGCACTTGAGCTTCATAAATAGTATCATGGCACAAAATCTATGAGAGGAAAGCTCTGTTGCTTAGAAACAGTCTGGCAACAGACCCAATTTAAAAAAAACAGAGGAAAAAAGGGAAAACAAAAACACTTTCCCTCCTCCACTAAAAGGAGCTGGTTGAAAAAATTCTGAAATGTTAGCAAAAATTTTGGGAAAGAACAAACAGGAAAAATGTTGGTGACATTCTTGCAAATTCCCTTCTTTCTCTACTCCCTGCCCATTTTTTAGCCAGCTATCGAATTTGTCATTTTTTTTCTAAATTTGAAGGAAAAAGGGAAATATTGCAATTTCCCCCGTTTCTTTCTCAACCATTTCTACTGCTAAAGTTTCTCCAGGGATTGATGTTTTCTATAGTGTAATAAACCAATGATCTATTTTGGTTAGCTCAGACAATTGAAAACTGGGTGTAAATTGGAGGGAGGGGAGCCAGTGACAACTCAACACTTTCTCATGATTCTTAAAAAAGAAATTATGAAAAATGATTTGGAATCTGAAAGGCTAAAATGTCCAGTGTTTCTTCTTGGATTGTAAACCCTTTGGGGGGGGGTAGGGAGGAGGGAGACTTGTTCTCTTTTTACAGCATCTAGCACAATAGGGTCCTTGGTCTATGACAGGGGCTTCTAGGTGCTACCACAACATAAGTAACAAATGAGAGAGGGGCACACTAGATTTATTTTGGCTTTGCTCATTTTTTTACATTTATATTTTTTATGTTATCGTTAATGTTATGTGATCCTTGATAAGACAATAGAAATATAAATACAGGTGTGTGAGAGAGAAACATAATCACAAAGAGCTTTACAAACTGTAGAAATTTCCTTCCCCTTCTCCCTGAAAAGCAGTTAGATCTGGGATACAATGCAGCAGCTATTTAATGTATATATTCTTTATATACTATGTCTTTCTTCCTTTGAAACTTCTTCAAAAATTCTGTTGCATTCCTAACATTCTGCTCTTGTTGTTATGCTGCTGTGGTTCCCACCAGCAGATTAAAATGTGATATTTTTTCCCACCTCTGGTACATTCTTACACCTTCCTGTTGGTAGGTTTCCCTGTTGCCCTTACATGTAATGTACACCTTTGTTTACATCACCACTGAATTTGGCCCATATGTCTAATTCTTGTCCATCACTTACTTGTCAAAGGAGGATTGTAAATGTTTTGGCTTATCAGCGAGTGTGATTCCCTGTGGAGAACTTAATGAAAGCTGAAGATTTTTATCTCTTTTCTATTTTTTCTTGTTGTTTATTTCCCAATGGAAGCTTAGTTCAGAAGCAGCACCTGGTTTTGCAGGGGAGGGTCTTGCTTTCTAGTCCATGCTCTAACTGGGGCACTATAGATCAGTGGTTTTCAAAAAACATTTCTGAGGATCCAGTTGAAGAAAATTGTTAATGCCTGTGACCCAACAGAGCTGGGGATGAGGGGTTTGGGGTGTGGAAGGGGCTCAGGGCTGGGGCAGAGGATTGGGGTGCGGGTTGGGGCTGGGAATGAGGGGTTCAGGGTGTGGGAGCAGGCTCTGGGCTGGGGCAGGGGTGTGGGAGGGACTCAGGGCTCTGGGCTGGGGGTGCAGGCTCTGGGGTGGGGCTGGGGATGAGGGGTTTGGGGTGCAGGAGGGGCTCCAGGTTTGGGGGAGCCCCTGGGGGGCTCAGGGCTGGGGCAGGCAGTTGTGAAGCAGGAGGGGGTCAGGGCTCTGGGCTGGGGGTGCAGGCTCTGGGGTGGGGCCAGGGATGAGGGGTTTGGGTGCAGGAAGGGGTTCTGGGTTTGTCGGGGGCTCAGGGCTAAGGCAGGGGATTGGGGCGTGGGGTTGGGTGTGGACTTACCTCCGGCGGTTCCCAGTCAGCGGCACAGCCAGGGTGCAGAGGCAGGCTTCCCACCTGTTCTGGCACTGCAAACCATGCTGTGCCCCGGAAGCGGGCAGCAGCGGGTCCGCCTGCTAGGTGGAGGCAAGCAAGCAGTTCTGTGCGGCTCTCACCTGTAGGCATCCCCCTCCCCCAGCTCCCATTGGCTGGGAACCGGCCAATGGGAGTGTGGAGTGGGTGCTTGGGGCAGGGGCAGCGCACGGAGCCCTGTGGGGCCCCCCCTCCCGCCTAGAAGGCGGACCCACTGCGGGCTGCTTCTGGGGCGCAGCGCAGTGTCGGAACAAGTAGGCACTAGCCTGCCTTAGCTGGGCATCACCGACGACGGGACTTTTAATGGCCCGGTCAGCGGTGCTGACCAGAGATGCTAGGGTCCCTGGGTGCCGAGCAAGGCGACCTAGTGCCTGACATGCCAACCCGAACTTTGAAAAACACTGCTATAGATTATTTGCCTCCAGTCATATAGAGGGTCAGAGGCCTGGCAGAGAATCCAGATTTGAACCGTGCGTCCTGTTAGCTCCCATCCCTTTGCTTCTAAACCAAGGCCACATGGTCTAATTGGCTTGACTGGAGTTGTTGTTATTGGCTTTGCTATGACAATGAAACTGTTGCTGTGGTCAATGTGCTCTTATGGCCCAGCAAGGAGTTTTCATCCCTGCTTAAAGTAAACCAATTCCTAGAGCAGCTTGCAAGGTAAGGAGTCTGGTTTTTATCTAGTAGCCTTGGCACATGCATCATATTAACAAACTTTCAAGCCCCGTCTTCCAGCCTTACCATTTTCGGATTGCATCTGGGCTCCGTTTACATTCCTTTCCCTCACTCCCACTGACATCTAATGTGTTAATACTATTTTTCTTTTCCGTTAGCCTGTGGTAGTCTATAAATATTTATTTGGCTTCTGCTGGGCAGCTGTAGTGTGAACTGACAGTGTCTTCAAAGGAAGCATAATATCCACAGAGAATATTCAGTATATTCTTAATTTGGAGGCTCTGAAATTACCCATAACATTTCCTAAAATTAAAAATCTCTGACATGGTTGGGGCAGGGAGGGGAGAGAGAGAGAACTTTAAATTAGCACCATATGCTGATAGAATGGACCTCAGCATTTAACCATGTTTAGATCAGTCTAGAAGATCTTGGGATTGGTTTTAGCTCTCTGTGACACAGGTTAAGAAGAATGCTGCCCAGGAAATGTCAGTGGGCAGCAGCCACTCTGGATGATTTAGGAGCAGCAGTGATTGGCTTCAGAGGGAGCTGTGTCTAGTTCTTGTCTTTGTGACTGAGGATTTAAATCTGTGTGGTTAAGTAAAACTAAGCAGGATAATAGATGGGAGTCCTTGTGTGTCTGATATAGGGTGACCAGACAGCAAGTGTGAAAAATTGGGACTGGGTGGGGGGTAATAGGCACCTATATAAGACAAAACCCCTCAAAATCAGGACTGTCTCTATAAAATCGGGACAACTGGTCACCCTAGTCTGATATGAGCTGAGATGACCCTCTTCTGCCCCTTCACTTCCTTGGAGTTGAGGGGGAAAAGGAGTTAGGACTCTGACTGATATTTTTTTTTTTTTCCTGGTTGAATTTTCTCTTTTCATCAATCTGTACTCAGGGAAAAATTGGCTGCCTCGCTTGAGATTTCTGATGAGGGACTGAGATGGAAACAGGTTTCAGAGTGGTAGCCATGTTAGTCTGTATCAGCAAAAGAAATGAGGAGTATTTGTGGCACCTTGGAGACTAACATTTATTTGGGCATAAGCTTTCATGGGCTAAAACCCACTTCACTGGATGCATGCAGTAGGAAGATATATATATACACAGAGAACATGAAAAAATGGGTGTTGCCATACCAACTCTAACTAGACTAATCAATTAAGGTGGGCTATTATCAGCAGGAGAAAAAAAACTTTTGTAGTGATAATCAGGATGGCCCATCCTGGATGCAAAGGCATTGTCTCCTCTGGCAGCTCTGATCTTACTTGGATTGTTTCCAAAGTAGTATTTCAAATTTTCTGTATCGTTTATTTTTTAAATCTTCTCTGGAGAACTCAAAGTGCTCTACAAGAGCCTCACAACAGGCCAGGGTGGATTGATTTAAATCAAAATGATGTAAATCACTGATTTTAATTAGAATTTAAATCAGCTAGCAGGAAACCTTGATTTAAATTATTGACTTCAGTTGTGCTTGTACTTTTTAGTTATGAACCTAAAAGAGAGCTTAATTCTCATTAGTTGGTAACCGTTAAAACATGTTGATTTGCAACCAAAAAAGCCTTCACACTAAATTTGGTGCTTCCTTATGCTAACCAAAAGGGTAAGTTATTTATACATATTTATTTAAGCAATTAAAAATTAAAATTAAAAAATAACCATTTTAAATACAAAACTGATTTTAAAAAAATCAGTTTTTATCCATTCGTACCAGTTGCATGCAGTGGATAAATAGCAGTATACCTATCTAACAGGGGTTAAGTGACTTGTTCAAAATGATACTACCTATAAATGGCAGAGTCAGGAACAAAAACCAGGCAGTCCCAAGTCTTTTGATTTAACTATGAGATCATATTGTCTTTCGTAGGCCAGGATCATAAGAATAGACGGAGATGTGGAGTGTGCTGAATACTTCACTTGCTGTTATTTATTAGAAGAAACTCTGCCTGGCCATGCTGAGGTTCTTGTTGGTTAGTGCTCATTCCTATTTGCCGTCTTTTGCATCACTGACCCTTCCTGTCTGTGGCTCACCAGTGTTTGCCATCACTGAAATAATATTTTTCCATTTAAGTGATGATGGTTATTATTTATATAGCACCAGTGCTAGACATTTTACAGATAAGAAGACTAGATCATCTTTTCCACAAAGAACTTGCAGTCAAAATAAAATGTTGGACAAGGAATGTAAATCAGTGTGTGACGTATAGCCAGCAAGGGTTAAACATTGTGCAAAATAAATGACTCAAATTCAAAGCTTAAAGAAGTGGGAAGATAACGTTTATGTTTTTATGTTTTTACATATGTATGGGTAGTGGTCAACAATGTAATCAACAGTCACTGTCTGTTCTGTATTCTGATTATTCAAAGATCAAAAGAACATCCTAGCATTTAAATATAGTGTAAACATGGGATATCTCTGTATTCATCTCTCTTTGAAATGTATAGCAAATCATCGGTGAATGGTGAAGGAATAGGTGATTGTCTTATGTTAATTCATATAGCTAACTACTGGTGATAGACTGCCTGATGGATAAATTGCCTTAATTAATCTGTGTGAATAATTATAATGATGGATGCTTAGGAAATAAGGGCCTATTGTTCCCCTGAGGGACTCCAACTTGTCAAAGAAGACCTGAAATTGTATAAAAGATCCTTGGGTTCTGATCCTTTTAATCTCAGATCTGCTTAAGCTTCGTCAGGGGAAGTTTGAGTTGCAAGATGAGATCCCAGTTAAGCTGGTACACCCTAGATATGATATTGGACATGGACTTTAACCTATGAACTACATTCTAAAAGAACTCTTTGCAACTACAAAGCTCACCATCTCTGCTATGAATCTGAACCTCAAGAATTGAACTCATATCTGTATGTATATTAATCTTTTAACCATACTGTCTTTTGTTTTTGAATAAATTTTAGTTTAGTTAATAAGAATTGGCTGCATGAGTGTATTTGGGTAAGATCTGGAATATCCATTAACCTGGGAAGTAATATGTCCGATCCTTTGGGATTGGTAGAACCTTTTCTTTTATATGATAAAATCAGATTTTCAGAAATCTTCATTATATTTGACTTGGGTATCTGGATGAAGGCCTGAGGCTGGGTTACTTCAAGGGAACTGTGTTGTTGGCTTCTGGACAACCAGTGAGGTAATAAAGAAGCTGTTTTATGCTGGCTTCTAAATCTAAGTATTGAAGATATCCACCAGCTTTGGGGATTATCTGCCCCATTCTTTGTAGTTCATCCTAATTGAGTGACCTCAGCTGGCCCCCACTGGGACCCCGGTCACACAGGCAGGAGTAAAAGCAAGAAGAAAACCCTAAATGAGAACAAACAAAACTTAAAGATTGTTTTTCTTTTGTGTGAATCAGCTATAATTGGTGATAGTAAGCTGCAGCAAGATACAAGTGGCATGGTGCTAGGACTTTGTAGGGTACAGGGGAAAAACCTGGTTCCATAGGAATATGACTTCCCTCTATCATGCAAGATAGGGACAGCCTTGCTATTTGCCTTTCCATTAAATGGGAAGCATAGAGGAAGGAGAACAGGGAAGCTAGAGTATTGCAATTGGGCATGGTGGGGAGAGAAGAGATGGCTACCTGGCTCCTCTGTGTGAAGGTTCCCTGGCACCATGCAGTGTGCTCCCTGTATAGGCACACAGGACCTCAGGAATTGTAGGGAATGTGTGTGTGTGTGGTGATTGCCTTCAGCCATTGAAATATTCTTTCAGTACAATTAAATCTAGTCCAGACAGAGTCCTGAGGTTCTCTCCACCTTTTTTCATTTTGAGAGAACCATCACTCTGCTTCTCTAATAATATTTTTGCCCATAGGTGGTGCTAGCCCATTGGGGGCCCATCCACAAACAACACATATTAAAAAAGCGAATGGGGCCCACTTTTGCTGCTTGGGGGCCCTAAGCAATATAGCCTTTACTCTGCTTATGCCTAGTGCTGGCTCTGTTTTTGCCTTTAGGCAACCACCATTGTAGCAGGTGAGCATTCTCCTTCCCACGCTGTGCCATCTTTTGATCAGCTAGCAGAAGCTGTTCACATAGCAGCTGTCAGTATTGACTCTGTAGAAGCAATGTATTGTGCACCCACCAAACCAGGGAGCGGAAGACTTAACATTGTATTGGAACCTAGATTTCCTGCAGTCACCAACCATTCGGGTAGCTGATCTGAGACGCTGGAGATATAAAGAGTGTGTGTGGTAGACTTCCAGGGTGTTGAAAGGAAAACAGAGACCCATGTAATGGTGAACAGATTAGTGAGCAATCGTCTCTATTTGCAGCCTCAGGCTAGGTCTACACTACCCGCCTGAATCGGCGGGTAGAAATCGACCTCTCGGGGATCGATTTATCGCATCCTGTCGGGATGCGACAATCAATCCCCGAATCGACGCTCCTACTCCACCAGCGGAGGTAGGAGTAAGCGCCGTCGACAGAAAGCCGCAGAAGTCGATTTTGCCGCCGTCCTCACAGCGGGGTAAGTCGGCTGCGATACGTCGAATTCAGCTACGCTATTCACGTAGCTGAATTTGCGTATCTTAAATCGACTCCCCCCTGTAGCGTAGATGTACCCTAAGTAACATAGACAGCACCATTCAGAAATGGAGTTTGACCACAGGTTCCATCTTGGCATGAAGTGGACAGTACTAGTGGGAAGTGGATCTCTAAATTTGATCCAAAATTATTGTTTGTTAATGTAGTCTCATTGAGTACAGTTACAAGGTGCAAACTTAATGAAAAAAGTGAGAGACTGTAGGGGGACTGCTTCTCTTTAGGCGTATTGCCCTATCCTGGACAGATAGAGAGAGTGGAGCACTCTGTATGGCTCATGCTTTGGCATTATTCATATAGTTTGTCATGTCAGTGAAGTATTATTGAATTGAAATGAATGTGTGTGGGTGTCTGGCTGGCTGGGGACTCTAAAAACTACAAGGAAGAGTAGAAACAAGGGGTAGGTGAGACATCCAGCAGGAAGGGATGTGGTTGCAGTGAATGATGCAGAGGAAGAGGGTCCTGATTTATCCTGGACCCTGTAAATCTCAGTTAGATTCATTTTGCATTGAATTCATTGTAATAAAATGTCTTTCCTGGTTGCAGTAAATTGACTTTGTGGTCAAATGCCCTGGTATAAATGGAAGGAGTTAGGGTGAAAAATGTAAATACTTTAAAAAAAGAAATTCACAGATCCTATATGGGAGGAGTTTAGAGATCAACCAAGATCAGGGCCCTACTGGGCTTGATGCTATAAAAAGATAGAATGAGAGTCAGTCCCTGTCCTGAGGAGCTAGCAGTATAAATAGACAAGATAGACAAGGGGTGGGGGAAAGGAATATAACATACAAGTAGAGTGAACAGTGTGGTGGTTTCCAAAGAGCATGATAGTTCCATGATTGTTTGCCTTTTTAAAAACTTGTGTATCTATTTTTTAGGTGTCAATTTGTTAGAGGAAGATTAGATAAATGGGTAGGAAGGGAGGTGAGATGTTAAAGGAGGAGAGGTGTGGAGGGAAGGAAAGCAAGTGTGGAGGGTGGGTCAAGTGAGGCTGAAGTGAAGTCACTGTGTGGTGTAAATTTTATCCATGTGTGGTAAGCATGACACTTCTAGCTTCAGCAAATTGATCCAGCAGGACCTAAATAAATGCTCTAAAAGGTAATAAAAAGTGGCCAATTTGAAAGCTTCTAACTGTTAACCTCATGAATAAGCTCACTTCAGACATTCTACGGAATTCAAGCTGGGCACGTGTGCATTTGGGGAAGGAATAATTTTGTTTTTCTAATACAATCAGTGGGGTAGCTTCCCACTCAAAACAGCATTTTCACACTGTTGGATTGAGACCAGTGCCTGGATTGTGTATGTCACATGCTCTGATCACTGTCCTCTCATTTTTTATGCTTAAATGGGTAAGAAATTGCAGTTTGTAACTCAAGTGTGCAGCTGCCAGGTAGTGCCTTTGACATTGCAGGAGTGAAAAAATTTGTGACCCTTTCCCTCTTTTTTACCATTTAGAGTCTGGCTTTAGGCTGCTCTGTCCACCCTGGGACTGCTGATCTGGGCAGTTCATAGATTCCAAGCACTTGGGAGATCCAGATGAAGAGACAAATAGCTATTGCTCCCCACCCCTATTACCCTTGTTCTCTCCCCCCTTCTAATCCAAGGGCAGCTGAGAGCCCCTTGAAATGGGCAGCATAAAAAGAAGGTAACATCGAGCAGCTTAAATATCAAACATTAACGACTCTACACTTCAATGTTAACTGAGACTAAAATCGCTTGACAGCTGTTCTTGTCAGTAAGGCGCAGTGCTGTCTTGCCCAGTAGGTGGGGGTAGGGGTCGGGGTGGGAAGAAGACCTCCTGCTTTTGAGCCTTTCTTTCATCATGGCCTGCATTGAGCTAGTCCTGCTGCAGCAGTCCCCATGTACTGCACTCACTTAGGTTGTGTGCTGCTGTTGCCAGGAGTCCCAAGCCTTTGATTGGCAGAGAGGCCCACGGAGTTGGCCCTCTTTAAAGTCCGCCCCCACATCCTCCAGCACACAGACAGTCAAGGCTGTTCTGCTCACAGAGTGAGAGAGCGGGCGAATGAGCTAGCGCCTGTTGCTTGGCTGGTGCTTTTTTTTGCTGGCAATGAGTAGGGTTTGATCACTGACAACAAACTATTACAGATTTTGCTTCTCCTGCTGGCTCCTCTATCAGCCCAGAACGATGGGTTTAACTGCTTCGTCGCCATAGCAGCCCTCAATGGATTGTTCTGAGAAGTTACAAGGAGAGCGAGAGGATCTGTTCAAATCTGTGCGGGGAAACTGCTTTCTGAAGCTCTGAGCTTTACGGGATTTTTTGTTTTTTTTGCGTCCCTCCAGCACAGCGAAGAGGAAACTGAATGACCTCCAGAGCTGCTGGAATCCAGGTACTGTAGCAGCTCCATGCAGGTTCTTTTTCTCCTTTTGGATGAGTTTGAACCCCCTACGACCCAGGGCCGTCCAGAGGATTCAGGGGGCCTGGGGCAAAGCAATTTTGGGGCCCCCTTCCATAAAAAAAGTTGCAATACTATAGAATACTATATTCTCGTGGGGGCCCCTCCGGGGCTGGGGGCCTGGGGCAAATTGCCCCACTTGCCCCCACCCCACCCCTCTGGGCGGCCCTGCTACCACCTCACATTGAGAATTGTGTGTGTGTAAGGTTTCCTGTGATGCTGTTGTGCTACTTTCAATAGAGATTAGTTGGGACTTAACTAGGTCTTGTTTGCCAACTTCAGATGGACTCGGCTTTCTTATTGTGTTTGGTCTTTGTCAACAGAATTCTCTCTCCCCTTACTTCTCCATTGTCCGTGGTATTATTTCTATAGTCTCTGATGTTGGAATGATTTTCTTCCTTGCTTTCTCAACATGGGTGAGCTATGCCAAGCACAGGGCTTTCATATCTTCTATCTTAACGTATGAGACTGAGAGTTTTCCTGTCTTGTCCTTCTGAGATCGTAGTTATTGTCCTACTGTTTGTAGAAATATTTAGATTTCTGCTCCTCTCTTTTGCAGGGGCAGGAAAGCACCCAGGTAACTAGTGCTTCTTTGAGAGGATGGCCTAATAATACAATATAAGGCTCTAATGTCTTTCTTTTCCTGCACTGGGGACCATCAGGTTTATAATGTGCTTCTGCCTATGTAAAAAACAAAATACTGCTGTGGGGACAGCAGACTTTACTCCTTGGAGTGAGGAATGGAAAGGGAATTCTCTGTGTTGCCCAAAAGTGACTTGCTGAATGTTTTACGGAGCAGCTTTGATGGGCTCTGAAGGGAACTGTATCCTTTCCTCCTTAGAAGGATGGTGGTGGCTATGATATGTGTCCTTGGGAATGGCAGGGAGATTAAAATGTGAATGATAGACAGTAGGGATTGGGGGAGAGAATCTTCACAGGTTTGTCTGAGATGCAGAAAACAAAAGTATAGAAATTCAGAAAGGTGTGTGTGTGTGTGTGTGTGTGTGTACACTTACGTAGCTAGTTGTATGTGTTGATGAAAAGTGCTGTGTAAATGTTAATTATTCTGTGTTCCATTTACCTTTGATTACTTTTTAAAGTTTGTAAACATTTCAATCTAAAACGGATGTTGTGTTAGCTTGTGTTTTTAACTATATACACTGGTCTTTCTGTGGGCTGTAGTGTCCCTTGGGGGTAGATATACAACACAAGATACCTAGTTTCATTCCTGGTACCGTACAGTTGGTGAGGCCTGGCATTCTCATAATTCAAGTCCTTCAGCCTGGTACAAGTTCTTTGTGCCTAAGGCACCTGTTACTTCCATTAATGTTAACAGAGCTGACATATGTGGAGAGTGGCTAGAAAATAGATGCCTTTTATTTTTGGTTTATAGCATGAATTTAAGATACCGAAATCAAAGGATTTGTCGTGGGCTTGATGTTTCAGAAGTGTTAAGCACCCACAACTGCAGTTGAAAGTCAGTGGGTGCTGTAGATGATCAGCACTTCTGAAAAATCAGGCCCCTAACATGCTACTCTGTGTTGATACTTTAAAGCAGTCGCGTGATAACAGTTGCATTACAGGATAGGAAATGTGGTTTTTCTTAACCTCTACAGTTGGCATACAGACATTCACCCACGTTTGCAGACATGCAGCCTGAGACACACCCACCCATACAAACAGCACTGCACACCCCTGTATACATGTGCTGGTGTCAAGGCTTCAGTTCTGTAAAAATTTATACTTTATAAAGTTGCTTTTAAGTCACAAACAACATGACAGCACTTTAGGAGCTTTTGCCTTGGTGATGCAATTGTCTGTTCAGGCTGATTTCTTACATACTAAATTAAACACAACCCAGCCAGTCCCCAAAAAGAAACTCTTCCCTGTACAGTAGACACTGTTGTAAATCTACATGGTATTTAACAACACCGTCCCTGGTCATAACTACGCTTTGTAGAAGCCCACTGTAAATATGCCCTGCTCTAACACACTTCTTGCAATAACACACGCACATACTCTTGCATTCCAGTGCTCCCAAGTCTACCAGTTTTTTTTGTCCTCATCCAACACAGCAAGAATTACCAGAAAATATTTTTAGCTTTCGAGGATGATGTTCAGCTCCATCTGTCTGGAAAAAAAATGTCCATGTGTTGGAGAGAGAAGGGGACTAGTCTCTCATGTAAGCTAAAAATGAGTGCTGCTGTTACCAAAAAAAAGGGCATCAAATCAAAATAATATACTGTATGTGTATACATTTGACTTTCTCTTTCTTTAGAGTGACACTGCCTTATATCTGCTTGATTTCAGTGAGAACATGCAGAAACCAGTTTGACTCTGTGATGTATAGACCTTCATTGCTGCACATCTTGTAAAATCAACATGTGCACAATAGTTGATTTTTTTTCTCTTTTTTTTTAAACAATGTATGTGATCACATAGGCAACACATCCACATCTCTGAGAGTAGAACCAGGCCCTTAGGGGGTTAGTGGTACAAGTGGTTGTGGTGCTGAAGCATCCTGCATGTTGAGTTAAGAATGGACCACTTTGTGATGTTAGGTTTCAGAGTAGCAGCAGTGTTAGTCTGTATCCGCAAAAAGAACAGGAGTACTTGTGGCACCTTAGAGACTAACAAATTTATTAGAGCATAAGCATATATGCATCCGAAGAAGTGGGCAGTAGCCCACGAAAGCTTATGCTCTAATAAATTTGTTAGTCTCTAAGGTGCCACAAGTACTCCTGTTCTTTTTGTGATGTTAGTTGCCACAGATGTCTGTGACTGTAAGATGAAGAAACAAAGTCAGCCATTGAAATTTATTTGTCTCCAGTTTAATTTCATCATGCTGGCTTTGATTCCTGCCAGAGAGGTTCTTAACACTAATGGGAATCAACCTGTGACCATTGTTTGACTCTCTAGAGCCTGGCATGCAGCTCTCTTTATCTGTAGGTCTGCTGTTGGTAATAGTTTGCACTTCTCCAATGCCTCCCATCCATTAATATTAGAGCATTTTTTCCAGCGCTAGTAAATTAAGCTTCACAATATCCCTATGAGATAGAGGTAATATTATTGCTCATTTTGCAAAGGAGTAAATGAAGACCGAGAAAAATAGCTTGGTTTTTAACCCCATCAAAGCCAGTGGGGACTGTTGGTACTCAGAACCTCTGAAAAACCAGATCCTAAATAATACCTAGCTCTTAGATAGTGTTTTTCCTCCATAGAAGAGCTTTATGGGTGTGTGTGTGTCAGTCATTATCCCCATGACTTGCCCAGGGTTGTGCAGGATGCCTGTTACAGAGCCGGGAGTCACACCCAGATCTCCTGAGACCAGTTTGGTGCTTTAAAGGGACACAGTCCATATGAAATCTTGTCAGTTTTTAAAAACTGAGATATAGGTAATTTCAGGTCCTACGTCTGCCCCCCCCCCCCAGACCCCTGCCAACTTTTGTGGCTTTGGAATCACATGTTTTCTGTTTTTAAAAGTAGTTTTTCTCTCCCCTGTTGCTGTGTGAAAACCTCACACAAAGAAAAGAGGAAACTCACCTTACAGGGGAAATGGTGAAAATGGCTGTACGCAAAGTACTGTCAAATGCACACAATAACACTGAGAAACGGAGAAAAATATTTTCTCCGCTTGCCCTTGTACTTGCACTTGTTACAACAGTAGCTAAGAAATTTCCAGACAGAAGTGTTCTATTTAAGTCAATGGTGTCCCTTTAACCAGCATTCCTGCCTGACTCACATGAAACAGTGCAGGAATGCTCTGTGTACACCCATCCCGTCACAGAAATGAGAAGCTGCTTGAATCTCCCCTTACTTAAATAATGAAGAAAGATAGAGGAAGAAGAAAGAGAGGACCCAATCCCCACTTCCTCCTATCAAAATGGATGGGGAGGAAGGCAAGAAAATTGGGGGCATTAAACTTAGTGAAAGAAAGTTATAAAATAACCCAAATGTAGTGTTTGGATACTGTGATACATCGTCAGTTCCATACCTGTGGTGTGAAGAGAATGTTAATTGCACCCAAGTCAGGAAATGCCAATCAAGACTGCATGCACAACCTTAACTCTGCCCCTTAATACATATGTATTACATTAGTTGTGCAATCACATACTATTTCTCAGAAATGCAATAGAATATTATTAGTTTTTCTAGAACTCTAGGTAGTTACATGTGTATGGCAGGGAGTCTTAAATTCATGTATGTGGAAAGGATATGGTAATTTATTGCACAACATATCACAGATTAAGCATAACACAGCAGACACATAGAAGGCTTTCTGGGGGGGAAGAAAGAAGGTTTGGCATGCAATTAGGAGTGAAGTTTGCAGTACTTTTGTACATGCTTTGTGTTATAGCTGGAAACCACCATAAGCTGCCACAAGTCGAATCCTGGAGCTGTTTTCTGTTGCAGCCTGTATGCAGTGGGACACCAGCATTTCAGAGGAGCATAACTGGTACTTTGGTTGCAACTAGACTTGTGCATCCCCTGATGTGTGAGGAACATGAGGCACTGAGGTACCCAAATGTTTCTTACATGGAATGCCTCATTTAACCAATCCCAAATTACTCACAAAGGCAAATCTCCTATAGAAATCTTAAAGTGATTGTCATTGGCGTCAAATCCTGCTTTTTTCATACATGCATGTAAGTCCCATTGAAATCAAATGGAATTAAGTGAACACCTCTGAGGGGCAGAATGGTGCATCCTGTATTAAAAGGGATATCGTGAACTCAGTCTTGGGGGACAGGGAGAAGAGGGCAGGGGAGAACTGATTTATTTAAAAATAAATACATTTTCCATAGAGCGTGGTTTTATTGTTTTTATTTAAAGAATTAAAATGTTCCGAAGTTTTTTTTCTGCCCCCAAACTGTGCTTATAAAGTTCTTCTGGGTACCCCTCTCCATTGTACATCCTCTGTCCCATCCCCCCCACCTCTTTCCTTTCTCTCTGTACACATGCCTGCTTGCTGCTGCTTCAGTTTCAGCTCTAGTGCTGCTGGTGGTGGTGGTGAACACTCTTTTGCAGAGCATGTGGCTTAGTGTGCAAGGGAGCTCCTTCCAGTGTAGCGCATGAGTCTGCCACCAACAAATCAGTGAAGTGTATCTAATGCAGAAAGTAAACAAATTGGAGGGGGGGGGTAACTTCAGGAAAATAACGTTGTTTTCAGTTATAAAGATCTTATGGGTAAATAAGAGGTACAAAGTTTTGGATGAAACTGTGGTTTTTCAGGTTGAGGGTGTTCTTTTAATGCCCCTGGCTGTAGCCTGGGGTGGGAGTGACGTGGGAGTGGGGAACCTTCCTCCTTGGAAGCCAGGAAACTGTTGTCTGGGGGTCTTGGACTATTCAGGCCTGGTCTGCATTTAAAATGTAAGACAACATAGCTACCGCACTTGGGTGTGAAAAATCCATGCAGGAGCATTATAGTATGCAAACCTAATGCCTGGTGGGGTGCAGCTAGGTTGACAGAAGAATGCTTTCATTGACCTATTGATCGGAGAGGTGGAGTTCCTACAATGATTCAAAAACCCCTTCTGTTGCTGTAGTCTACATCTATGTTACGAACTTACAATGGCATAGATAGGGCACTGCTACAGGCTTGAAGTGTGGAAATGGCCTCAGTCTCAGAGACATTCATGCAAACTAGTTTCACTGTTTTGAATACACCTAAACAACTTGTTATGAAAGTGCTGAGAGAGAGAGAGACTGTCGGTTTTCATTGTCCCCATATTGAATTCAAAGATGGGGAAGGGAGGAAAGGAAACTTGTTTTGTTTTGCAAAAGGTGTGGCTTGTAAGAACCCAGTTTAAAAACAACTGTCTTTTGTGTGCGCTGCAGCAATGTGGAAAGACCATGCGTGGCTTGTAAACTGATCCACCTTGTTGCTTTCAGAACTTTCTAATCAGGAGGGGAGGTGGTGGTTAGCTATGAATAGAACAAAATCATAGCTTTCAGTTTCCAAATATGCATCTTCTCATACGCTGTGTGCTCTCTGAGCTGAATATTATGTACACAAGCTTTTCATGTTGCCTTAGCTGGCACTTAGCACTTGGGTTTGCTTGGGTGTTTCCTCTTCTCTAGGTCAAAAACCCCACTCATTTTAATGGAGGGTTGTTCCTGTCATCTAGCTTCTTATTTTGGCCTGTGCTATTGGTCTCCATGTAGGAAGAACCAGGGCCATACTGTGGCATGATCTTCTGTAAAATGGTCTGCTTTATCTGCAAAAGGAAACTAGTCTCTTTTCCTTTCCCTTGCCAGCTAGTGTAGTGTTGCTTTTGGTGGAATAGGGATATTTGTTGTCATTCACTAATGATTGCTTTAAGAAGTTAAATAGCATTTTCTTGGAGGAAATGTGTTTCACTTTGAGGACACCTGTGAAGGAGCAGAGAGACTGCTGCCAGGCACAGCAGGGGTCGAAGAAAACCTCCGGGCTCAGCTAGCCCCATCTCGTTATACCTGCAGTCAATGCCAAGCCTGGAGTGTGGGGAAAAGAAGGGAGCCTGGTTCAGTCAAGGGGTGACTGGCGGAGAGGCAGGAGCTATCTGTATGCCTGCCTGAAGGCACAGACCAGCAACCTGCTTGCCAACACAGCCACTGGAGGCAAGTGAGTCCTCCTCTGCCGAGGGAAACCTACAGATAAGCCCCAACTGTGGGGAACTGAACTAAGCGTGGCCACAGCCCAAAATAAAGGACTTGCAGACCAGGAAAACAGGCCCTGAACCCCCCCCCCCATCCCCACGGCTGGGAGAAAACTCCATCTCCCTTGTTTAGGGGTTGAGCGACACGGGACCCTGGGCCAGGACCTGAGGGAGAAGGAGGGGTAACCAATGATCTAGCCAGTAAGCTGCCTGGCAACTGAAGTAATGATTATAGTGCTGCCATCTAAGTAATGATTGGGGGTGGTGGGTGCTTTGACCAGTGGCTTGCAAAATCTGCACATGTTCCCCAGCAGCTGCTGTCTTGGATTCCCTCTGACAAAAGGGAGTCCTTGGCAGCATAGCTAAACTGGTGGACATGCAGCTTTTTACATGATTCACTCTCTCAAAACCCTGATGGAATCCCATGGATTGGAAATATTATTGGGCCACAAATTCTGAAGAGGCAATGGAACTTGGAGTGGAAATAGATTTAAACTTTCTGAAGTTATGTTGGCAGAAAGAATGAACAAATGACTTGGTTTAAAGAAATGCAGATGGAGTTTGATGTTCTAGGGGTGTCATTTTTGACAGAAGATTTTCTCTTTGGAGTCTAGACTATTTCTAGTGTCCTATTGTGGGTTTTATATCCTTTCTTAGATGTCTTGGGATGGTAACACTCAAAAGAGAATGCATTGCATAAGCATGATGCGTGTGTCTTTAGATTCATTTATAAAGTACTAAAAGCTTAACTCAAATATAGGGGCTTGTTCCTGCTCTCATTGAAGTACACCGCTACCCCGATATAATGCGACCCGATATAACATGAATTCGGATATAACACGGTAAAGCAGTGCTCCGGGGCTGGGGGGGGGGGGGGGGGGGGGACGGCTGCGCACTCTGGTGGATCAAAGCAAGTTCAATGTAACGCGGCTTCACCTATAATGCGGTAAGATTTTGGCTCCCGAGGACAGCATTATATCGAGGTAGAGGTGTAGTTGTTGTTAAAACACTCATTCACTTCAATAGAAGCAGGGTCAGGATTCCAAATGTCAGACATCTATCTCCTTAAAAAACAGTTAAGGTGAGGTATGTGTGTCTGACCTAGCCCTTGCTGCTTTAGAATTCTGCAAAGTAGTTTTGAGTCTTTTTAAAACTTTCTCCTCAGAATACAAGACAATGGCTGGAGGATTTCATGAATTGTAAAGACACTACATATTCTTGCAGCTTTTCTCATGGGATTACCATACCTTTCAGCTGACTGTACAGTGAATATGAGACTTCTTTTCAGTCTATCTGTTTCCAGTTTCCTATTTAAAGGCAGATCCAACAATAAATATGTTGTGCAGGGAAAGTTGCTCTGTATCCAAAGGATTTAATACATAAAAAGTACAGTAGAAGGACAAAAATAGTACAGGCTTGCTTGTTCTTGCCCAAGCTTGTACATCGTAAGCTGCACTGTTCAGGGAGCATGGGTCTGTTTGTTGCCTAACACAATGGAGCCCCAGTTGTGGTTGGGGCTGCTGAATGCTATCATTATTATAAATAAAAACGGTATCTTCAAATGTCTATTGCACCAGTAATTTTTTTTTATTGGTTTCAGGTGACTAGAATCCAGCAAAGTCAGATAACTATCTGAAGACTTTGGCATAATATCTGGTCAAATCATGTTTGATATCTATAGTGGTCTGGTTGGTAGAATTTTGAACTGTTTCAATGGATCAATTTGATATTTGCAGACACAAAGATTTAACTTAATCCCCCCGTGATGCCTACAGGAAAAGAAGAAGGCAAGTGGTGGTTGATTATATATCTTCATTTAATTTCTTTCTCTCTCAAAAATGCCTTGGAACTATCAAGTTGTATACACAGCTAGCCATTTATAACTCTCTGTGATCTTGTAACTGTTGTCCTTATCTCCATTCTCCTATTGTTTTTACATCTACCAGTTGTGTCTTGTCTTCATTTAATGTAGAAGTTCTTGCGGGCAAGGGCCAGTCTTCCTATGTGTCTGTACAGCGCCTAGCAAAATAAGACCCTGGTTTTCATTGGGGTAGCCGGGCGCTACCATAATACCAATAGTAATAATTGTTGCACATTAATAGCTTGCTTCTATTGGATATACCCTTCTCTAAGGGAGAGGTCCCAAGGATGTACAGCTACTTTTTTTCTGACCTAATACAACAAAGCCCTGCAGAAATATTTTTGAACCCAGAACGACAACTGGACATCTGTCCAAAATCAAATAGACTGCAGTTCATGTACCACTGTTGTTACTACTGCAGTGTACCAAGAAGAAAAAATCCAACCAATTAAGAGCAGCAGCCAAGTGGAGCTGGATACAGATAATTGGGTACAGTTCACATGGGGGAAGACAATAGACAGCAAAGTTCATTGGGGATATTTCACTCTGTGGTTCTGAAGTGACTTTGAAAGAGGGTGACTTACTTCCTGCAGACGAGAACTAGAGACATAACAGTTTGCTTGAGGTAAGCAAACTGTTATGAAAGCTGGTTTTCACTTGTCAAGGACCAGGACAGTTTGTTTTGTCTCTAATGAAAACAATTTAGGATTTTGTATGTATGTATTTATTTATTTTATTCCTTCCCCCCCACCTTAATAGTTAACATTAGCCCTACTAGCATGAATGCTATTCCTCTTGGCTTCTCAGAGCCCATTTTGGAATATCTATTGGGGTCATAATGGTGGTTTGATTTATAATGATCCCTAAAGTGATTAATGGGTAGACCCAGGCTGTGCTAGCATTAAAGATGGTAAGTATATAAAACTTGCTCCTTTTGCCATGCATGCCAGCAGGGTCTACACAGGCCTGCTGCACATTAGAACTTAAATCCCTGCTGGTGTGCACTATGGCACCATGTAGACAAATTCTAAACAGAAATTACTTGCTGAGCAAATTCATCCTTTTGTGCAAACTCCATTTTCTTCAGCCTAGTTATATCAGGGATGAATTTGGCCCATAATGTAACTTCTTAGCTTGTTTTCTTTTCTGCTCTAGATATCCTGCCTGTGCTTTATCCCCTTCTTCTACATCAGTGTTTACCTTGTCTTCCTTCCTTTTCCCTGGCCACCTGCAGTAGTGTCCATCTAGGTATTTATATGGCCCCTTGGCCTTCACCTCAGTATCTGAGCACCTCTCAAGCATTTTAAAATAGGAATAACAATTTCTGTTCCTTCCTATCCTGGAGGAGAACATAACTCAATTAGTTTAGTGGTTTTTGTTTTATTTGTTTGTGAGAAGCACTTACTGAGGGGGAAGCTAAGGCTCAGAGTTGAGTTTTGTCATTATTTCTGAATGTGGAAAGGTCTGTGGCCAGTTATCTCAAAGATGGATTCCAGAGGGGAGGCCTAGCTCCTGTGACAATTCCTCTATTGGTTGACCATTGAGTTGTTCCAATGGAACAGAGCTCCTGGGAGGCCATGGTTGTGGAGGGAAGGATGATTTTTCAGGTAGTTTTCTAAGCTCTGGGATATCAGGGCAGTGATTACAGACTGGACTATGTCTTCAATAGGGCACCAGTGCAGAGGGTTTGAGAGGTAACATATAGGATCCTGATATAGTGATGTGGTTGGAGTGCACATAGAAAGCAGACTTGGAAAATAACCTGTTTTTTTTTTTTTTTTTTTTTTTTTTTTAACAAATTGATCTTGTGTAGAGCTGATTTTCATCTTGCATAATATTGTACAGCAAAGCAGTGCATGGCAGTTGCCAGTAGCCCTGAACATTGTGGCTTTTCAAAAGGCTTTTGATCAGGTAGATAATCCCTGTGGCAGATCATATGCACCTGTGGAGTCCCCAGCAAAATCATTCAAATTATTAGGAATTTGTATCCGAATGTTTAATGTGCAGTAAAGATAAACTAGGAACTAACAGACTGGTTTAATATGATCACTGGTGTTAGACAAGGTTGTATCTTGTCCTCCATCTTGTTTGTAGACGCTATTGACTTTATGTGACAGAAAGTCAACATGATCATCAACATTGCCAGTCAGATGCCCTTGCAATCTCTACTAACCAGTAGGTGTTATCTCATTTTCATAACTTCCATCTTTGATTTATAATTTAGGTTGTCCATAGATTGAAGTGTTATGAAAACTAAATCTAAAGCACGACAGAAATGTTTCTATGTACATTTGGTTTATAATACCAGTGGAAAAAGTGGGTTTTTAAAAGAAGCAAATTCCCTTGTAGACTCCGCAACTCAAGTACTGCAGCACTTTACTAGAAGCTGAATGGCTAGAAACTGGGCAGTGTCTTTGCATTGTGCAAATAAGCAAACAGTGTTAATGGCAGATAATTAAGTTAGTGTCCTTCTAAGCCTTGTTGTAGAAAGAGGAGGGTCTGGAAGAAGAAAAGAGTTTTAAAAGACCAGTATGAAATTAGGTTTTATGTCATTTTATATTACCTCCTTTTTCATTAAAAAGTGGTAAAATATTAGGGACTCTGTGATCGTATTAGTCGTCATTAGTGATGTTTTATTGATCTCTTTTCTTAGAGTGTGAAGAGGTTCAGCAACTAAAAGTAGGTCTCGCCCAAGTTCTGTTGCTGGGCTATTCAAGTTTTGTTCCTAAAACATCTTTTTACCATCTCTGGCATAGTGCCAGACCTTTGCTTAAAAAGGAAGATTTGAAATGGGTGATAAATGCTTTACAAAAGGGCAGCCTGGAAAAAGCATCTTAGTCAGAGGAGGCGCCTCTGAATATATATGCAGCATATCCAGATTACTGGAGCACAAGGGTGAGATTCACCCCTGGTACGGAGGAGGCCAGGTTCTATGTAGGAAGAGTGAATTTCACTCATAAATCTCAAGATGGCTTTTTGGGTACCTACCCTGCTGTAATATCGCTGTACTGATTTTCTGATATACTTTGATCTCAATTCTGATTTACTTTAGTAAAAAAACAAAACAAAACAAAAAAACCCACAAAGCAACTGTGGTCATATGTACTTGATAGACCTTTTATTACCATAAATAGTTGTGCAGGGAAGGCTGAATCAACAAACCATTTTCAGTGTCTGAGATACAACTTCAGGTTTGATTCTGGCCTCCCTTAAACCAGTTTAATTCAAGAGTAATTCCTCTAAAATTAGTGGAGTTACACAAATATGACAGGAGAATCAAGCCCTTACCATCTGAGACTGTTTACACTAGCACTTTTGTCGATTGGGGGTGTGGAAAAAAACACCCCTCAGACTGACATTAGTTTCACTGACAGAAGCACCGATGTGGACAGTCTCCCGCCGACATAGCTACTGCTCCTCGTTGGGGGTGGTTTAATTATGCCGATGGGAGAGCTCTCTCCTGTTGGCATAGAGCAGCTAGACAGGAGACCTTACAGTGGCACAGCTGCAGTGGTACAGCTGTGCTGCTGTAAGGTGTGTAGTGTTGACGTAGCCTGAGAGAGAGAGGGCCTATAGTAATTGTATGTCTGTTGGGGACACTGTCATTACTCAGCTTTCTCTGTAGCATCTCATCTGTCACTGTGACATTAAGACTGTGATAGAGAGAACCAGTTTGTTGTAGTCTTTGCTTTCAAAATTTTAGAAATGCTAGTGCTTTCTTGGGCAGTGTTTTATGTCTCTCCCTGGACAAAAGAAGCTGTATGTAAATATATTCTATTGTGGCTATCACCATGGCTATTGAAAAATGTCCTAATGTAACTTTTATTGCATGTGTATATATGTACATGCAATGTATGTGTATTTGTTGGTTTGCAATTGCTGGGCTGAAACTGATCAGGGGTTTTCCTGGAGCGTTACCTTGCTTTGATCGCTGTTGTCAATAAAAAAGGACCAGCTGGCAGGTCAAGGTCCCTCTAGGTACTAGTGATAGCAATTATTCTATAATAATGATTGATGCAATAATTATAATCATAGTAAAAACCCTTTTTAAGACAAAGGGTTATGTGCACACAACCTTACAGCTTTAACCCTTTCTGTAGTCTTTTTAGATCCTTCTTTAATTGTGGTTCCTCATGGTAGTTTCTAGGCCTCATCTGTGCCCCCCTCCTTTTTAATACTCATCTTTCCTCGTTAACAATAGTGGTGGCAGCAGAAAACAAAATGTCTTGCCTTGATTAGTCTACTTGGCTTCTCATACTCCATCCCGATGTATATGTCAGGGGATTGTAGGGTTGTTACACTTCATATATTAGAAAATAAATAACACCATATCTATTGCTATCTCTAGGTGCAGGCACAGCAAGCTTAAAACAACAATTAAACCAGAACAAATTGACCAAATCTTAACTCAAAAGAATCCTTCCTCAAGCCATAATGTAAGTACAGCATGCATACCCTCCAGTCCACATTAAGGCAAAAGCCTGAGTGAATAAATAAATTCTATAACAAACGCAGACTCTGTGAGAACAAGTGGGAAGCAAATTCCTAAGTTGAGGGTCCTGCACTGAAAAAACCTATTCCTCCAGACCCCAGAGGTCAAATCTAGGATCTATAAATGAGAGCATTTCAGCTGATGCCCATTCTTAGTACGAAATATGATCTCCAAGGTATCCAGAACTGAAACTAAACAGACTTTATTGATCAAAACCTACACCTTGAATCGCATCCAGAAACAAATGTTTAATTTAATGCAAACTGTGGAGCACATGTATGATATGTTTTGAGTGTGAAACACTAAGTAAGCAGGCTGCCACTTTCAGCATTAGCTGAAGTTTGGACTTAAGTGTAACCCCATGTAGAGAGCATTAAGTGAATCCATTGTGGAGTTAATAAAAGCATGGATAACTATGAGGAAGTCAATATCCAGTAGAAGACTTCACGGCCTCCTCAACAAGCAAAGATGGGGAAAAAAATGTGTTCTTGGCTGGCGATGTTTCCTGGAAATCCAAGAGCAGCTAGAGACACAGCAGGATCCTTATATTGTGAACCTTGTTAACACAAGGAGTTGATACACTGCAGTTGAGGGACCAGATATTGCTTCTCCAGGTGTTAGCTGGGTGGAAGAAATCTTATCCACATTGAACCTTAACCAAGTAACAAGCCCAAATCTCAGCTAGGACAAGAAAGAAAAGGATATGTCTGTGCTGCAATAAAGGACCCGCAGTACGGCCACTGCTGGCCCAGGTCAGATGACTCAGGCTTGTGAGGCTCAGGCTGCTGCATTATAAAATAGCAGTTTAGGCATTCGGGCTTGGGCTGGAGCCTAGGCTTTGAGATCCTGCAAGGCCTGGGAGGGTCTCGGAGCCTGGTCTCCAGCCTGAGCCTGAATGTCTAACACTGCTATTTTTAGCCCTGTGAGCCTGAGTCGGCTGCCCTGGGCTCTGAGATTGGGTCCCAGAGGTGTTTTTTCATTGTGGTGTTGGCATACCAAAGAAGTTACGCCACCTGGATCTGATGAAAGAACACCTGCCATCAAGAGGAAATCATCATTAACAAGACACGCACCTTCTTTCTGAGGATCCTATATAATAGTAGAGCTGACTCAGTACAGCCTTCTCAAAACAGAATGACTAGAATCAGACTGATGACTCTTGAGTCTGTCAGCATCAAGAGGTGATTTCTTGAGCGTGGGCCTACCAGTCGCTTGCTTATGTTGGGCCGTCACTTGGTCCTTTTAAAGGAAGGCATTGTCCGTTTATACCGGGTGGGCAAGCTTTTTGGTCCAAGGGCCACATCTGGGTATGAAATTGTATGGCGGGTCATGAATACTCATGAAATTGGGGGTTGGGGTGCAAGAGGGGGTGAGGGCTCCGGCTGGGGGTGTGGGCTCTGTGGTGGCTCCAGAAATGAGGAGTTCAGTGTGTGGGAAAGGGCTCCGGGCTGGGGCAAGTGGCTGGGGTGTGTGTAGGGGGGTGAGGGCTCCAGCTGGGGGTGCGGGCTATGGGATGGGGCTGAGGATGAGGGTTTGCGGTGCAGGAGGGTGCTCCGGGCTCGGGACCAAGGGATTCAGAGGCAGGAGGGGGATCAGGGCAGGGGGTTGGGGCATGGGAGGGGGTCAGGGGTGCAGGCTCTGGATGGCACTTACCTCAAGCAGCTCCCAGAAGCAGCGACAAGTCCCCCCTCCGCCTCTTATGCAGAGGCGCAGCCAGGCAGCTCTGCACACTGTCCTGTCCGCAGGCGCCGCCCCTGTAGCTCCCATTGGCTGTGGTTCCTGGCCAATGGGAGCTGCGGGGGTGGTGCGTGGGGCAGGGGCAGCGTGCCAAGCCCATTGGCTGCCCCTACATGTAGGAGCCAGAGGGGGGGACATACCGCTGCTTCCAGGAGCTGCATGGAATGGGTCAAGCCCCTGACCCCGCTCCCCAACTGGAGCGCCAGAGCGGGGCAAGCCCCAGACCCTGCTCCTTGGTGGGAGCTCGAGGGCCAGATTAAAATGTCTGAAGGGCCGGATGTGGCCCCCGGGCCATAGTTTGCCCACCCCTGGTTTATACCAATAAAGGTCCCAGTGTCCCTCCGCTAGATTAGGCCAGCCATGATTAGCATGGCCCCAAATTATTTAGGTGACAGCCCAAATATTCCACAGCATTTTAGAACCTCAGTGAGAGTGGCTGAAACTCTCTCTGCTTTTTCCCAGGCAAGGATTTATCACCTTGGAGGTAGCCAAGCCATTCTGAATATGATAAATCTTGTCCTCAAAGCAAAGAGAAATCCATGCAATGGGAAAACTTCTCTTTGCTTGTGAATGATGGCAGGCAGGCTTTACAGGAGGTCGTGTCACTGTTGGGAAGACTGTGAGTCGTCTTAACAACGAACTGTTTTGCTTAGAGTAGGCTGAGAAAATAGTAATAAAAAATGACTGACTGAGCCCTATTTATAGTCCAGCTTCTATCACTGCTACCACCACTGGAGCTGCACCGGTGTTGAATTGTGGGTCCCATCTATTCCAGCATAGACAGCCTAAGAGTAACTGTACCCAGGATACATTATTACTGTTTATTATGGTAATTTATTTGAATTATGGTAGCACCGAGACACTCCAAGCAAGGATCAGGGCCTCATTCTAGGCATTGTACATACAAACAAGACTGTGTCTGCTGGAGAGGGCTCACAATTTACATGTTTGACAACACAACAGGTGGACAAAATCGACAAATGGGTGCAGTGGGTATGAGGTAACCAAATAGAGTTTAGCAGAAAAACATTTTCCTTGCCTGCCTTCAACATGCCTTCTCTAAACACTCCACAGGAAATAATTTTGTGAAGCTTGGGCCAGGAATATAATGCAGCTGTCACGTTCTGGGGTGCAATCCAGACTAGTGAGGAGTTGTCACTGCCTGCCCTGAATGCCTCAAGTGTCTCTGCTGCTGTGGTTCTCTTGCCTGGTCACTCCTAGCCAGTATACAAGCCTGCACTGAGTGTCTGTGTCTAGCTCTGACTCAATGTTTCTGATTCCATCAGTCTGCTTGTCACATCCCAGCCACACTCTGATTACACCAGGCAACATGACCCTAACACACTCCTGAATTTTCTCAAAACCTCGTGGTCCGAAGCTTGGAACACTCAGAAATAATAAGGTTTGTTTGCTCCTTTAAAGAGAGAGAGCCCAACAACTTGTCACATTAACTCCAGTTAAATATTCACTTTCAATCAAACACAGCACTGGTTGGTTTATATTAAAAGTAAAAAAGTTTATTAAGAAAAGGAGATAGGACTTTAAGTGACTTCAAGTATAAAGGACAGAGTTAGAAATGGTTACAAGCAAATCAAAGTGAAAAATGCTTCTAGACTTAACCAAACAAGCTGCAGCCTTTGTTCAAGGTAGTTTTCTTACCACTCTTCCTTTCATCAGGATGGCTGACCAACCCCGCTGGTCAGGATCTGCCACAAAGTCCAAAGTGCTCAGTTCCTTTGTCATCTTACATGAAAGATAACTTGGGGTTCTTTGCCCCTTTCATTTATAGTCTAGTCCAGTGGCTCTCAACCTTTCCAGACTACTGTACCCCTTTCAGGAGTCTGATTTGTCTTGTGTACCCCCAAATTTCACCTCACTTAAAAACAACTTGCTTACAAAATCAGACTTAAAAATAGACGTCAGCACGCTATTACTGAAAAGTTGCTTACTTTCTCATTTTTACCATATGATTATAAAATCAACTGGAATATAAATACTGTACTTCTATTCCAGTGTATAGTATATAGACCAGTATAAATAAGTCATTGTCGTTATGAAATTTTAGTTTGTACTGACTTTGTTAGTGCTTTTTATGTGGATTGTTGTAAAATTAGGCAAATATCTAGATGAGTTGATGTACCCTGTGGAAAATCTCTGTGCGCTCCCAGGGGTACACGTACCCCTGGTTGAGAACCACTGGTCTAATCAATCTTTGAAATGGATTCTTCTGATGATTACTCTACAAAGTAAAGTTTGTTCAAGCTCTGAGGAAGGCAACATGGAGTCTTGTGGTGAAGGAAGCTCCATGCTGATTTCTTCTCCTGCTGGTGTCTGCTAAAATGCAAATGATTCTGTTTCCTGCAGTGTCTTCCCTCTGCAGTGATGCTGAGAGGTTACCTCCTCCCCTTGTTAGCTTGATGGTCCTGTTTATCTTCTATGTAAATTGCACTCCCATTGTCTCCTCTTAGTGTACCATTTAGGTGGCACAACCACCTTCCTTTGTCTAGGGCGGGGTAACTTTAGGATTTGTTTACACTGGCACTTCACTGCTGTGAACTTTCTTGCTTGGGAGAGATGGGGGTGAAAAAACACCCCCCTGAGCACAGCAAGTTTCAGCGCTGTAAAGTGCCAGTTTAGACAGTGCACCAGTGCTGGGAGCCGCACTCCCAGCGCTGGGAGCTACGCCCCCTCGTGGAGGTGGGTTTTTAGAGCACTGCGCTGTGACTACGCTGCCACGGCAACGCTGCCACGGCAACGCTTTAATGTTGCCAGTGTAGACTAGCCCTTAGTTCTGCCTGGCAGACACTTTTTAGTAACAATTCCCAATATGTTTGTAATTTTGCATTTGCCCTCTGTACATATAGCACACAATAATATAAATGATCAGTATGTTGTTAGCTTTCCATTGATATCTTGCATGATACCTTTGAGATACAGGTTATGACATTACTTGAGGTACAGTGAACTGGTCAGGCCAGCTGATGTTTACCAACAGGTATCAGGATATCCCTCTTTCATTGGGATGCTGTTAGGGTCACAACAGCCTAAGTTGTGTTTTTTTGTGTTTTTTTTTTTTTTTTTTTTTTTTTAAACCGAGTTTTCTCAAGTACAGGGCCTATTTGTGTCCTCCCAGAGGGAGCGGGAATCTAGGTGTAGCACATCCGTTTTGCAGTGCTGTTATGCTCCAGCCACTGGAAAAATAATCAACCATAAAGGATTCTTTGCTGTCAGAGGTGGAAAGGTATCTGTGAAGTCTTATAAGTGTTGCTGCTAGAACTTACTGGACAACATTGTAGCAGAGGACACACAGGCACATGATAAATATACAAATGGAAAAGAGATTTTAAAATCTAAATGGTTGCAGTTCACTTTTCGTGGCATTTGAAATACCAATAAATGCCGAGAACAAATGTAGTCTGCATCCAGAGTATTTAAATACATTAAAGTTACAATAAAACAAGTACAGGCCCTTTGTTTAGCTCTTGCCAGCTCTTGTTCCTCTTGCATATACATAATGAAAGCGATCTGTTTTATCTAGTTTTTCCAAGTCTGCTTCCTATGCTGACATTAGGTGGTGTTTGGTCAATGTCTTCATCGGTAGCTGTCTCCATTAAATTACCAGCTCTCTCAGTGGAGGTAGGATATCAAGGTATAATGTAATTATTAAAAAAGTTTGTGTGTAAATCCATTTCTTAATCAATAGGTTAAATCTTAATAAATCCACAAACCCAATGTTAAGGTGGAACAGACCTATCTTAAATTGGGTGCTTTTGAGGTGACATGCAGGGAGCCTGAGTTTGATTTCTGGTTTTGGATGTTCTGGGCTGGGCCTGGTGGTGGTGGTGAGTGAAGAGAATTGTTTGACTCTGTTGCTCATGAAGGACTGATAGCCATATGTATAAACCTTAATTTTACTATATCCATAGCAACATTCATTTTTAAATTAACATAAGAGCACTCAGTTGCTGCTACCATGGTAGTCAATGCACATGCTTGGGAGCTGCTAGTGCAGTTAGCAGTCAGGAGGTGTGGGTTCCATTCCCAGTTCTGCCCCAGAATTGTTGGGCAAGTTCCTCCTCCTATCCTTTTGGCTGTTTTGTCTATTTAGGTTGTAAGTTCTGAGGCAAGGGCTGTTTACTATATGATTATACAGTGGAGCTCTAATCTCGGCACATACTGGTGATACTGTAATACAAATAACACTGCTCTACAGCCAAAATGCTTCTGAAATAAATGTAGTCAAACTTTACTAATTCGGGGTCACTGAGAACGAAAATGATGCTTAAAATTGTTGATTGGCTCTAGTTTTCAAGATATGCTATTGGGTCAGTATATACGACCCTTGACTTGGGAATGGCGGAGGATAAGTGAGTTATAAAGGGAAGGGATCTCAATTTAAACCAGAAATGACTAAAATACATCTTTGACTGGATGTATGAATAAATCTATACGACTGGGTTTGGACAGTACTTGCTTTTTAGGCAAAACAATGAATGATGCAATCTGAAGCTGGTATTGCATCATACATGATATGAATTGCATCATGTTATTCCTAGAAGTCATGGATGATGCAATCATAACGAAGCTTACATCACTCTGCTGAACAAATTGCCCTATATCAGCTCTAGAAATCATACAGTGTCGTGCTCTCTTATTTGTCAGTGTTTGATTTTACAAAGGGACACATTTCTGTTTAGCCAAAGTGAGCAGAGATGCCTCGTACTTGTGTGAACAGTGCAGATAACTTCTGCTATGTTTGTGGTGAAGTGACTTTTGCATCACAAAAGCGCAGTATAACCACTATGGTTAAGAGAGCCTATCACCTTTATTTTGGCTGCAAAATTGGAGATCAGGACAAGAGGTGGGCTTCACACATATGCTGCAACACTTGTGCAACAAATCTTCGCCAGTGGTTGAACAGGAAAAGGAAATCTATGCCTTTTGCAGTGCCAATGATTTGGAGAGAACCAACAGATCATACCAGCAATTGTTACTTCTGCATGTTGCCTCCAGTTGGGAAAGGTGTGTCAAAGAAGAAAAAATGGACTGTGCATTATCCAAACATTCCATCAGCTCTACGCCCAGTACCCCACGGAGAAGGACTGCCAGTTCCTGATGCACCAGAATCATTCTCACTTGAGTCAGATGAGGAAGAGGAAGAGGATGAAACTTCTGATCCTGAACCATCAATGTCACAGGACCCACATTTTCTCCTATCCTCCTCCTCTGAACCACACCTCATAACACGAGGTGAACTGAATGACCTTGTCAGGGATTTGGAACTATCCAAGAGTAAGGCAGAGCTATTGGGCTCCAGACTACAGCAGTGGAATCTCCTGGCAGGTGATGTTAGGGTTTCCATGTTCCGTGACCATCCAAAGGATCTTGTCCCATTCTTCTTCATGGAAGGTGATCTTGTAGCCTGCAACAACATCGATGGTGTGATTGCAGCCCTCAACATCGTTCACGATCCAGATGAGTGGAGACTGTTCATTGATTCATAGAAGACGAGTCTTAAAGCTGTTTTACTGCATAATGGCAATGTTTTGCCATCAGTTCCAGTTGGTCATGCAGTCCATATGAAGGAAACCTATGACAACATGAAACAACTTTTGAGGTGCATAAACTATGACCAACATCAGTGGCAGCTTTGTGGCGATTTGAAGGTTGTTGCTCTCTTGCTTGGTCTGCAGACTGGATACACAAAGTACTGCTGTTTTCTCTGTGAATTGGATAGTCGTGCAAGAGATTCCCACTACATCAAGAAAGATTGGCCACTCCGACAGTCATTGGAGCCTGGGAGGAAAAGTGTTCAGCATCCATCACTTGTTGAATCAAGGAAGATTTTGTTACCACCCTTACACATCAAGCTGGGTCTGATGAAGAACTTTGCCATTGACAAAACACAAGCAGCTTTCAAGTACCTCCGTGGAAAATTTCCAAGGTTAAGTGAAGCTAAGATAAAGGAAGGTGTCTTTGTTGGTCCTCAGATTCGTGAACTTCTTCAAGATGATGCATTTGACCATGCACTGCATGGCAAGGAAAAGATGGCATGGAAAGCCTTCCAGTTGGTGGCAATAAATTTTCTCGAAAACAACAAGGCAGACAACTCCAGGTTGTTGGTGGAAAACCTCCTCAAGGCATAGAAAAGTCTTGGTTGCAACATGTCACTAAAGATACATTTTTTGCACTCTCATCTAGATTTTTTTTTTTTTCCACCGAACTGCGGAGCAGTGAGCGACGAGCACGGCGAGCGATTTCACCAGGACATTGCAACAATGGAGAAACGCTATCAGGGCAAATGGAGCTCGTCAATGCTTGCAGACTATTGCTGGACAGTGACAAGAGATGCTCCATTTAATGAATATAAGAGACAAGCCAAGAAGCGCCGAGTAGACACTGAATAGGACTAAACTATGTACATAGTAGTTTTTTGCCTTTTGTTTCATAATACATTTTATGTAACACTTTAAAAATCAGCAAAAGGATTATATAAATAAACAGGACAGGTAAAATATTATCATGTAAAGCAACCATAAACACATGAAAAGACCTAGGTTTACAATTTATGATTAAAACTCTACTATCTACACAATATACATAGACATAAAATGTAAAAACTTAAATATCTTAGAAACAGTAGCCAATCAGTTATTTTAATTGTCATATTTGAATTCAGCACATCAAAATACATAATAAATAGCACATTTTATCTCTGAAGCAGACGACTTCTCAAAAATTGTAGACCAGTGTAATAGTAATCACCCCGACCCTAGCGCAAACAGGGAGAATGCAAGGAGACTTCTCCATCACCTGTGTAAGGGCCAGGGCCAGTTGCAGCAACACTTGGGGGGGAGAGCCTGTGTGTGTGAGATAGATGTTTTGGTATTTTTTGTTTTTTTTAACAGATCACTGCTTGGCATGGTCAGTATTGACCGACTTTGGCATCTCTCCTCTTTACTTTGCTATGATGGTATCAGCAGTTTCAAGTGATTAACAAGTGAAGTGCAACGTTCTCAAACAAGTATAGTTAGACAAGACTCAGTGTTTCTTCTGTAAATGAAATCCCTAGTTCTAAAAGAGCTGTACAGTTCCTCTTCTCCCACCTCCTTTCTAGTTAATCCAGTTGCACCCTTTATAAACAACCTGTTAAGTGGACACTTTAGTTATAACATCAGCTCTCTAGAGAACTGGTCTTATCGTGTTCTTTTGCATGGTGGTTTTCCTGCAGTATTGTGTAGAGCACTTTAGAAAAATGGCCTAAAAATGAATGTACTGTATTCGGCCGCTGTGTTCGTCAATTGTTTTCAAGAAGGGCAGATTGAAGCCTCTCTTGAAGCCTTAAACTGAGCCATTCAGGAATCTTCAAGCTACTCCAACCCCTGAGGAACATGTCACTGGAATAGAAATGAAGATCAACACTGCAGTGCAGCCTGCGTTTCTCTTTAAAACATTGTACTGAGCTGTCAAGACAGACGAAAGTTCAGATATAAGAATCCTTTTCATGGTGCTGGAGAGTATTCTTATCACTGTAAGAGATGCTGGCCATTGTAGTGTTGATTTCTGAAAGGCATGAATAGTTCCTTTCTCATTTTTTTAAAGTATATCCTTTTAGTTTGTGTTTCAAAATTGCCAGGCCCTTGTGACCATACTTCTCTGACTTTTTGAAATAAAGTGAAATGTTTCCTTTCAAAATTATTTAAAATAATCCTGTTCCTATAAACACTCATTATGGATGGTTCCTTCCAGAAATGAGCCTCACCACCTGGCAAAAATGTGGAAATCCCCTTCTTCCATTTCCCACCTGATACGCCTTATCTACTGGAATTTAGTCAAGAACTTGGAGACTGTGTTATCCTGGGAAAAATAGGACAAGATTTAAATTTTACGGTATAGCTGCTTCACACAAGGCACCCCCCTCCCTTGAACAAACAAACCCAAACCCCACAATCAACCTATCGGAATGAAATGCAATGATGCAGTTTATTGTTGCCTTCTTAGAATGGCCACACTATGTCATTAGCTAGGCTGGTAACTGAGCTTTCACTGGCCATCTAGTGAGAGGGGAGTATCTAATGCACTTTCCCTGGTTTCCTGGGAAGAGGATACATTCTGGAAGGCAATTCAAACTAGCCATTTTACTGCTGTCAAAAGTGCCAGGCCCATCTAGCGGGCAAACACCTCTCCTATGCCTACAAACATACCAGATGTGACCCTGACTTTTTTTTTTATTGTGATGTCTATCCACAATAGAAACACAGGACATAAAGGAGATCCAGTTACTACTATTATTATTTGTATTTGTTTGCATTACCGTAGCACCCATTCTTGGGCCCTCCTAACTGGCATATATTTGGAAAGACCATCTGATCAACTTCTTTAACCTTCCTGTGCTTTTGATGATGATGAGGTGTGGCTGGGTAGCCACAGGGTCAGCATGATGATTTAGTTCTCCAGCTTTTTACCTTAGGTGGCCATGAATTGAAGAAATAAATAACCACCTTCAGCTTCCTTCAGAGACCTGAGTTCATCTTTTCTAACTTAAATCACACCAGAAAATGAATTTGTTGGGCTGGACTCAACCCAGTCTATTTGGTGCCTGTCACAAAACAACCATACAGCACAGTGCAACAAGGCTTCTCTGCTCAAGAGATTCTTGGAAATATTAAGGTTTTGTCACTCCGAATTGAGAGAACTGTGGTGGGGAGGGAACGTGTAATGCCAAGGTTCACAGAAGGTCAGGATTAGGGGTGATCCGTGGCAGCTTCCGCTTCTGCAACTTGTTCTGTGCACAAATAATGGGCTCAGCTTTCATGAATCTTTAACTAACTTCAAATCAAGCCAAGTGCTGAATGTTCTCCGTGTAGGAAATGCACGCAGACCTGAAGTATTCCGGTCTGAAGTGATATGGTAACAAACTGTCCTAGAGAAGTTGGAAGAGTTGCTGGAGCCGTCACACGTTACTACAGCTGTCCTGCTGCACAGGATGTCTCTTGGCTCTGATCTGCCTTAACTCCACAGCTATCAAGGGTTACTGCACTGGCTTAGAAAAAAAAAGTCCTTTCCATCTTCCTGTGTTTCTCTTAAGGGCTGCATGCTTAATGTTCTGTCCCCATCCCTTTCCCACTTTTACAAAGCTTATCGCCACTGCTAGAATGTTCCTTGAGGTTTCTGTCATCATTTAAATGGTTAAAGTCGAGAAGTTAGTGCTGGTGAAAGAAACTGATAGTTTCGGTGAACCTTAGCCACAGGACAAACACAATAGGGACAGTGCCTTCTTCCCTTACATCGCCCTATCGGTGTACGTCGGTCCTGACATGGAGGGATTGCATTGAGTGGCTATAGGAGAATTCACTCTGTTTTCATTCACGTCTCGGACTCTAGGATGGCCACTTCTGCCAAAAGTGCCAACTGGTACTGACTGAGGTGATCTTTTATAATGTGGCCATCAACCCACTAGAAACTACTGGGCTGAAATCATCAACTCATTTCACCTAAGTCACAGGGTGTAAGATGCCAGCTACTTTCTCTCATTACTGATACAGTGCTCTAGCGGTAAAGGGCTCTGTATCCTATAACAAGTCTCTTCAGCCATCCAGTTTCCCTTTTTCTAATCCTGGAGCCACATATGCACAGAGGAGAAATGACTGAGGTTTCTTAGTCTCATTTAATTGCTCTTTCCTGACTTTTTTTTTTTTAATCCACCACAACCTTCTGCAGAGAAAGATGAGGGCAGCATGTCCACCAAAGGACCTGGGAAGAATATAATGCACAAGGTAGCAGATCTGGGTGTGTTTTGTTTTAGTTTAATATTAAAGGGATTCTGTGGTATAATGAAGGGAGCAGGTCTAACAATTGTTAATAGTTGCAATTAGAGAGCAGAGTCCTGCTGTTTTAGATCCCTCCCCTACTCTCACTCACTGATCTTATCCTACCACACACACATTTACAAGCTGTTTGCTTAGCACTGTTCAAAACAAGAAGTGCAATGTGATGGCTGGGAATGCAAAGATAAGGAGCCATCCAAATCCCCTCTGCTGGAAAGAGGATACACTGTAGGTTTTAAGAGGCTATTGCTTTCTGAAACAGGGTTAAAGAGGCGTGCATAGGATGCACAGGATGTTCAGTGGGAAATAACAGAGGACAGAATGCTTGATTAAGTCACTTCCTTCCAGGTTCAGTCCTCTGACTGCTACTGTCTTCCACAATAACACATTTCCGTTTTTACTGCCACACATTTCCCATCCCATTTATTCCAGTGGCCCAGTTCACAAGCAGATGTGTGCCTCTCAATTAACATATTGCCCTCTGACAGAAAATGTCTTTGTCCATTTGTGTGATCACTTCCTATCAAGGTAGGCCAGCACTTCCTGCTTGGGTATTTATTTATTTTTAGTTATTATTGCCTACGCTGTCCTAGTAAGAGTACAGTATCTGCTGAGACTAGTGCTTGTTTTCTCTTTAGTAGGCTGACCTCCAAAAGGGGCAAAGTTTAGAAAACCTTAAAGAGTGATGCAATTGCAAATTGTGGGCCTGATTCTCATTTACCACTGCCAGAGTGGAGTAAAGGGACATTAGTGTAAATCTGAATCAGGGCCTTTGTGCTTTGATTTTATCGTAAATTAAAAATGCTGGGAGGGACAGATAGAACCTCTTTTCATCCATTCTCTACCAAACTTTTAGAGCTTTGGAAGAAACCCTGGTATGTGAACTAAGCCTTTGATTTTTTACTAATGTTTTGGTGAATATAGAGAATATAAATGTTCAGGGTTTACCATTCCACCACCATGATTTGGCGGACTTAGCATAATGTAGGAATCAGGAACCTTGTGTTTTTTTTTTTTTTTTTCTTTAAATTATCATCTTTATTTTTATGTTGCTGGTATTGTGACATGACCTGATTGAGCTAGTTGATAAACTTGAAAAAACATAATCAGTGATTTGGGGAGGGGGGATTTGGCACTTAAATTTCAACCCAACCTAATTAATTTTTATTATAGTTACATTTTAACACGATTACAAATAATGATTTTTTTTTTCTAAATTTGTTGAAAATAATGAATTTGTTTCTAATCCAGTTCCACTGCTCATTTAGGAACCAGTCCTTCAAGCTGATTCTTGCAAGATCTGGGCCCACCTCTCTGCATCTTTGAGCAAGTCACATAATCCCTGTCTTTTTCTATTTGTAAAACAGAGATGATTATTTACCTACCTACCTACTTATGTACATTGGGTGCTGTGTTGATTAATAGAGGTTAGTGTTTATAGAGCACATTGGAAACATAAAACACTAAAGTGCTATGTATTATTTTTATATTTATCATCACCAAGATAATTAGAATGGATTCTGTAAACCTTTTTTTCTATTTCCCTTCAAATACCTCTAGTCAAGCTGTATGCCACAAAGCATTGAACTATCTGTCCTTTTCCTAAACAGACTAAAGGCTTCATCTTATGAGGTGATGGCCACTCTCGCCTTGATCCACTTAAGTACATGGGTAGTCCTGTTGACTTCAGTGGGACTACTGGTGCTTATTTGCTCTGCTGGATTGTGGCCAGTCATGCTCAGCACCTTGCAGGATCGAGCCCTATGTGATGGTGCCAGGAATTAGAATATAGAGTAGCACTTCAAAGATACGATCACAAGAGTTATGGACGGACTGGTCAACTGGACACCATGTGAAACTGGAAGTAACCAATCAGGCAGCAGCAGAGGGGGGGGGGGGGGAAGGCAAGTACTGTACTGTGCCTGTATTGTGTCTTAAAGATAGGGCCATCTGGGCTGCCTGTCCCCACCTCCACTCACAGGGCAGCCACTTACAGCAAGATGCTGAGGCTACCAGCCCAAGGCTGCTGGAGACAGCAGAGGAGGAGCAACGCTGGGGTCTGCACAGCTTTCATCCCTCCCTGACCCCACCCACTGGGGGAGGAGGGGGGAAGGACATGCTGTTTTTACCCCTCCTCCCCATGCCAGGAGGGGGATATGCTATTCACACACACCCCTCACACACACCCCTCTGCTGAGAGGGAGACAAGCTTGCAAACTCATGCTGTGGGCTGAGTAGGGAGCTCAGCTGCTGCTGAATCCTGGCCTGGAGTGTCAGCTGGAGCCCAAACTGTACTTTGTTCAGAGTTGCGACCATTTCAGAGTTACGGACAACCTCCATTCCCGAAGTGTCTGTAACTCGGGGGTTCTACTGAATTGCTGTTACTTTGAAGTCTGCACAGGATTGGGGAAGAGCTGTGATTCCAGATTTGGAAGTGTCACAGGTGGAAAAGAGAGACTTGCAGTATCCCTACATGTATGCATGGTCACATCAACATACTTGACACACACTAATGCACATTGTTAGTCTCTGCTCAGGAGAAAAGTGGGACTAGAATATCTGTGGGTGTTGTAGATTAAGAATGAAGGGCATTGGCACTGCCGAGTGCAGTGGCAAGGAATGCCGCAAATTAGGACTGAGAGCTGTTTATAAGAAATAGCAGGAAAAAAGCAATGAAATCCAAAGTTGCTTGAACATCATCCCCTCATTGAGAATTGTGCATTTGAATAATTTAACTTTCTATGTAATAAGTTTTTAATGTGCTAGTCTGGTGCTGTATGTAAGTGGGTCAGACTAGTGCTTTATGTACAGTACAGATGGAGATGTCAGTGGAGTAGGAATGAAGAGCTAATGTTTTGTTGTATGATACTGTACACAATGCTTTTCATGGAGGGCATTTGTTTGTTTATAGGAATTCTACGGGCCTCACCACTGTAGTGTTTGTGCAAATCCCAGGCTGAGTAAATGAGCATTGAGGCCTGTGACAGTGGTGGGCAACAGCAGCTCAGCCAGAAGTCTGATCACTGCAACTCCAATTAGTTGCATCAAAGCACACCTGACTATGGGATCTTCTCCCAAGTGATAGAACTGGGATGGGGTGGGGGAGTTAAGAGGCTAACTAACTCATTAGCCCAGATGGTACAAAAGGCACAGGAAGGAAGTGCAAATGGAGAGGTAGAGAGAGAGGTGGATGATGGCAAGCAGAGTTAGAGCCATGAGAGAGATCTTCTCTTCTTGTCTCAGAAGCTGAGGACTCCATCTTACTGTTGGTATGTGGTGGCATAGTCTGTAAAGGTGGTGGAGAAGTACTCTGTAAATGAACTGCATGAGGTGCTTTACCTGAAGGTCTCTGAGCCATTTGTGCAGTTAGAAAGTAGGTAGGAGAGACTCTGCCTTTTCCACAATGTCCTGAATAACAACTTGCCATACATAACAATTATGAGCAATGCTAACTATTCCCTTATGGGGATTGGTTGTTCCATTTACCAAGGGTCTTGAAGACTTGCTACAGTACATCTGTAGATAGATGAGAGTTTAAAATATTTGGTCAAAGATGCCCATTAACTACTAGACTGTTCTTGGTTGTTTTGGGAGGTCACCTGTCTGTGAAATAAGAGAGCCCTTCAGAGTACAATCTAAAAGTTCTGTACTTCATGGCTCTGTGTGCAATGCATCTTAGGAAATGTATGCCTCTGACTCTGACAACCTGATGCATAATTATATTTTGAGTGTTCAGTTAGATGGAAATTGGATACTGTATAAAACATATGGAGACTTACCATTGTTGAATTTTTATCTGTAGACATAGGTATAGTATACATATCTGCAGTGCAAAGCCAGCAACCTCAGTAGTGAACCAGGAACATGTCCCTTTCTCAACCCCACAAGTTCATGTATCTGTCTTCCCTGGAGCAGAGATGTAAGCTACCCATACCATTCCTTTGTTAGGGGACACTGCCTATTCATTATTTTTTTTTTAAACTGACTAATTAAAAAAAAATTCTGACTGCTCTTTAAATAGGATGTTCTAATATATTTTAAATAATTTCTTTTTGAAATCATTTACAGTTTTGTTAATAAGGGTTTTTTGCTCCTTTGTTGATGTTTGAGAGCCTTTTCAGCAAGGGAAGAAACTGACAATGCAGGGGAACAGTGCTGTCAAATACAAAGTAAACAAACAAAGGTGTTTTTGTTTCTGAATTTAAGTTCTAGTAATCTCAGTTGTTGTTGTTTGTGGCTTCTGTAGGCCCAGCATTTCCAAGCAGAAATGTGAATCTCCCCCGGCCCCCTCCCCCAAATTGAGAATGTTTCTTTAAATCTCAGTCTGGGATCCTGGAGCTGAGATGGTACTCTCTGGAGAATCGTTCTGTGGTATGAATTTTAAACTAGCTGGCACAATCAGCGTCAGACAAAGCCATTGAGACATGTACATAAGAGAGCCCAGTCCTGGGGTAACACTTTTAAGCAGGGTAAGAGCCATACTTGGCTGGCTGATTGGCTTGTATGTATGCACGCTGTCCTGTGTTGTCAGGTGTCTGATTAAACCTTGGGCAGTACTGTTGTGTAAAGATTGCTTTCCCTTTACTTCTGTAGCTAAGTTTGTTGCTTATCTGCTGTCAGACCAAGAAATCTGCATGGGGATGCAAGGTGTGGGATTTGGTTGCTGAAAAGCCAGTGCATAAGATATAGCAATGTTGTATCAAGGGCTTCTGCTTTAAAGTGATATTTATAGTCAGCCTGGCAGTCATGCTACCACATGTCCCCTGCTTTTTCTGGCCGGACAGGCCGAGAGCACTGGGAGGCAGTCTTTTGAGCCACCTTTGGTTGGTTGGTATGTGTCTGCAATGTGTAGGGTGTTCGGCCTGGGCGGTAGATGGCGAAAGTGAGAAGGTAAAATATAAGAGTGGAAATGGGTTGGAGCTCAGAGATCCCAAATCCCCTGATATTAAAGGCTGATTAAATCCTAAACAAGTTCTATTGTTGGTATTATTAGTTTAACAGTTGTTTGACCTGCAAAACCTCATCCCCTCTACTTTACCTCCTATTCTCTCTGCTCCTAGTCAAGTTAAATTAGGAAATGGTGTCTGGTGGCAGCTGACCAGGAAAGTGTAGTGGAAATACTCAGAATGAAGTCCCTCACGCCCTAAATTGGTCCCTTTTGGCTGAACATTTATTCCCCTCTCACTCCACAAATCCTGCTCACCATACTCAAACATCAGTAGTCCTAGTGACTTGTGTGGGATTAGTCACATGAGTTTAGGTGAGCAGGATTTCACTTTCTACCTATAGACCTAGATGACAACTAAAGGCATTTTAACTGATTTTCAAACACTAAAGTTTTAATCTCTCACCTACCCGCCCAAATGGATAAGAAAAGTGTTTTCTCCAGGACAGCAAATGAGCCTCAATGGACTTAGGGTTGGCCTTACCAGGGGAGACTTGGGAACCTTCCCAGAGCACCAAAAAAATAGGAAGCACATTTCATGCATGCTGAATGTTATAGAGGATACTCCTGAGGGCATGCTGCACCAAAAAATTAAAAATTCTGTGCCAAAAGTATAAAATTTTTGCGCACAATATTTTATAATTCTGCAAATGTTATTTGTCAAATAAATGTGGAGGCTCCAGCATGGCACTGAGGAGCACAGGCCACTGGCTGCACAGAGGTGGGAGATCACTGTGCAGCTCCCCCTGGGACATGGACTCAACAGTGAGGCTGCATCCAACCCTGACACAGCGCAAGGACCGGGCCTGCCCAAGAAACACTCCAGGGCCCTGCCCCTCTGTGCCAGGTGTGGGCAGGCAGGCTCAACAAGGCAGCACCCAAGTGTGGAGGGGCTCAGTGTGGGGGGGATCCAGGTGTGGGTTGAGAGGGTTCTGTGTGGGACAATCTAGATGTGGGCTGCTCAGTGGGGGATCAGGGTGCAGGAGCGATTTGGATTTACAGGGGCTTGTTGAGGGGTTCTGGGTGCAACAGTAATGGGACTCTGTAGAGGGGTCCAGGTGAAGGTGATTGGGGCTCTGTGTGTGTGTGTGGGGGCTGGGTATGGCAGGGAATAGAGCTCAGCAGGGGGTATGGGTGTGGGGGGCTCAGTGGAGGGTCCAGATGCAGCTGGTTGGGGCTTGATGAAGTGGGGATCTGGGTGTGGGTGGCTTGGTGGGGTGGTGCATGGGGATTGAGGCTCCTCGGGGGGCAGTTCTGAGTTCAGGGGTGTGAAGCTCAGTTGGAGGGTCTGGGTATGAGCGGATCTGGATGCACAGTGGTTGGGCGGATTGGGGAGCAGATCCCTGTACAGGGATACCACCCCCTGCAGCTGAGGAGCGCTGGGTGTAGGAA
This sequence comes from Trachemys scripta elegans, assembly GCF_013100865.1. Taxonomy (NCBI): domain Eukaryota; kingdom Metazoa; phylum Chordata; order Testudines; family Emydidae; genus Trachemys; species Trachemys scripta. The sequence goes on along the minus strand of NC_048304.1, from coordinate 85,713,664 downwards.
GCGAGGGGTGGGGGGTGGAAAGAGTTTGCAGAGCTTCCCTCAGCCGGGGAAGAAATCTGGGGGTGGGTCTGACCCAGCCCTGGATGCCATGCAAGGGAAGAGGAAGTCCCGTCCTCCCCAGCCCAGTCGAGACTAGCAGCTGAGCTGACGCAGCGTAAGAGCCACCAGCTGGGTCTTCTCCAGTCCCGCCTGCTGCCTCACATTGGTTTACCTCTCTGCTAGTTGCCCTGGGCCCCAGAAACATATTGCTAGGGAGGGTCACATGACCACTCTTGTGGCTTCCCTTTGCTTCCCCGTCAGAAAATCATTTTTCTGCAGGGAAACAAAGATATCTGCGGGGGATATAAATCATGCGCATGCGCAGTGGCGTAGAATTCTCCCAGGAATAAGAGGGATAGAGTGTGCTTCTGAAGTTTAGAATTATCATGCTGGCTATGGGTGTGGGTTATGAAAATCTGGCTTACACAGGCACTGTTTATCCATGTGTGGAACCAACTATGTTAGCAGACAAGGGAATGAAGGTGCTTCTGCCTCAGGAGAAAAAGGGACAATAGCCCTCCAGTGTGCTGTTTGTGACAGGTATATCGTCTGTGACTCCCTGAGGAGCACTGTGATAAGAAGCTAAAAAAGGGCACCTGGGAACTCAGAAATTACGCAACCTTTACATCCTTCTCTCAATGCTCTTGCGGTTCCTGTTCAGGACAGGTGAAAATATTATTAGAGAATATTTGAAAAATAAACAATACAGAAATTTTGAGGCGTCAGTTATTGGTCATTGGGGGTAACATACAGAGTATAGGGGGGATGTTAGTGTTTTGGGGTTGGGCAGCACACATAATATATACAGACTGCAATGTCCCCAATGGGGGGAGGGGTAACTGGAGGGCGGGATCAGGATACAGCCGACAAGCAGTGAGGGTCTATCACCCATACAGAAAGTAGAGACAGTCATGGGTATAAGTAAGTGGGCTGGGTAATGGGGATGGGGTGACCCTCACGTGGTGGGATTCAGTTAGGTTCGGTGGGTTCAGGGCTCAGGGGATAAAGTCCAGCAGGGGGGGTTTATAGGTCTCTTCCCCCTTGTGGGTGCACGAGATCTCCCAGGCTCACTCTCTGTATTGGCGGTGGCCGGTGATGTGCTCTATGTAGATGTCCCGGGACCAACGAATAGTGTCCGAGACCATTAGGCGTCTTATGAGCCGCGCGTAATGACGGCCCACCCCACAGGTCCTCAGCATGCGTTCGTTACATGGGTCCCAGGCACCCAGGGCCCCAACGAGCAGAGCGTCGGTGTGCACCTCTTAGCCCTTAGTCTGCAGGGTGTCAACCAGGGAGGTGTACTTTTCGAGCTTGCGGGCTCGGGCTTCACGGAAGGCCGGGGTCCTGTTCTCGAATGGAATAGTTACGTTGACCAGGATGATCTTTTTTCCAACCTCGTCCGTGACGACGATGTCTGGGCGCAGCGGGCTGTCGGTGCCGGGGACGGCGCGGTTGACAGTGACCTCTCCCAGGTGCGGGTCGATGGCCTTCACTAGGCGGTCCTGGACCGCGTTGTGGCGCAGCTGCCAGGCTCTGGTATGGGGCTTGCAGCAGCATAGGACGTGGGGCAGGGTTTCGGTGACGTACCCACGCTTCCTGCAGCGTTTGTCCCAGTTCCCATGGCGGATGGCACCGTTGAGGGGGACGCAATTCAGCCGGGTGCGGTGTATGAACCGTCAGTCGGCGAACCGGGTGAAGCTGCCTGTGGGGAGGAAGTGGTTGCTGGAGTCCCACTTGCTGGTTACTTCGAACGCCTTACCCTGGTCCGGTTTTTTCTTCAGGGTGTCCACGTAGAGCGCGTGGACGGCAGCCTTCAGGGATCTCTCCAGCACGCCTCTGGCTCCGGGGGTGACGATGGTGTTGTCCTCCGTTCCAATCCGTGGTATCAGGACTCCCAGCTCCTGCCGTTCCTCGCTCCATTCCCAGTGGCAGCCCAGTCACTTCCCCAGCTGGCGCGTGGTATTGCGGGCGCGGGACCACAGTGAGGCGAGATCGCCCCTGTCCCGGGCGAAGTCGCCGTCCAGGGAGCCGCTCAGGAAGGTGGCCACATCTCGGTCGGAGGGAGGCCTGCCGATTCGTTTCTTGGTGGCAGCGTGCAGGGCGGTCGTTGCAACGTTCTTCACCTTGGTGTCCGGGCATGTCAGGAGGCGGAAGGTGTGCGTGACGACCGCGATGTCACATAGATCTCCCATACGGGGGACGCCGGCACCACCGTGCCTGTGCTTGATGTATATGAGCTTGTTGCTGGCTCTCCGGGGCAGGGACAGCCATTTCTTGACAGGTGAAAATATACTAAAATAGGGAACAAAGGACATTAATTTGAATCCAGAGCACGTTAATAGCTGAAAACTTAAAAGAAACATGCCTAATTGTTCCCAAAATGTACAAAAATAGCCCATTCTCCAAGTGCATCCCCTTTTGAAGCAGCTAAATCATGAGGAGCCCTGTCAAAGCTGTGTGAAGGAAAGTTTGCATGGCGCCTGCCTATGGTATGATGAGGACCAGTTAGTGCTGCGAGTCCTTTGTTTGCAGAGAATCATATTCACTCTCATCTTTTAACATTCAAATCTCTCTAAATACGCTATCCATAGCAACGCTTTTGTCATTTGTGTAGTCACTTGGCAGCACAAAGACTGAAATCTAATGGAGCCTCATTGAATCTTGTTGGTTACTGTAAATGTAGTAGCTTTATTCACAAAGCAAAACCTTAGCTAGTACATTGCTCCCAGAACTGGTTCAGGTGACTCAAGAGCACTACTTACCATGTTTGGTTTGGAACCTCTCCCATTTGGTTGAGTTTATATGCTTTGTTGGAGGCATTGCACTTGGGACAGGAGAACCAAATGCTGGCTACTATTCACAAGAGTACCTCCGGCTGTGCATGTTGGGATTGACTTTGGCCTCTGAATGGTTGTTTGTGTGCATATCTTCCGTGGCCAGAAAGTGAGAGAGATCTCTGGAGAGAGGGCTTGGGGCAGAAAAAGGGAAGAAGAAAGGTGGTCCTACAGTCAGGGCCGGCCCTAGACCAAAGGGTGCCCCAGATGAGGAGCGTCTCTCCCCCCATTTGTTAAACTTTTGAATACCTTACAGCGCCCCCCAAGCCTGGCACCCTAGGCGATTGCCTAGCTCGCCTGCCCCTAAATCCGGCCCTGCCAGCAGTGGAAGAATCCTCAAGATACCATTTGGATGAATCTTCACCTAGAGTCAGTCAGGGTAAAGATTTGGGAAAGGGTTTTACCGCCAGAAAAGTGTGTGTGGGGAGGTTGTGGGGTGGGGGGAGAACAAACAGAGACATACTTGTGTTGATTTCTCAAGCTCACAATGAGAAAGCCAGGCAAGTATACGCTTCCTTCTAATTAGTGCAGTCCTAGACAGATGCATCCTGCAGCTGCGGGGCTCTTCCTCCTCTCAGATAGACACACTGTCTATATTTAGTCCTTTTGTTAGGTCTGTCTTTGAATCCTTGCCAAGTTCCCTACTCTGGTGGAATGTAAATTCAAGATGTATGAATAATTGTGGTGCTGGACAGTGTGGGGGGGAAGGAGTGAGTCTGAAAAATGTAGAGTTGGCAGAAAATTTACCTTGTCATTCTGTTTCTAGGAGCAGAGAAAAGAGATGCTGTTTTGGGATGTTGAGGGATTTTTTGTTTTACCTGCTGAAGAAAATGGTCTGTTTTCGACTGGGAATCAGGTTCAAGTATTTTCCTACATTTGGACCACCAATCCATAGTTAAGATTGCCAGGCGTCTGGTTTTCAACCGGAACGCCTGATTGAAAAAGGACCCTGGCGGCTCTGGGCAGCACGGCTGACCAGGCTGCTAAAAGTCTGGTTGGCGGCTCAGTAGAGCTAAGGCAGGCTCCGTGCCCGCCCTGGCTTCATGCAGCTCCCAGAAGCGGCTGGCATGTCCCAGCTCCTAGGCGCAGGGGACGGGGCTCTGCACGCTGCTCCCACCCCAAGTGCTGGCTCCTCAGCTCCCATTGGCTGGGAACCACGACCAATGGAAGCTGTGGGGGCGGCGCGGGCAGACGCGGGCAGCACGCAGAGCCACTTGGCCACCAGCCTAGGAGCTGGACACGCCATCCGCTTCCGGAAGCCACCTCAGGTAAGCGCTGCAGGGCCAGAGCCCGCACCCTGAACCCCTTCCCACACACCAACCCCCTGTCCCAGGTTAGAACTCCCTCCCACACCTAAACTCCCTCCCAGAGTCTGCATCCTGCACCCTCTCCCGTATCCCAACCCCCTGCCCCATCCTGGAGCCCCCTCCTGCATGCCAAACCCCTCACCCCTAGCCCCACCACAGAGCCTGCACCACCACCCAGAGCCCTCACCCCCTCCCACACCGCAGTCTCCTGCCCCAGCCCAGTGAAAGTGAGTGACGGTGGGGAAGAACGATGGGGGATGGGGTGAGCAGGGGGAGGGAACTCAGAGAAAGGGTGGGGGCAGAGGCGGGGCCTCAGGCAGGGGCGGGGTAAGGGTATTCGGTTTTGTGTGATTAGAAAGTTGACAACCCTAACCATAGCGCAGTATAATGGTTTATTGTATCCTTTAAACTCTGATACCATATGGTAAAAATAGATTTTTCCTGGAAGGTACAGGACAGTATTGGCATAGACATAGAATTAGATCCTCAACCCAACAGAAGCTGGGCGTTCCTCAAGATTATCTCAAGGATCTATAGGCAGGGTTTTGTGTCTGCTTCATATCTTAATCTCTGAGCATTATAAAATATTTTGTATTTTAAAATGTTTATTAATCTAGGCAGGATTTTTTCCAAATTTTATTTAGCACAGAAGAGGTTGATTTTAAAAAAACAAAAAACAAAACCCCAACCCATTTAACGTAATGAAGAGTAAATCAAAAGTGCAGATTCAGCTGTGTGTGTGTTGAGGGTAACACTGCATCTTGATAGCTCTTTTGTATTTTACAGTGGGGGTGGAAGAAATCGATGAAAAGACGTTCTATAAAAAGAAAAATTCTTAACGGAAGCTTGATTTAGAAATAGCAGTGAATGCTTCTGTGAAGCCCTTCCTGGGATTTGCTGTGCAAATGCCATGTTTATTCCTTTAATCATAAACAAGCAAACATTTTATTCTTCTGCTCTTTTCTCTCACGTTTTTCATCTGTTCTCTATTGCTCTTTGTTTCTGCTTTTGCTGTCACTCCCTCTTCCCTGGCTGCCATCCCTTTTTTGTTTACAACCCAGGGATGCTTGTAGAACTGCTTGCCTCTCTACCCTGTAAGCCATTGCTTTCTATGAAAAGATGAAAGACCCCAGTCAGTCTTTCAGGGAATTCATTGCAGCATTCTTGAAGCAGTTTGGCCCTTTCTTACATCATCTTATTGCTTCATGCCAAAGTAAATGTTTTCAACTATAGCTCTGTTCTCAAATCAAGACTGAGAGAGCCTGGGTTTCAGAGGCTCTAAGCACCTGCAGCTCCCATAGACTTCATCTGGAGTGGTGGGCGTTCAGCACGTCTGTAAATTGGGCCTGGTACCATGCCGTGGCTTCTTTGTAGAGGTCTACAGCACAGATGGGTGATTTTAGTAGAGCACAGGTAGGCGTGCTTCATAGTTCATGTTGCCAACTATTTCTAGTAAAGTGCTTATTAATCACAGAAAATGATGACACCTCAGGGGAAGAGAATAAGAGAGACTTTCACCTGAAGCAAATGTTAGTTCAAACTGAGCCAGTGGTTAATTTTCTCAACTGGACCTGGTTTCTGATCCCTCACTCGCCTGGCTGGGAGCGCAGTGAAGGAAATACACTTAGCATCTAAGAAGAGTATTTCAAATCACTTGAGCAATCACAATGGCCAATTAATAACAGCAATACTAAATTACAGCACACAGTGGCATTGACAGGCCATGAAGGGACATCTGATTAATCCTCATTTCTGGAAGGATGGTGGCTGCTGTGGTGAGAAATGCAGGGGATCCTTGGGCCTATACAAGGGATATGGAGAAAATGGGGATAGTGAGAAGGGAAACCGCAGTCCCAATTGGCACAAACAGACTTTGCTTTTGTTGGACTTTCCATTTAGAACACAGGAATTAAAAGCTGTCAAACTATTCGAGCCCACCTACCAGCAAAGCTGTACTGGACTAATTATTGGAGTAAATGTACTCGAATAGTACATTTTAGCCATAGGCTATTGCGAAAACAAAAATTACTTCTTGCCAGTCCTGCAGAATTTTCTCATTTGTGGGGGATGAATGGAGACGTACACTTGCTATTAAATCTCACCGTGCTCCAATTTATTGGTCATTTAAATTCATAGCCTCATTTTAAATTTTAAGTAAACCACCTAGCAAGTTAAACTAGCCGTTTTGGTTCAGTTGGTCATAACACCTCCAAAAATGTCAGGCCTTTCAATCTATGATCTTAAAATATTATTGTCCTCAGACCATGGCAGTTGATTAGTTGCTGGTGTCAAGAGGCTGCTCTGTGCCTCCTGTGAGTGTGAAGGTGCTCAAATACTATGACAATGAGCATGGACCAGAACTGACCTTGTGTGATTCCTAGAATCCCTCTCTCTGGATGCGAAAGGACTGGGAGTTCCTCAAAAGCAGCACATCCAGCCCTTTGAGAGAGAGCAGAGAGGTGAGGTGCTTTGTGTTGCCCAAAAGTGAGCCATCCTGTTGATTACGGGGAGGAGTTGGGAGGCTACAAAGGGAATTTTATATGTTCCTCCTCATCTCAAAGAAAAGTGGGTGGGTGTGATAGAAGGCCTCAAGCTTGCGGCCGACGGCAAGAGGTCGGGTTACCATGTTTCAGAGTCCTAAAAAGAGGACGCTGCGGAAGGGGCAGGGATACAGTTGTGGGTGCTGGAGGTGTGTGTAGTGGGAGAGGGAATTTGTGGGTGTTGAAGGGGGAATTTGGGGGGTGCTGGAAGGGTGTGTATATGCTGGAGGGGGTACCTGGGACCTCACTCTTGTTTCCTGTCTCAGTGGTTGCATGGCTGGTGCAGACCCAGGACGCAGCGACAGCTGTCAGTGCTCCCCGCAGGGCGCTCCCCCGCTCTAGTGCTGGGATCCAGGACTTGGGTGGGTGGGATCTGGCAGCTGTGAGGGACCAATCAGATGTGGATGCAGGGGAGGGACCAATTGGGAAGTGGACCAATCAGGGCTCTTTCTGAGTGGCAATGTCTGCTCACAAAAAACTTGGACATTGCCTTTTTTATTTGAAAAAATCTGCCTGAACAGAGGGCAGAGGATCTAAAAAGAGGCAAAAGCTGGATGTAGGGTAACCCTAGTATGAGAACAGAGAAATCCTTGGGGGTTATGGAGGTAGCCATGTGCCAGATATTCTTACAATAACTGCTTAGTGTCTTCACTTTTAAGAAAGCCAGAGAATGCTACACTGAAATCTCAGCAGAGCACTTTGATTCTTGGTTTTAAGTTCATACACTGTTTTCCTCCTCTCTTTCATCAACCACAAGAACTACAGGCCACAGACGCATTCCTGAGAATTGTTTCTTCCATTGTCATGACTGGAGGAGAAACCATATTAGACATTTTCAGATCTCGTGATGCCCTTGGTATTACAGGAATCTAATTGTACACAGAAACAGTAAAATAATCCACCCTTTTGGGTAAGTGGAGAGAGGGAGTATGTGGCTGTAGACATTATAAATTGTTAGAACTGGCAGAATAATACGTCAGAGATTTCTGAATTTTCAGATAGTCTTTGACATTCCCTCCATATCCACCTCAGAGGAATATAGCTTAACCAATTGCCAACTGTGTAGCTCTTTGAGGTCCTTGAGTGGAAGGTACAATAGCAGCGCTAGATGCTATTGTAGGCTGAACATCTGACATCTGTATAGTGTAGAATAGAAGAATGTCAGGATATGAGGGAAGAGAGTGGAATCTTGCTTTCCAGGCCTCAATTCAGGCCCCGAGGGTTCAGATTGTAGGGAATTGCCCTACACATACACCCCTTGTGAGCAGGGTGCGCTGCCATCTCATTGTTCCCAGCTCCTGCCAGGAATTCTTATCTTGGAAGAAAGAAATGTTGCTCTGCTCCTCTTCTGTATCGCAGCACTTAGGGAAGTGAAAGTGATGAGGAAGACTCGCCAGAGGCAGTGTTGGCACTGCACAGCATTCCAGCAAGAGAGAGGTTTTATCGCCTGGACTTCTAGTCACTGGAAAGAGACAAAGTGTTGGCAAGGCCATTATTTTAATAGGGGTATTTTGTCTCTGCGTCATTTCTGATACATAACTAGTATTTATGGTTTCTCTTTTGTACAAAGAAGGCAAAGCCTGAAACTCAGCAAAACATTCAGGCTAATGATTAACTTGTGTATTTCTACAGTTTATTTCCCTCTCCCCCCATAAAATGATTTGCTTTTCCTGAATGTAAACACAGGCTTTTAGTATGTTCTCCCAAACTGACAAAACTCTCTTCTCATGCAAATGTTTGTGTCTTTTGCATTTCTGATTACAAAGGCAAATGTTCAGCACACCCAATAGTACGCCCTTCCAGTGTGGCTTTGTTGTTTAGCCCTTGCAAGCTGGTGCCCATGGCTGGAAAATCCTGTGTGGTGATATATCTAATTGTAACAACTTTTCATAGCAATAGGCATGTATAGTAATGCAAAGTTCCTGGTAGCTAGAGTCCACTGTAAAGAAACAGTCCTGTTTAAAGGAATCACTTTTTTACACCTCATACTGAAACACAGCCAAAAATAGTGAGGCCCTTTGAAACAAATATTAGGTAAAATAATAACCAGGGCAGTGGGTGTTAACTTCAACTCCCCATTGAGATGAATGGGGCAGTTCTTTCTCTCAGAAACTGTCTCCGGTTGCCTGCAGACTCAGGTAGACAGCGCTGCATCACCTACACTTGGTCACATTTTCATGGTTTTCTTCACAACAATGAGAGCTGGAAACTCACTTCTTAGTGGAAGCTGAGATTCTGATGTATTCATGTGACTCTAGGAGCAGAGGCTCTATGCATGGACCTATAATGCTATGCTCAGTTCAGCTCTGTATTAGCAGCTGTTTGGGTAGGAGAGGTTCCGAGTGCAAACCAATGAACTAGTGCACAGCAGGTCGTTCCATTTCTACAGTGCCAGTTCAGGTTTGTGCCAAAATTCCTTAGTTACTTTAAGTTCACATGGCATCACACCACAGGAGTTTTTCCTTTCGACTTTCAAGTTCATTCAAAGTCAAACTGGCAATGGCAACACTCAAATGGAAACAGGAAGGCTAGGTAAGCTCTGTTCATTGCATGTGCATTTTTGAGGGTTGGTTTGACTAGAAGACCTGTCATGTGACCAGCTTTCTTGCTTTGAAACCAAAATGATGCCACAACATTCTGAATTTAAAAATCTGTGCCTGTCCAGAGATTGCAAAAAGTTTTACTTTGAGCTTTGATGAATGATGTGTGCATCAAAAAAGTTCAGTGTAAAACTGCAGGACCTGTTTTCATTTTCAACCCCAGCCCTAGCTGAATTTTGCATAAATTCAGGACCCAGTGTGGTCGTTTCAAATGGCTCTTAAATCCTTTCTTTTGCAGGCTTTTTTCTTGTAAATGTCAAAGGTAATGAGTACATTTAGGGTATGTCTACACTGCAATTAGACTCCCATGTCTGGTCCACACCAGTTGACGTCGGCTCCCTGTGCTCAGGCTCAGGGGCTGTTTAATTGTGGGGTAGATATTTGGGGTCAGGCTGCAGCCTGAGCTCTGGGTCTCTCCCACCTTGCAAGGTCCTAGAGACCAGGATGCAGCTGAGCCCTGAGTGTCTGCACTGCAGTAAAACAGCCCTTTAGCCTGAGTCCCACAGGCCTGAGTCAGCTGGGATGGGCCAGCTGCGGGTTTTTAATTGCAGTAGAGACAAATACTTAGAAGAGGTAAGCTTCATGGCTTTTAAAGTATTTCTTCCCATCCCTTCATAGTAATCCCTTGGAAATTTGAAATCAAAATCTCTGTCCTGACTAAGAACTCCTCTATTGTATCGGCACGCATTGGTAGAGCCCCACAAATCTGCAGATCGCCACGGACCATGTTTGCGGATTGAATGCGGGTACACGTTTTGTATCTGCACAGGGCTCTATGCGTTGGTTGCTTGCTGTTAGTTGAGTGGTGGGTGGCTGGTTGCTCCCACTTCTTGGGGACCGGGGGCGGGGTGTTCAAGAGCTAATTGCGGTGTTTGGAGTATAGGACAGCTCTGAGGCCTCTTACTATGCTTGGTCTGCTCTCACGATGAGGCTTGTAGCAAACTGGGAGAGGGAGGGCAAGATGCATGTGCATTCTGATCTCCTGATTGTGTAGGTGTTGTAGGTAGAGCTGGTCTGAAAAACTGCAAACAGTTTTGTGTTGAATGTTTTTTGTCCTCCTTTTTGTTGAAATTGAAATCTTTCACAATCTGTTCTTGTCCCAAGTGCAGGAGTCCTGCCAATCCTGGGGTTGCTGTGTTTGGGGCAGCAAGTCTAAGAACAAAACTGTTTTCAGAGTGGCTTTGTAATTAAGCTAAAAGATTAAGACTTGCTCCACTCTGTTACTCTGGTGTAAATGACTTTGGTTTGTGTTATGGTAGCTCCTAGAGGCTCAAAATGAGATCAGGATCCCACCATGCTAGGCACTGTACAAATGCACAGTGAGCCGCGGTCCCCACCCCAAAGAGCTAACAGTCTAAACAGACAAGCCAGACGCTGGGTGGGAGGGGAGATAGAGGCTAAGGGAGGTGAAGTAAGTTGCTGAAGGTCACACAAGAGATGAGTTTCAGAGCCAAGAACTAAATCCACGCCCCTTGACTCTGGCCACTGCCCTCTCCGCTAGAACATGGTGGCTCCCAAAGCAGAAGTAAAGCTGTTGAAAGCAGTGTCCAGTGTGTGAGACTGTCCCTCTAAAGCAGTGGTTCTTAACCTTTACTGCAGCCTGCACCCCTTTGGTCCTCAAAATATGTTCTTGCAGCCCTTATCAAAAATCGTTGAAGTAGGTCAGTTCTTTAAACCTAGATATTTTTTTTGTTTGCATATTACAGTAATCGTTAAAAAATGTATGATAATAAATACATAGGTTTGATGAAACAAAGTACAGGCGAGTCTCATCTTATGCAGGGGTTCCGTTCCGCGGTTAGCGCGTAAAGCGAAAACTGCATATAGTCAAAATTACATTGAGTTGAATGGCGGGCGGAATCGCCCGCACTATAGGTACAGTATTAAAATTGTTATTTTTCTCTTTTGTTTTTTGTTTTGTTTTTTTGCCGACCGCGTAAAGCTGAAATCGCGCCTGTTAAATGCGCCTAAGATGCGACAGACCTGTAGTTGTACTTAGGTGCCTGTGCTTAATTTGTGTTTTCAATGATTTACCTTCTAAAAAAATCTGGCATGTCTCGCACCCCGAGAAAGGACATCCTACACCCCCGGGGGGTGGGGGTGGGGGTGCGTGCATCCCAGATTAAGAACCACTGCTCTAAAGTGACAAACTAAAATTTTTGACCTATTAGCTGCTTAAAATCTCTTGTGCAATGACTTACAAATAATTGTTCACCAAAAAATAAGAAATCTCAGTTCTTATGGGAGACTTGTAAAGCATGCTGAGTTCTTATGTGCCCCCTATTGCCACTCTCCAACACTTCTCTGAAAACTGTATCAAAAATGATTTTATTAATAAACCAGTTGGGAGAGAAATTGAATGCCCCTGTTTAGAATGGGTGTGAGCTGAAGAGCAAGGAGGCAGAGGAGCTCCTTTGGGCTTGCATGTTGCCCTTTGTGGTCTGGAAGCTTAGAGCAAATATCAGCTGTACTTTCAGAAACTGCTGAACCTGGTTTGACCCTTCTCTGAAGTTGTAGCCAACCTGCACCCTTTCCTGACAACTACTGTCAGCCGGGGCAAATGTCCTAGGGAAGACTAAGTGTTTGGGTGGCGTAGTCATTACGCTCCCCATGGCCTTTATGGTGCTGGGATCAGGATACTGGACTAGATGGACTGCTGGCCTGATCTATTATGGCAATTCCAGTGTTTCATTGACAGGAATCTGGTTATTAAATCAGAATATTATAGTGCTCTTGAGGTGTCACTGTTGGAGCATAATTTTGGGGGGAATGGTACATGGAGAGCATCTGTTTCCTTTAATATTAGACATGGGCCCCAGCTACAGTTGTATTCCTGATCCAAACTGTCCCCAGCTTCAAGAATGTCCGAATCTATGGTTTTGATTCAGTACACTGCAGAGAGGGAGGGAGGGTCCAGATGTAAAATCAGAGTCTGGATCAAAACTCTTGCAGAGTCTGGAAGTGTTCAGATGCAGGGTTTGCAGTCCAACTCTAGTATGTATTGTGATAGACCCAGACCAGTTGGGAACAGCAGATTAGCAGAAGGGAGATATACTGGCCACTGGATACATAGTTTTCTGTTCCCTGAGTGACCTGAGCAGGGGCTGCTCCAGGCTAATAGACCACCTGACTCCAATTAACCTGCTAAGAGTCAGGTGAGGCAGTTAAGCACCTGACTCTAATTAAGGCCCCTCTGATGCTATAAAAGGGCTCACTCCAGTCAAGCCAGGGCGAGCCAGAGGAGAGGAAGTGTGTGAGAGGAACTGGGAGCAAGAGGTGTGCAAGAAGCTGAGAGTGAGTAGGCATGCTGCTGGAGGACTGAGAAGTACAAGCATTATCAGACATCGGGATGAAGGTCCGGTGGTGAGGACAAAGAAGGTGTTTGGAGGAGGCCATGGGGAAGTAGCCCAGGGAGTTGTAGGTGTCGTGCAACTGTACCAGGAGGCACTCTAAACAGCTGCAGTCCACAGGGCCCTGGGCTGGAACCCGGAGTAGAGGGCAGACCCGGGTTCCCCCCAGACCTCCCAACTCCTGATCAAACACAGGAAGAATTGACCTGGACTATAGCTTCTACCAGAGGGGAAGGTCTCTGGACTGTTTCCTGAACCACAGGGTGAATCTGTGAAGCGAGCAAATCCACCAGTAAGCACAGGACCCACCAAGGTAGAGGAGGAACTTTGTCATAGTAGGTATTAGTTATAAAAGAAGAAGAAAGTCTCTAGAAAATGGCAAGTTCCGCAGTCAAGTTCAGAATATTTGTAGATAACAAAACTGAGTCTATAATGGGGGGTACCTCTTTTCTCTCCTCTCTCTTACCCCTGCCTATCCTTTTTTCTTTTTGATGACCTACAACAGAAGCTTATGCTTGTTTTGGGAGCTGTTTCTTGGCTATCCCCTCTCAGCACAGATAACATAAACACTTCCCTATTATGGTGGTTTTCTCCAGAGTTGTTCGTGGCCACACAAGATGCCACTGTCAGGATGCATGGCCTTGATAGTGACTAGAAAGTACTAGATCTTCCCTTATTATAACCTCTTCTCCCTCCGGGTAGAGTTTTGTGTGTTCTGTGCGTACATATGCACTTGTGTGGTGGTGAGCAGCATTGAAATAATTTATATTTCTTCCTTGATTTTCACTGCGCATTCAGTGTGGTTTTAAAGAACATTTCAAAATCTGTCAATTTTTTTTCATGCAATTCATTGTTGTTCGCTGCTGTGGTTGCTTTAAAAAAAACCCTCCTTTGGAGGTTTGCAGTGAAATACTAAGATTTCTAGGGCAGGAATGGGGAGGTACTTATAAGGCTGGAAGGGACCATTGTGATAATCTATTTTGATCTCCTGCATAACGCAGGCCATAGGACTTCCCTGAATTAATTCCTGTTTTGGAAAAACATCAAAGATCTGCTCTATTTCAATCTTGATTTAAAACAGTAGCACTCTCCCCGTACACATGCAAGTATAGTGCATTCAGTATTCCTCGGGGTCAGGGGACCCTGCACCCAGAACATGCATATTTGCAGTGAAGATGGCAAAGTTATCTGGGCATGCTGGATAATTGTAGTCCATTGAGTTGTGTTTGCTGTTTGAAAAGCTCCGCTGAATCTGAATGAAACAAAATTTTGCAGAAAACAATTCTGGCTAAATGCTTTTCTCCTGCTGAAGTCCTTGAACTTTTAAAACCAGCTGAGGGCTGCTACAAATTTTGAAATCCTTTTGATGTAAATTTTTTCTCATTATGTTAATGTGGGAGAGGTAGAGGCCAAGACAGTGAAGGCGCAAATTCTACTTCTATTATAGTCCCCATTTTTATTTTTTCAGTTGCCTAATACTTTCTCAAACAAACGTGGGCATGGAGTTTAGTATCCTTGGACTCTTCCCAGGATTGATTTTGTTCAGAAAGTGTCAACAAAATAAGATATTCATAAAGTGAGTGTGTGCATGCGCACATATATACATGCGCGCACACATCTAAAATTGTGTGTATCTCAATTTCTTAATCAGTTTTTTCAAGTTATTTTGTTTCCATGTAGATGCGATAGGATATTCAGTTTCTTATGGCTTAGAACATTGAGGGCACTCGTGCATAGTCGACTGCACTGCTGGGCCTGGGGTGAGATCACTAGTTGTTGCTGTTGAGATGATGAAATTCCAGAAGATTATTTCAATCAAAGAATAATCACCAGGAGCCAAGGTTTCTCAGAAATAATTTATTTTTATACAACTACCTTTAGTAATAAGGAGCAAGAGAGAAGAATAGGGGGGGAAAAAAACTGCTACAGAAAGTAGAATAGTCTCTAAATAGGACATTTCCCAAAGTTTTCTGTGAAGTGTCAGCAGCTGTTTAAGGGCATCATGTTTCCCCAGGGGGACCTTTTCTGTAAATGCTTCTAGGTCCATGTGCATAGATTTAAGTGGTTTGGTTTCTTCCAGTTTGGTTGATATGTAGAGAGGGCTTGCTGCTTTCAGCTGCCTTCCAGACGTTTTGCCATGTTGGTCCCAGGATATTGGAGAGAAAAGGTGGGTGAGGTAATATCTTTTATTGGATCAACTTCTGATGGTGAGAGAGACAAGCTTTCAAGCTACGCACAGCTCTTCTTCAGGTCTGGGGGAAGTACCTAGAGCAGGGGTCGGCAACCTTTCAGAAGTGGTGTGCCGAGTCTTCATTTATTCACTCTAATTTAAGGTTTCACATGCCAGTAATACATTTAAACGTTTTTAGAAGGTCTCTTTCTATAAGTCTATAATATATAACTAAACTATTGTTGTATGTAAAGTAAATAAGGTTTTTAAAAAGTTTAAGAAGCTTTATTTAAAATTAAATTAAAATGCAGAGCCCCCCCGGACTGGTGGCCAGGACCCGGGCAGTGGGAGTGCCACTGAAAATCAACACGTGTGCCGCAGGTTGCCTACCCCGACTCAGAGGGTACATCTACACTGAGATAAAACACCCACAACATTGAGTCTTATAGCCCAGGTCAGCTGACTCGGGCTGCAGGGCTGTTTCATTGCTGTGCAGACTTCTGGACTCTGGGTGGGAGGGTCCCAGAGCTCGGACTCCAGCCTGAGCCCAGAAGTCCACACAGCACAACACTTTCAAAAGACAAGCCTAGACACTAAAAATTATGGTTGTAATACAGACACCAGATTTGTCTTATTATGATAGTCTGTAATCCCCTAACTCCCCTTTTTTGTCCATGACTGCAGAGGTATTAAAAGGCCACTTCACCTTGAATGGTCTCTTAACATATGTGTTAACTGCTTATGCTAAACAATCTGTTTCACCTTGTATTTAGCTATGATGCTCCTGAGGCTAAGGGCTTGTCTACACTTGAAATGCTCTGTTGGCATAGTGTAGACCCTATATGCCAGTGGGAGGGGTTCTCCTTTCGCCATAGGTAATCCACCTCCCTGAGTCCTGGTCTACACTACAAAGTTAGGTGGACATAAGCCACTTTGCGTCGACAATAGTTGTCTGTGTCTGCACGTACATTTGTCTTCCATTGATGTAAGCACCCCGTTATACCAACCTCCCCAAGAGTTGAGCAGCATTGAGCCATGGTTGATGTACTGAGGTTGACGCAGTGTGAGTGTAGACACTGCGTTGCTTATGTCAACCTTAACAGTCCTCCAGCAGCTGTCCCACAATGCTAGACACTGACCGCTCTGGTCTCAGTTGTGAACTCCATTGCTCAGGGATCACAGAGACCAGAAGGCTCCCCTACTCTCTAAAGCCCGACAGATTTTTGAAATGCCTTTTCCTGATTACCCAGCTTGGTGAGCAAACCTAGCAGCTCTCCATTGTTGTGCACAAGTGCCCAGCTGACCATGCTGGTTACATGCTCCAGATGTGCTGTGTCTTGGAGTAGATGGGAGATATTGGATCTCCTGGGCCTGTGGGGCGAAGAGGCTGGGCAAGCACAGCTATGGACCAGCTTTAGAAACATTGATATCCAAGAGTAGATTTCATGGGGGATGGAAGAGAAGAGGTAGGACAAGGACCAGCAGCAGGGCCAGGTGAAAGTGAAGGAACTGCAGCAGGGAGGCCAACAGTCGATCCGGTGCTCAGCTGCAGACCTGTTGCATTTACAAAGAGCTGCATACCATACTTGGCGGAGACCCCACAACCACCCTGCATATCACCATGGAGCTTCCAAGAAGCCCAAGCCACAGGCCCTTGTCCTGAAAAGAGAGGATGAGGAGAAGGATGGGGGGACCTGTGAATGAGGGGTCCAGTTAAGCCACTTGTCAGGAGCTGTTTGAGACTCCACCACAGACAAGTCAGTCCTGGCAGTGGAGCACAGATGAACCCAATGCAGGGAAGGATCCTTAGGTAAGTGTAAATGTATTTCCCATTACAGTGATCGCAACTTAACAAGACACAGCTATCAACTTTGCATTAATTTACTCGTACTGGAAGTGGACGAGAGGTGGTAGTGTTATCTGCTTTTCATTCCCCCTTAGAGTCAGGTGGGGAATGGCATGTGGAGCAGTTTGTTTACATATACAGAGATGGCCCTTGAATCCTCCTGAGAGATCTCAATGAAACTTTCATGGAGGTACTCTGCAGTCCTCTCTTGAAGGTTTCTAGGAATGGCAGCCTTATTTCTTCCTCAGCAGTAGGACACTTTACTTAGGCAGGCAGTATACGGGCACGGATATCTTCGGGACGCCAGCAGCAGCTGTGCTCTCTCTGCCTTCATTACCCTCAGGAGTGAGAGATGGGCTAAAATCACCACTACCTGTGGAAAATAGTGCCAGTATTCAATGCCATTGACCTATATTCATAGTTTCATGCAACTGAACTATTCCCTCCTCATTTCCCTCACCCCTCATGGGTCATACTCACCATGGCTGGTGCTGTGAGTGGTGCCGTGCACAAGGACTCTGAAGCAGAAGTGTCAATAAACACATCTTGTTTAAAATGTTAAGGGGGCAAAGGAAGTCAGTTCAGAATCTTAAGTTTCGCTTGCCATTTTGACTGTACCGACAACAATAGTACCTGTGTGTATTGTATCTGCAGCTGTTGCTATTGCAGCCTGGAGGGGTTCCCCCTTCCACAGCCGCAGAGTGTCTGAGCCAGATAAGAAGGAGAAAGAAGAGGACTCGGGGTGACGTGTTCAAGGGGATCCTGCAAGCCACTGCTGCATCAGACCGTGAGCACAGGGCCTCAAGGGTGAACATTGTAGACAGCCTGGAGAAGGAAGGAGTGGAGAGGAAAAGCACCAGGACAAAATGGGGCTTCTCTAGCAGCAAATACAGATGCTGCAGACTCTTGTGAATGTATAGATTTAACAATTCCAGGCTCACCTCCCTTTGCAGTCCATGGAGAACTCCATTGCGGCACCTCCCTACGCCCCCCTCAGCATTCCATGTGGCATCGGGGCCACATCCCTACCCCTACCCCTACCACTCCACTCGTGGGACATTAAGGACAACTACAGCGTCACACACACTGACCTGTGAAAGCCATAGCAGCTGTATGTGTAGCTAAAATACACATGAATGTTCTTGCCTTTTGATAAATTCTGTTACATTAAAAACCTAAAATTAATAGATTTGCTTTTAAATTGCACAGATTTTTCATTTCACTGGTTTGTTACTGAATAAAATTCTATTATTTGAAACATAATTTGTTATTAGTTCACATTATATCCTGCAGGGTGCCTAGCAGTTCTGAAAGCACCCACATATTTGTTACTGTACAGTGTCACACAACTCATAGGATCAGTGACAAACACACACACAGTATAGTAATCCTAAATGTACAGCAAGTGCTGCAAAATTAATAGGCGCATTGACTGTGTTATATCAATACATGTACACCAAACACCACACCATTCCTAACAGGCCCTGAAACAGCAGGGCCAGGCAGAGCACGTTACACCACAATGCGTTACTGTACTCACAATGAAAGTGCTCTTTCAGCACCTTCCTGAGCCATATACCTTGTGTCTGGCTCTTCAAACTCAGCAGACATCCGCTCCATGTCCACCCTCCACCCCCGCAGCAACTTTCCCCCCCTTGCTACGCAGATATTACACAGGACACAGCAGGCAGCTATAACCATTGGGATTTTTTTTCCCCACTGAGATCCAATCTTGTAAGTGAACAATGCCAGCATCCTTTTGATCTACCAAAAGCACATTCAACTGTCAGTCTGCACCTGCTGAGCTGGTAGTTGAATCTTTCCTTGCTGCTGCTCAGGTGGCTAGCGTTCAGCTTCCTGACCTGGGGGAGCAAGGCGTAGGCTGAGTCCCCCAGGATCACTGCTGGCATTTCAGCATTGCCAGTGGTGATCCGCAGGTCAAGGAATAAAAGTCCCTGCTTGGAGCTTTCTGAAAAGTCCGGTGTTCTTAAAGATGCGAGCATCATGCCCCTTCCCTGACCAGCCCACAGTGATGTCGGTGAAACGTCCACCTTGATCCACAACCATAGAAAAGTAGCCCTTTCTGTTGATGTTGTCTGTGGCAAGGGGGTCTGCTGCCAAAAGGGGGATAAATGTGCCATCTGTTACTTCGCAGTTTGGGAACCCCATTGCTGCAAATCCATCCCCTGTGTCCTGCACATTGCTGAGAGTCACAGTCCTGCCTAGCAGGAGGCAATTAATGGCCCTGAACACTTGCATGACAACAGCCTTGACAGTGGAGTTTCCAACTCCAAACTGATTTCCCACTTCTTAGTGTATATGCAACATGTCTCAGGTGGCACGTGACCAGGATTCATCACCGAATTTGGTCCACTGGTTGGATCATTAGCTTCCCTGACCCGTGCTGGATACAGAAAGGGAGTGCGACGTGAACGCTGATCCATGTCCCCCATTTCCCACTACCTGGTAGCAATCCGGCATCGCAAGTTTCCACAGTGCGATTGCCACTTACTTCTGCACTGACAGTGCAGCTCTCATTTTGGTGTTTTTGCGCTGGACATCAGGGGTGAGCTCAGCACATGGATCCAGGAATGTGGCCTTGTGCATCCAAAAGTTCTGCAGCTTGTCATCCCAAGCTTGCATTATGATGCAATGCCACCAGTCAGTGCTTGTTTCTCAGGCTCCACCGTCTGCAGCTGCAACCTTGAATTGGTTCTCGCTATGTCCCACAGCAATCTGCCCTCCAAGAAATCATCATGTTCCCTGCTGATTTGGTTATTCTTTCAGCTCTGCAAATACTGGAGGGTCAATGTGTCCTATGCTTGCAATGCTTATGACAATAATGGAGCCTGCGCAGCTCTGCATGCTTCTGTCAGAGATGGCGAATAGCAACGAGGGACATACGGGTTCATGGGATTTTTAAAAAAGGCGTGAAAAAATTGGGATATAGATGACGTTATGGGATGGAGACAGTTGCACACTGGGAAGTTGACCTTTTGCTCCCAGTCTCCCCTGCATGACTCATTTTGGACCCACCAAGCAATGCCCAAAACTTTCCAAAAGACAGGATGCTGGCCGGTGGCAGGTTGCACGCTGGTACTATGGTGCGCTGCATTGTGCATCGATGCAAGCACTTTTGGTGAGTATGCTCAGCGCCGACACAAGGAGACAAGTATGCACACGCACAAGCGATATACTAATTACGGCAGCTTAATGCTGACGTAAACTTGCGATGACCAAAGTTTGTAGTGTAGTCATGGCCTGAGAGGCAGTAGCTAGGATGATAGAAGAATTCTTCCATTGACTTAGTGTTGTCTATAGGGGGGGGGGGGGGGGGTAAGTTGGCTTAACTGCGTTGGTAAGGGATGTGGATTTTTCACATACCTTAGAGACATAACTGTGCTGATGTAAGTTTTCAGTGTAGACTAGTCTTATGTCTCCACTAGAAATGCTGCAGCAGCAGTGTTCCACTATAGATACACTCTAGAGCTGTGGTTCCCAAACTGGGGTTCACAAAATGTTACAGGAGGTTCTCGG
Source organism: Trachemys scripta elegans (assembly GCF_013100865.1). Taxonomy (NCBI): domain Eukaryota; kingdom Metazoa; phylum Chordata; order Testudines; family Emydidae; genus Trachemys; species Trachemys scripta. The sequence continues at coordinate 85,693,441 of NC_048304.1, read as the reverse complement.
GGGAAAAATTCCCTAAGGGCCGACAGAGCTGTTCCTAGGGTTCCCGGGCAGCACGGGGCTAGCAGCCCGGAGCCCCTGGACTTCCAAGAGCTAAGCAGATCAAAGCAAGCATCTCTATCACACTGAGAAGAATTAAACTTCAAGACTCCTTATAAGAAATGGAAAGGGAGTGGATATTTTTTGCTGTTTTTAAAATTAAATAGGCAGCTAGTATTGTGTTTAAAATTATGAAGAACAAGTTTAAGCTTTGTTGTAATGTGTGTTGTTTGCCTAGACTGCTCAAGACCTGAATGCTTGTGTAGGAGGAAGTCTTTGAGTTGACTTCTTAAATACCTTCATGCTGTTTCACATCTGATACTCCTGGATGAAATATAGGAGCCTTGTCTTATAACAGACTTATTCAAAGTGATACAAGCTACGAAAGTGAGATTTTGGAAGAGTGTTGCCATTTACATAATGTAATAATACTGTAATGATAAATAATAATGAATAATAAATAGTGTGTAATAAGCATGTCATAAAAACAAATTTTATATTTCCAAGATCACTGCTTTTATAATTTATACTCAGGTAAACGAGAAAATCCCTCGAAATATTCATTTTTAGGAGGGGGTTCGCAAGACTTGACATTGTTGTGAAAGAGGTTCACAGGTTGTTAAAGTTTGAGAACCACTGCTCTAGAGTGACAGTTAATCCACCTCCCTGAGAGGCAGTAGTGAGGTCAACGGAAGAATTCTTCATCGACCTAGTGCTGTCTACACTGGGGGTTAGGTCGGCTTAACTAGGTCATTCAGGGAACCTAACTTTATAGAGTAGACCTGGCCTGAATACCTTTCCCAGATCTGAAGAAGAGCTCTGTGTAGCACAAAAGCTTGTCTCTTTCACCAACAGAAGTTGGTCCAATAAAAGATTTTTCCCTCATTCCCTTTGCCTTTCCCAGAGGTTTTGTAAGTTGTTTTGGGGCTCACAGCTATACAGAAAATTCTCTGCCACCAGAAAGGAAATCTCCACAATAAACTTCTTCAGTCTCAAGCCAACCTCCTGTATTGAAAGTTATTCATCTTCGGACCGTTGACTCTTGTCTGCTAGCGTAAAGATATTGTCCTGTTGCTCTCTTTTCTTAGCTTAGCATCCACTGGCAGCCAAGCTCTCCCCCCACTGGCAGGCCCACTGATCAACTCCTCTCCCTCCCTAGTGCATCTCCTGCTCGCCGTGATCAGCTGTTCCAAGGCGTGCAGGAGGCGCTGGGAAGGAGAGGGAGGAGCGGGGACGGGGTGTGCTTGGGGGAGGGGGTGGAACTGGGTGGGAAGGGGTGGAGTGGGGGCGGGGGTTCTGGGTAAAGGGGTCGGATGGGGGTGGAGTGTGGGGTTGAGCACCCCTGGGTGAATTGTTTCAGAAACAAGAAAACAAACAAACAGAGCTTGCTTAGTTGAAACAAAAAAGTTAATAATTTTGTCACATCTGTGTTAATTCATAAGGGCGGATTGCAGAATGCAGTAAAAGACCCATCAGAACTCATCCCTCAGTCACAAACAGTCCTTCTCTTTCTTTCAACATCTGAAGGAAGAAACAGTTGAGGTTTTTGTGGTCCGGAAGTTGACTTGCTTTAAGAAACGATTTCTTATCACTTAGTGCGCAAGTTCTCTTGATGTATCACTACTTCCTTCTAAGTGATCAGGAATTAGAAAAATATCTTAACGTCGTGACTTACGATAGTATAGTTCTAACATAAAGCTATACACTAGCATCAGGGCATCCAAACAGATTTGTTCTTAGAATTGTTTATCTGCAGTGTAAATCGGAAGAGAAAAAAAAAGAAAGCTGCTTGTAGGATTTTTTTTTCTAGTTGCTTGTAGGATTTTTTTTTTCTTTTAAAGTCAAGGTGTTAAATACAACAGGAAGGAGTGACATTTCAAACTAGAGGTTGGAGCAGGATACTGGGCATCAGGAGTCCAGGGGTCTATTCCTTTCTCCGCCACTAAATTGCTGTGTGACTATAGGCAGGTCACTTCACCTCTCTGCCTCAGTTTGCCCATTTGCAACCCTGGAAGGTAGTTAATTCATTGAGATTTGTAAAGAGCTTGGAGATCCCTGATTTAAAGATGCTATGTACACCAAATGAGTATTACTGTATACTTCTGGGTCTGAAACCTTGACAAGCTTCCCTTTACGTCTAAGATGTAAACTATCAGGGTGGATTTCCTGATGTGATCTCTTCTGCAATGCCATGTTATTAGTCAAAACTGTAACTCTGTTCAGTTCTTTCTGTATTGTTTTTGATCGGTTCTCTAGAATTCATCTCACTTCCTCTCCATCCCGAACCTGGCTCATACTTTTCTTCTATCTTCCATGCTGAGACCTCCAGTTACAACAGACTTTTTTGTTTTACTTTGTTCGGTTGACAAGATCTGGGCATGGCACCCTCCAGTGCCCATCAGTGACAGTCGACTTATTGTTCTAAAGGGGTCAAGTGATGCAAGATGTTCTTAGCTGGTGCCAATTCAGGGGAGGATCCTCCTGCTTAACTGTTTGCTTTTGTCTGGATTTTAGAGTGTTGGTCTTGTGAAGCAGGACAAATGGAGTTTCATAAGAGCACTAAGTCGATGCAGTGTGAGAGCTCTGAACTGGATTTGATTCTTTGTACTATTGGGAGGGTGGGTGGGAAGTCTTTGCCACAAACTCAAGGGGGAATCTTTGGCCAAAGCAGAGCTTGGGGGAGAGGAGGAGGTAGGTTCTGCCACACATTTTTTCTATAGAGGTTGAATTACAGAGATGCTTTTATAGTGAAGGAGGGAAATCCCCGATGATAGTGGCTGTCTAGTAGCCAGCTGCTGGGTGCATGACTGCAAACATCCGTCTTGTCTGGGTTCTGCTGCGTGGAAGGAAGCCAGCTGTGTGGAGCAGCTGGAACTTGTCACCAGCAGCATGTTTTCCTGTAGACTTGAGTGAGAGGGCTACAGGCGACTAAAGGGAAGCATTGCCATTCCACTAAACCTCCAATGTTGCTCAAAATAATTCTCCTAGCTCAGTAGCTACATCAGCTTTACAAGTGAGTCTCATCTTAAGCGGGGGTTCCGTTCCGCGGTTAGCGCGTAAAGCAAAAACCGCGTATAGTCAAAATTACATTGAGTTCAATGGCGGGCGGAATCGCCCGCACTACAGGTACAGTATTAAAATTGTTATTTTTCTCTTTTTTTTGTTTTTGCCGACCGCGTAAAGCTGAAATTGCACATGTTAAATGCGCGTAAGATGCGACAGACCTGTATTCCGCAGCAAGTAACTTACTGTAATTGTTTCACTCTTCTGTTCAGAGCAATGTTGCATAGTAAATTCTTTCCATCGTGCCTAGACCCCATTTCAGTGTATCCCAACTTGTTGCAGTTTGTTCCTTGTCTTGTACCCTCTTAGGGTCTGATCCTGCTCCTTCTGAAGTCCTTGACAAAACTCCTATTGATTCAGTGGTGTAGGATCAGTCCCTGGAATTGTTTTCTTTCTTGTTTCAAGGCTTGGATCTGACTGTGTTTAATTGCAGTGTTGCTTGGTGGTGGTTTTTTAAAAATTTTTTTATTTTGGTACGTTGTGGAGAAACATTACTAGATAATTATTATTATTATTTATTTCTTGTAGCATGCCTAAGTAGTATTTTACAAACATTGGAAGGCTGGATGCACCTCCACAGCAGTGTTGGAAACAATCCATGGATACAACTGCTGCATGTGAGCCTGTGTTTAAAGGCGCCTGAGATGCCGGCACACGGCTGCTATATTTTCAGTACACACAAATCTTCCAGTGATTAGCAATGATGGGAAGGTAAAAGGAAATGCTAATATTTTACCAAACTCTAATTAAACTTTTGTGCATTTTCTTTAATCTGTCAAGACTGCCTGTGGGGCAAGTCCAGGGGAGGAGAATGTGCATGGCTGGAGAGGCTGGATTGGATTAGTAGAGGCCTTCTGAACAGGCTTTGACGAATCGGAGGATATGCACTACTTGTGTGGAGGCTGCCAGTAAGTCTGCAAAGCAGCCACTAGGCAATTCCTAGTGGAGCGTAACCAGTAAAAATCTGCCTCCTCCCCACCCTCCTTGAAGAGAGCAATGCCACGTGAATGCGAGCAGTCAGCTAGCTGGATGTCATCTTCCCACTCCACACATATTCCAAATGTAGGCTGGAGCAAGAAAAATTGGCATTCCTTGAGCAGAATGGAATAATCCCTAAGTCAAACAACAGTTGCGCAATGTTTGCTTCAGATATACATCAAGATTTCCCAAAGAGACCAGAATTAATCTGAAGTAGTTAACAATCAAAACACCACCTGTTATTTAAGCACCAAATCCATGTAAACAGCAGCCAAGACCACTTCAGATTACTTAACCACAGTATCCAGAGTAGACAGTATTTATATTTGCATAATACTTAGTCACTAGCATCTACAAAGTCACAAATGCCAGGTGTAATCAGGGCAGCTGGGGTAGCAGTTGACCCAATCTGTTAGCAGGTGTTGAAATCCTTCAGGGAATGGCTGACTGACTTCCGCTAATTTATTGTGGAAGGTTTGGCTTGTTATTGCCATCCTGAATGTAAGCAAGATGGAGTGGTTATAGAATAGAGGAACCTAGGATTTGAGACGGAGGAGTCTATAGGGAAGCCTTACGAACAGCCAAGCTTATAAATAAAGGCAAACCCCAGAGAGGGGAATGTTTGCATGAAATGCAATCCATATAGACTCTCTGGAACAGCTAGGGAGCTGCACCCGCTTAGGCCTTAGTTTACTTATCTCTCTCTATTCCATGCAGAATATAGGGCCTTCAACTTTGCCTCCCATCTTTGACAGTTTCTTGCTGCTTTCTTAGCTTCTTGTTGTCATTTTGATAGCGTTCAGTTCCACTTCTATTGTGCGCTTCCATCTACCTCATCACATCTTGGCCTGGGGATTCCAGTCCAATGCCTGCGTAATTATGTTATTTGGGTTTTTCCTCCATGTATCTCCTAGCCTTCTCCATTTTCACTCTGTAATTTCCAATCCTATCTGTTTTGTTTTCCTCCAGAGTTCCTTTTTTTGTGAACTTTTTTCCTGATCATCTGATATTGAGAATTTGTCTAAGGCAGTTGTTTATGAAAACATGGAGTCTAGGTAGTAAGATCTTAATAAGTCTCTGTGTTTCATATATTAAGACTGATGTTTACAATGGTGTTAAATATTCAAAGTTCAGTTTGGAGGACAAAATTTGTTTCTCTAGATTGGCTTTAGAGTTAGGCAGGCATGTCTGGCTTTCACTATTCTAGCTTTAATGCCTTCGTCTGTTCCTCCTGTTGTACTTAACAATGCTGCCAAGATGGGAAATATCTGACCTCTTCCGTGTCAGTCCTAGAAAGTGTTATTGGCGTTTCTTGTGTGCTAATTCTCATGGTTTTAGTTTTCTCAGTCAGTCTTGATTTTCAACCTTACTAATTGTGCATAGGCCTGGATATATTTATTTTGGCTTGCATGTCTCTGTGGGTATAGGATAGCAAGTTCATGTCATCCGCTAAGTTAAGGTCTTCTAACTTCTGTGTGAAAGTCCATTGTATGCACCTTGGTTGTTTTGTGGTCTTTCTCATTACCAAGTCTGCTATCAGTAAAATGATTATCTGTGACATAAGATATCCTTGTTTGACACCAGTTAGTAACCTGGAATGGCTTAGTCACTTCACTGTTGTATATTACTTGGCTTGTTATATTTTCATAGATGCTCTGAATGATGTTCACAAATTTCTGTTCTAAACTGTTTTATTCACTGTATCAAAGGCTTTTTGGAAACCTATTAAATTCATGTAAAGTTGTGATTGCCATTCGATCAACAGTTCTGTGATGAGACGTAGAGTTATTTGATCTATACATGATTTCTCCTGTCTGAACCCTACCTGTTCTTGTCATAACCTTGAACCTACTGCTTTCTTTATTCTGTCTAGAATGATGCATGTAAAAACCTTACTTGGGATACACAGCAATTGAATATCCCTTAGTTTTGAACTGACTGATATCTCCTTTCTTTTCGTTATATGACCCTTTTCCAACTCCTTTAGCATTTTTTCTTCTTCTCCCCCCCCCCCCATATCTTTTGTAAGATGCCGATCAAAATGTCTATTGTGCTTTTCAAGTCTGTCTTAAGAACCTCTGTTGGGATCTTATCTGGACGTGGTGCCTTTCCACTTTTTAATCCATGCTTATACCAAGGGGAAAATAGTGTTCCTTGCCTTTAACTTCCGCTGTCTTGAATTTGGATGAGAGACTGCTATATCCCTGACATTTTATTTACTGTCAGAAGTAAAAGTCACGCTGGCTGAAGTATTAGGCATGAAAATAAATGCTTGATTGGGGCTGGGGAGGCAGAATGGAGTTCTTAGCTCCAGGGAAACTAAGTCAGATGGAGGCTTAAAACATCTTTACTAAAAAAGCAACATTACCTAACTACAGGTGAGGAAGGTGGTTCAATCTATATCCGCCACAATCAATATTCAGTGAACTCAGTCACGTTTTTTAAAAAACCTGAACATTTATGTTAGGAGGCAGAATTACCATATTAGCTAGGCATCTTAACATAAAGTTTCTGCCCTGGTTTCTTTATTTTAATCAAACTTGGAAATGAGGTGAGAGGCTTAGAAAAAAAGTCACTTGGACATTCAAAATAAATATTTATTAATAAAATCAACAAGGAGTCTGGTTTATTATTATTATTTATTAATATTTACTCTTTAAAGCATCTTCAGTCTGGGGCAGGGACCTTGTCTGTAGAGTAATTAACACACTGTTTGGCACTGTACAAATAAACAATAATGCTAATCTTCCTTCTCCAAGGCAGAAGGCGCTGGGAGTACTTTGTGCTTTTTGCTACTGGGAAAGCCTCATATCATGTAATGGTGCCACCTGCTGGCTGATATGACATAAACTTAGATGTTGAAGACTATATGACAGTGGATCCTTGGTAGTTATTGTCCTATTCTGTTCACCTCGCCCTCCCTCCCCCAATCTTAAAGCAAAATGTCCCTCTGGTAGGTTGTCTTGGTAGAATGGAGTTTAAAGGTGCATATTTTCCCTCACCAGATGTCCCTATGTTAACAGGTAGACTAAGGGAGTTCCCTACAACCGCTTCTAGCTAGGGGGATTCATAACAATATGAGTGAAGAGTTTTATATGAAGGGGGAGCAAATGAGAACCTCAGGAGGGGGCTGATTTGATCTGAAATGCACCTCTTTCCTCCATCACAGTTCCCATAACTTAACCAGGTTGAGGTGGGGTGCAGGAGTTCTGCTGGAGTATTGCCCGATGGCAGCCGTGTAGGATCGGTGCTTCCTAGTACTGGAAAGTAACCATCCATGAGAAAATAAAAGGAAAAAGTATAGGCATCCAACCTTTCTGTAAGACCCACTGCTAAAGCACAACTATCTTCAGAGCTAGAATGTTTTCCTTATGGTCTGAGAGCCAGTGACAGCCAGCAGGGAGCGACTGAAGCATTTGTCCCCGCTCTTCCAGCCCAGTTCCTCAGCTGGAATACAATGTGAGCCTTTGTAGCATGTCCCTTGGATCCTGTACAGCTCTCCCTGCAGCTTCCTCATATCCCTTGAAATTAGTCTGAGAGGTCAGTATTTCTATCTAGGAAAAACTGTTTTCACTTTCCTCTTGCATATTAATTTCCAGCCTCCATCACCATTAGTTCAGTCTCATGCTCTATTTAGTTATCACTGGAAAGAAGCTCATGTGTTTGTCTGCTGTGTTACTCCCAGGTGGTGGCTGAACTCAGTTCATCCCATCCTTCCTTCCCCCAACTCCTTTGAACTATTTTTAAAAATGAGGTGAAAACCAAGAGGAGCAATGTGACTGCTGGGACAACTGAACTGAATACTAAGGACTGAGTAAGAGGCCAGGCCCTATTCTGCGTCGTATCCCTTTTTCTAAAGTTAAAAGGGTCTTGCTGTGAGGGAGATCTCTCATTCCCCTCCAGAACTTTAGTGGGAACATCAGCAATACTTAGAGTGCCGTTCAGTACGTCTACACTGCAATTAGACACCCATGACTGGCCTGTACCAACTGACTTGGGCTCCTGGGACTTGAGCTAAAGGACTGGTCTCTAGGACCCTGCAAGGAATGAAGGTCCCAGAGCTTGGGCCGCAGATCAGGCTGGAATGTCTACACTGTAATGAAACAGCCCCTTAGCCCAAGGCCCGTGAGCCCGAGTCAGCTGGCCTGGGCCAGCCACAGGTATCTAATTGCAGTGTAGACATAACCTTCCATCAGTAGCTTTCAAAGCCTGGTACAAAAGGGAAAGCAGATGGAGAAAGTGAGGCACACGGAAGCTGTGTTTTGCCCAAAGCCACTATATACTTCTAAACAGTGAGTGACAGCCTGGGGCAGTGAATCTTCAAACCTGGGTTGGCTGACTTGGGCTTGCAGAGCTCATGCTACAAACAGCTGTGCAGATGTCACAACTCGGGCTGGAGCTTGAGCTCTGAAGCCCACCCCTGCCCTGGGCTTTCAGAAAGGGTGGCTGGGTTTCAGAGCCCTAGCTGTCATGACTACACAGATATTTTTAGTGCAGTAACACAAGCCCTGCCTGCCCAAGCCTGTTGACCTAGGCTCTGAGACTCACTGCCACGGGTTGCAGTTCACTGTGTAGACGTACCCTCTACAACTCAGTGGCAGAGCGAGGCGTAGCGCCTATGTCTGCTGGGACAGCATGGGAGACTGCAGTAGCACGTGCTTATGTATTCCTTGAACTGGAGGGACAGAGACCCCACTTTAAACCATGAGAGGGGAGTTCAGCCTACCTTTAAACAGCAAGATAGCTTAGCATTTATGACCAAGGGGACCATGTGTGTCCATATCCTGAAACGCCAGATTAATTCCATATATTCTTTGGAGGCCATTATTACTTCTTTGCAATTTTATTTTATGTTTTGAAAATTGGGAATAGAGGAGTCAAACCTCCTGGGTTCAGTTTCATGTGGATCACTCACCAATGAAACATGGGGATGTGTGTGTTTTGGTTGTCTGTCTGATGCCTGGTCAGAATCCCCACAGGCTGACATGCATCTGCTACTCAGGAGAGGCTGTAGTCCTGCAGTAGCAGGGTTGGATTGTGGGATGGCCAGCCCCATGTTTGTTTGTGTGACCTGGGTGTTGGCTGTGAGAACTGAAGGGTATAACTGAGGTGCATTGGCAGAGTGGTGTGTGTGAACGGAGGTGGAATCTGCCCAGGCAGCTGCCCACACTCTGTCTGGCTCTACCCACACTTTTATGAGCATTAAAACTAACCAATTATGCGTAACCTTTAAAGGGGAAGACATGGTCAACATTTGTCTGTACAGTGTCAGATCTGAGCCTGTTTAAGTGTAGGATCTGGTAATTCTGCAGTGATGTTTGGTTGGCGTTAAGCCCTCTTTAGATCAGCCCTAATGTTTTGTCTCCTTGTTTCTCCTCCCTTTCCTACTGCCTGTTCTCCTGGCTGTTTTATGAAGCTGCCTGTGGATTATGGGTACAACTGCCAGCACAGCTCAGCAAACAGTCTCAGCAGCTACGTTTGAGAACGTTCACGGCAACGGGACCATGGAGGACCGCCACTCACTTAGCATCCACTCCTGCCAGACGGTTGGCCTCCACAACAACAAAGCCAAGTCCATCATCACCAACAAGGTGGCACCTGTTGTCATCACGTGAGTAGCTTCAGGCTGGAGTGCTTCTGTAAATCATGTAACCATCTGGAGTTTCCCCTTTGCTAATGTTATAGGAACATTGCCCTACTGGTTTTGTTGAAGACTGGGGCTTCTCCTCCTTTTGTCCCCTCAACCTTCCCAGCTCTCTGTGCTGAGAGAACAGACCTTCCCACAATTAATTTCCTGGGGAGAAGCAGTGAGTTCTACAGCCTCCCTCTGCCTCCTGCTTCCCCTGCGGGAACAGCCTTCAGGAGACCCAGGTTCCTCTTCCCCCCCCCCCCCTGCATCCCCAGATGAGCAGACTATTTGGTGGGTGCAGGATTCAGAACTATCCTTTTCCCCGACCCCACTTTCTCCGCCCTGTCCTATAGGAGCAACCTGGCTCTGGCTTGTCAAAGCCTCTGCCAGTTATCTCTGTGCTGCCAGCAACTGTTCTGCCCCACAGCCTGTGTAGCATATCTGTGGTGGTGATTACCAGGTATAACACACCATTTAGTTTTGGTCACATGATAAAATTTCAACCAGTGGTTGTAGTTATAGACAATATATCGTACTAGAGGTTTACCAAGTGAATAGGATAGGGACGGGGGGCTTTTTTCATAGCATGTGTCCCTGAGCTTCAATCCCTTGACCTTCTTGGTCAATGATCCCCATGCTGACTGGAGAAAAAGCCTTTGTCTTAAATGCAGTATGTTTTTGCGTGTGGCTTTCACAGCTACAACTGCAAAGAGGAATTTCAGATTCATGACGACCTGCTGAAGGCCAACTACACAGTGGGGCGGATTTCAGAGACCACGTTGGAACACTACCTTGTACAGGTAAAGGCTGCTAACCCTGTTCTGCCATGAGCATGCTTTGTCACAGTGTATCTAGAGCAAGCAAGTCATATTACCTGAGGTGAAAATTATACTGTGCATTTTACAAGCTAAGGGAAGGGTAACACAGCTGTGCAAATGCCACGGGATTCATTTCACAAACCCTGCAAGCATTGTTATCGGGGGCTGGGAGTGAGGTTTCCTTAGAGGCTTTGGATCACCTAATTTGATCCCAGAAAGGGGTCCCTGTGTTTGTGGGGATGGAGGTGAGTAGCTGTTTGGGGATAGGGGAGGGAGCGAGAGGCAGCTGAGGTTAGTGTACTGTGTTATGTGAACAGTTTCACCCCAGGCAGCTTTGCTGTCTCTCTGAACAGGCAGGCTGATGTTTACAAACATGTGGAAACCTTCATTTCTAGGCTGTGTTCATGTGGGGTCTAAGTAGGGTGACCAGACAGCAAATGTGAAAAATCGGGACAGGGAGTGGGGGGGTAATAGGAACCTATATAAGAAAAAGACCCCAAAATCAGGACTGTCCCTATAAAATTGGGACATCTGGTCACCCTAGGTCTAAGCTTCATATGGGTATTTCACTCCGCTTTGAAATGGAATCAGACCTGCTGCTTCAGTATATAAACTAATCACCTTCAGGGGAAAGACCTGAAGAAATTTTTCTTCATTGCACATTTGGTAAGTGGGGAATTCTGAAGTTGTTTTGCATTTCTTAGAATGAGCAGCCCCTATGAGATGGTAAGAGACTGTTTCTGCTTGCTGGAACTCTGCTTTCCCATTCTGCTATGTGCTTGTGATCAGGGGTGATGGGGATATTGAACATAGGTCTAGGAAGAGTTTCTTTTGAGTGAAGTGGTTGAAATACACTCCTTGGTCATCTCTTGCCCCTCTCCCTTCCTGCTGAGTTAGAATATGCTCAGTTCTAGGTAGATGCATAGTTTTATACAAAATGCTTGTTGTTACACACTCAAATTGTTGTCTTTTCTCCACCACTTATTTTGCAGGGGAAATATTTTATGGTCAGAGATGTATACAGTAAATTAGATGTCTTGAACACTACAGGCAGTTGTGGAGCTCCAAATTTCCGACAGGCCAAAGGAAGGTACGAAGTGTTTGGAATGGGACAGCCCAGTCTCAATGGATTCAAGCAGGTGCTGCAGAAACTCCAGAACGATGGGCACAAGGTAGGGGTGTGTGTGTGTGTGTGTGTGTGTGTGTGTGTGTGTAAGAAAACCAAATGCACAACTATCTAGGTGATAAAAATTACAATGTTCCATATTACATGAGCTATTCGCCTCTTAATGTGCATACATACTCCCATCCATCAATGAGAATGGGAGTTACAAAATTTATTCCCAGGTCCAACTGAACCTTTGTAAAGTGAACTCAGATGCACTGAAAAGCTGTTTATAATAAAGTAGAATGTAATCCTCAAATGGTTTAAAAGCCCTGTGAAGCATGGATAATGATTTTGCCTAGAGCAGGGGTTCTCAAACTGGGGGGTCGTAAGATGGTTACATGGGGGCAGCAAGCTGTCAGCTCCAGAGGGCTGACAGCTCCAAGTCCCCATTAAATTAACCCCCCTTGTTTTTAATTTATAAGGGGGGGTGTGTCACACTCAGAGGCTTGCTGTGTGAAAGGGGTCACCAATACAAAAAGTTTGAAAACCGCTGGCCTAGAGTGAAAAAAATTCATTGCTATGAGTTTTCTACTGTATTTCTTAATGTGGCTCTTGTGGAGAGGAGTGTGACAGGGTCCCTGGGGTGCAGTCTGGACTGTGGGGCCACTCACCCCATGTTGGTGGGACAGAGGGCTATCCCTCACACTGATCCTGTTGGCAAGCTACAAACCTCTGTTAGGTACTGCACTTACACAGACATCCACAGGCAGGGACACACTCAACTGAGTTATATCAATGCTTGTCCTAGCCACTCTTGAGTGTGAGTTAAACTGTTTGAATTGTTTGGATGTAACAGCTCCTTTTAGAGTTCTGCCGCTCCTGATTTTCATTGACATATTGGGCCTGTGGGTAACTGTGGACAGTATGAAGTGAAAAGAACTGTACAGTCTCCACAGGCTGCTGATGTTGTGAGTGCACTGTAGCTATGAATTAAGTCAAAATACAAACAGCTCATTGCTGGGCAATTCTAGTTTTAAACAAAAGCCTGTTGGTGTGTGATATAGCTACTTCCAGACAGCAGTGGGAGGGACCTAGGAATCTCACTCTGTGCACTGGTGGATGGGGAATCCTAGAAGTGTAATGCTCCTGTGGAAGTTATTAGCTGCAGTCCCCCTGTGGAATAATACCCCAGTTAGTAGCATTAGCCTTGAAAGAAGCCATTCTGCTCACTTGGATGTGGATGGAAGTAGAGTGATGCTCTGGTGGTATTGCCCCTTACTGATTTATTTTTAATCCCTCTTATTCCCCTTTTACTGAGATGGGTAGCTGAGAAGCACTGTCCGTGGCAATGAGAGTGGCATGAAAGAGAAGGTTTGCCTTCTGCAATTCACACCAGTCATAAAAAGGTTCTGCCTTAAGAGCTGTGACTGAAATAATTACCTACAAAAATAAGGCAGCCTTCCAAAATGTTATGCCCCTCACTCATCCAGGACAAATACTTGATGATGATTAATATTATCATCCTCATCATGGCACCAGGATGTAAGTAATGCAAATATTAGTGAATTTTCATGACACTTTTTTAAGGCTGTCATAAGCACATGTGGTGACAGGATTAAAACTCAAGGTCTTAAGTTCCTCCGAACACACAAAACAAATAATGAAAAATAACAATCCTATCTCTTTAACATCTTCCCTGCACCGTCCCAGTGTTGGACACTGAGACCTTCACTCCCCCAGTTTGACTGGGGAAAAAATTGCACAGCAGTATTTATCTTTCTAGGTTAATATATCTTGCCTGCCACAATATGCCTCACAAGCTTTTAAAAAACAGAATAACAGTCTCTCTAGTCTAGTCTCCTCCCTCTAGATGCTGAGCTCAGCTAGGCATTCATCAACCATTCACAAAGTTGGAGCGGTGGAGGATGCTGGCTGGCATGTACCTGTGTCTTTGCAGGAGTGCATCTTCTTCTGTGTTCGTGAGGAGCCTGTTCTGTTTCTACGCATGGAAAATGACTTTGTGCCCTACACGCCAAGAGGAAAGGAGAACTTGCATGAAAACCTGCACAGCCTGCAGAGAGGGGTCAAAGTGGACAACTTGGAGCTTGCAATTCGGAAAGAGGTGATTGGGAGCCATAAGGAAGCTGTTCCACTGTATGAAATAGCGAGGCCTGGGATGTCTGTTTGTTTGGGTTTGGGGACTGGGGTGAACTGAGGTGTGCGTTTGGCAGAGGATAGGGACAATTGATTGGAACCATCTGAAAATTCTGATTTTATATATAAACCCATATACATATAAAAATCATTTCTCAGCTTTACTTGGTGACTTTTAATGGCCAAGAAATAGAGGCTAAAACCTCACAGAATCTTACATTGCACTTTGTTCCTGACCTGAAGAATCCCTGCTCTGGACCCTCACCCAGCTTTGCAAGTAAACCAAAGTCCTGACCCACAAGCATTCATGCTATTCTACCTTTGAACACCTGCACAGCTCTGCCATTGGGTCTCCACCTAATCCTGCAGCTGCTCTCATGCCTGCTACATCCGTTCTAGGTCTGCACACACTTTTACCAATTCACCTCAATCCTTATGTGCAACATCCTCCTTCCTGTTCCAGTCCTGAGCCTCTTGTGAGCGGGCACTGCCCGTTGTGCCAGATTGTGTAGCATGAACAAACTTCTAGTGACCAATATGTTGAGTCCAGTCAAGCTGTATGTTTCCTTTGTCTAAAACAGCACATGCTGTATATAAGAGCTGCGATTCCCATGTGCTGCTGTGTTGGTGGAATTGAAAATGGGGATGAAACAGTAAAGCGGTTTGTTTTAAACATGGTTTTGTTGCATTTGTTTACTGAAGATACATGATTTTGCTCAGCTGAGTGAGAACACATACTACATCTATAATGACATTGAACACTTCAAAGATGAGCCACACTCCGTGACCATCCAGCGTGAAGAGGATATCCATGTGATGGAGGAGGTGTACAAGAGGCCTGTCTTCCTGCTGCCCTCTTACAGGTAATCCACGGACACATACAACATTCCTTGCCTTTAAATCACCCACATAGTTTGGCAGCCTCCTCTTTTTCTTTTCTGCTCTTTCTTTTCTCTTCCTCTGCATGTTTATTCAAAAGAGTTTTATTTATGCCGGGGGAACCAATCAAATATTCAATCTTATCAATCTTTTTCCTAACGTCCCAGAACTGTAACATAGACCTCGTGTTCTCATAAATGTACTTCTGGGTCATGCTCCCAATCTCCCAGAGGTCACAGATTCTGTGGTTTCAACATGTATACTTGGTCTCTGGTTAGAGGAAAGGAAGGAAGAGCCCTTCAGTCCAGCTGGAGAGCAACACTGATGGGAAGTTCTGTCCAGTCCACCCTATTGGAAGAATGGAAACGGTTATGCAGCCTCAAGGCTGAGAGGTTCGAAGGGAGGAAAGGAGACTCACAGAACCCCCATCATGGATGTGCATTTCTCCTTCCTCCATAAAACCAGGCTGTTCTCCACCCAAAGGATGAATGGCATAAGCACTCTACTTTTATAACCATGAAAGATGCCCCAAAACATGTTGATAATCCTCTTCTAAATTTAGAAACGCAGTGACAATTACTGAATACATAACTGTTTTTAGAGTCGTTCTTTTTACATCATTCTTCTTTTAAGTGAGGCCCTCACACACATCAGAAGGCAGCATTTCCAGTTGTCTATGCCCTAGAAATTAGGGGGGAGGGATAGCTCAGTGGTTTGAGCATTGGCCTGCTAAACTCGGGGTTGTGAGTTCAATCCTTGAGGGGGCCATTTAGGGATCTGGGGCAAAAATCAGTACTTGGTCCTGCTAGTGAAGGCAGGGGGCTGGACTCGATGACCTTTCAGGGTCTCTTCCAGCTCTGTGAGATAGGTATATCTCCATATATTATTTATTAACTTTATTAAAGTGGAAAATCTGCTTATTTTCAGTGACTAGTGTTTTGCTCACATCCTGATGAATGTCTTTTCACTGTGTTTGGCAGGTACCATCGGTTGCCGTTGCCTGTGGATGGGGCACCTCTAGAAGCACAGTTTGATGCTTTCACCAATTTCCTCAGGGTAAGGACTGCAGACTGTGGCACCTATAAGGTGTCTCACATTAGCAGCGTGGAAGCAGTTAGACTAGCAGCAATCTGATATTTTAACTCTTTCTGGCCATGCTAGCAAAAATTACTTCACTAACTGCCACCTGCTTGTTGTTTATTTGCCCCCAGAGAAGCTACTTGGATCAGATGCAACATCTGATTTCTAGTGAGGTTCCTGTTTTTTTAAGCCAGGTTCCCTCCTGAGATAAGGCTTAAGGGGGAGGCAAATGACTTGGTGAAGGGCACATGATGACTCAGTGGCTGAGCCTGGGTTAGGGCCAAGGACTCCCTGAGGTCAAATGTGTTAAGCAGAAGACCAATGGCCTGCTTGATGTGCACTTATTGAATGGATTTAATGTTAGTTGCCACAACTCCAGATCCACATCCCAACCTGTTGGCAAGCTTGTGTGTCTATTTTTAAACTTCTTTCAAAGCTTCTAGCTTTGTGGTAGCTGGCCAGAAATACAGTGCTGAACCCCTGTGGTTCAGGAAGGAGCACCTGTCATGATGAGCAACAGTATGGTACAGCTGGATCGAATCCAGTCCCAAAGTGGTTTCCATAGTTACTGATGCGATTGATCCAAGCTCTGACACACAAGTGCAGTGTGTGAGAGATGCCGAGAGCACAGCTCTCTGGCTCTTTATCGCGAAGTTCTCAGGCGTGGTTGTTTGCCTCTGGGGCCCTTACAATGCTTAAAATAACTTGGAGTCTGAAAATCATGTTTGGGATACTCTACATTACTGATGCACGTCTGGCTTGGATTCATAGTGGTCAAAAGTTTTTGCCGTCTTGTGACTGTTCATTGGCCTCTGAATTGAGTTGGAGGCCTTAGTTCTGTTCCTGATTAACAATGGCCTTCATTATATTTGGCACTATGGTGGGGAGAGTGATCATTAGAGGTGGTCTCTTCAGGTGAAGGTGAGGTACGTTGATGGGAAGCTAGCACTGCTACTGCTTGTGCTGTACCTGTTCAATGGATAAACTGAGGGATTGAGTCCTCGGGGCTGCTGTTCTGGCGCTTCTGACCAGATAACTCTTACACACAAATAACCACTCATCTTTTGCCTGGCCCAACCCCTGTGTGTGGCTATACAGAGCACTAGCCCCTAGGAAAACATGTATATTTTGTGTTAATTTCAAATAAGATTTTTTTTTTTCAGTAGGATTTAAGGAGAGTTGAACAAAACTTTTTTTCTAGGAACCAATGAAAATGTCACTAATGCTTTCTTGGTACCAAAATCTGCCTTAGAGTGAGATTTTTTTGTTGCAACTCAAATTGTCTTGACCCTAAATGATAAACAGCTGCTTTGAGTTCATTTTGCTGCAGATGTAGTCATATGTTCTTACTCTGGCACAATGTATTAGAAAAACTGCAACCTGTGTTTATCTTAGTTCCTTCCTGTTTGAGGTGCACGCTGTGGGCTTGTGTTCTTCCAAAACGTTTTCCATCCTGCTTCATGTTCTTTCACACATTCTCCTTTTTGCTCTGCCTTTTTTGGAGCTGGATGGAGCAGGGTGCTTGCTCAACTGGTTGGAAACCCCACCATTTTTGTACGCAGAGAGCTCTAAGTGCTTCTTGTTCTCATAAGACCAAATGAAATACAAAATCTATTTTCTCTTTGCCCCCACCATCTCCCACTCTGCCTTTTTTTCTCCCTAGACCATTTACTTTAGCCATTTATTTCTCTGCTGTTTGTAATTTGGATAGAATGTCTCCAGATGTCTTGACCCAGGTATGGTAGCTTCTTTTGGACTAGAGCTCACTTAACCACTTACTCCTGCTTAGTCCCGTAAATTAAGAGCTGCTGTGTTCGGTATGACATTCTGCAGGGTGCAGTCAAGACCAGTGAGGGGCTGTCTCACCCATGCCTGGCAAATTTGGGTGTCTCTCAGTGCTTTCTATCTTCCCCCCCTTGGCCACTCACAAACAGCCTTCCAGCATGCAAGTAACCCCCTCAGTGTCTGTGTATAGCTGCAGATTGCCAGACACACATCAGACACACACTAGCCTCCACCAGCCTTGGTTACCACTTGCAGGGTGACCCGAACACACTCCCAGTTTCGGGTTTTCCTCTAAATCGTGTGTACTGCACTGTCCAACCTCTCCTGGGCAGTCCAGATATATTAGGGTCCATTACCCCTCTAAAGGAATCAATATACAACACTTTGCCACCCTAAATGGAATTCCCCACACAGTTCACAACAATGGATTAGCCTTGATTAAAGAATAAAACAAATGTATTTAACTACAAGAAGACAGGTTTTAACTGAGTACAAATATAAGGCATTAAAATCAGAAAAAGTTACAAGAGAAATAAAGGTAAAATGCTTCCTACTACTAAAACTTAACAAACTAGACTTGGTTCAAGGTGAAGTTCCTTACCACATGTTCCCAGTAACATTGCTGATCGAATTCTCAGGCAAGGATCTGCCCGCAAGATCAAAAGGCTGTTTCTTCTGTTTTCTTAGGAGAAAGAGGGAGAGACCTTGGGGTGTTTTTGTCCCTCACTGTTATAGTCCAGTCCCCCTTTGAAATGCATTTTCCTAAGGGTTACCCTTAGGTAAAGTTCATTCCCGGTGTGAGGTTGGAGTTATGAAGACACCATAAAGAGATTTCATGCTGTTGTTTGCTAAGATGCAGATCTGTTTGTTCCTGCCCCCCCTCCCACCACCACCAAAGAATGGCCCCTTGATAGGTGTTTGCCCATCAACTTTGATGACACCTGGCTAGAGGCGTCATCTTTTTTGTCTTTGAGAAACTGGTTTATCTAGACTTGTCTGGTAAACACATTTCAGACCTAATTTCAGTTTATGTTTATAACTTTATATATAATATTACTACATACATTTCAAAATCATGTTATTGTTCAGTGAATTATTAGGCTTCAAATGATATCTCACAAAGCATATCTTGTACAAAGATTATTACGATACTGTGTAGGGTGTGAATAAAAAGGTATATTCTGTCACAATCTGTCAGACAAATCTAACCCAGTATCCTGGTACTGACAGCGGGCATCAGGGGTGGATTAGGGCTTTGTGGGGCCATGGGCCAGAGCAAGTGGGGGGCCCTCCCCAACTTCTTCCACCTGCAGCTCCTCCAATCCCCCCACACTCCTGGTGGGGAGCAGGGTCGGAGTGTGGGGGCTTGCCCCGCTCTGCCCACCCAGTGCTTCTGGAGTGCCGGGCAGGGAGAGGCAAGCCAGGCGTGGGGGCACCCATTTTTTCAGGGCTTCCCAATTGGCTGGGGCTCCTGGGCATGGGCCCATTGGCCCAGTGGCTAATTCACCACTGGTGGGCACAGCTAGAGCTTCAGGGTGAGAATACGGAACTGGGCAATTTTGGAGTGATCCACCTTTGAAACCTCAGGGCTGACCTGAGGTCAGATCTCACTGAGAGCACATCATAATTCCATGGTAATGAGCAGCAAAACGCAGGTGAAGAATTGAGCACTCTCATTTGCTTTATTTACTTCACAGGCTAATTAGAGAGTGTGAGAGACCAAAAGGCAGGAATGGGGATATGCAAGTTTCAAGATGGTTTGGGGAATTGTTTTTTCTTTTTGGAAATGATTTTTGGTCCCAGTGAAGACATTCCGTACGTGAGACCCAGAGCACAGGATGACTGCTTTACTTGGTAGAAATGCTATTTCTGCACTTCCTAGTCCAGCTGATTTACTTTGAGTGTATTTATTTTTTGTTAATCTAATTTATAAAATGCACCTAATAGTAACAACTCAATGTGTAGACATCAGCTGTGACGCAGAGAGGACCTAGTTTCTGCAGCTTTGGTGTTTTTTTTGTTTTGTTTTGTTTTTAAACAATTCTCCCAAACAGCATCTACCACAAAAGCTTGAGAGCTGAGATGGGCCTTATGCTCTGCCCTGAAAGTCCGGAGACTTGTGTTAGAAGAGTTCCAAAGATCAAATGCTCTGACTTGCTTAGTTTTCTTTTGTTTTATGCTCATCATAGGTCGTGGCTACACTCGAAACTTTAAAGCGCTGCCGCGGGAGCTTCTTTCTTGCAGTGACTGGGGAAAATGGGAGGGTTCAAGGGAGGGAACAGGGAGGAAGGGGGGATGCTGGGGACACTGGGGATGATCATGGGGCTCATACGAGGATGGGGGCAGCATAGGCCAGGGCTGGGAGTCTGGGGGGATGGAGGGGCTGTAGCAAGGAAACAGCCATGTGGCCTGGATGGATGGGCAGGCGTCTGATTTTTTTGTTTTTTGTTTTTTGTTAAGATTGAATCAAAGAGAAGCGCTGAGCACCTCTCTGACTTGTAGGAAAAGAGTGGGGTACAGTCTGTGTATCTAATGGTGGCCCAGGGGTGAATGCTTGCTCACTCACTCCATTGCCCTCCCAGAATCCCAGGTCAGAATTAAAATACCCTGGATTTCCTCCCTTACATGATCAATCCCTTACCATTAAATATGGTAGGACCACAGTTCCCAGGGATTTTCTGTTCATGCCATCGTGTCTGCAGACAAGTGAACTTCACCTTGCTAAGGCCCCTACTATTGGGGTTGAAAAGAGCAGCTCAAGGCCATGGGCCAACTGAGTTCTCTGGGATGGGGTGTAACTGCTTGAGCTCTCTGGTTGGATGCTCAAATGGTTTGAACTGGGACTTTCTAACATGCCCAGTGCCCCTTGTTTCCTTGCCCCTCTTCTGAATGGGCAGGTCTAAACTTGGAAAATAGGCAGTGTTTAAAAACGTGTTTGCTAACATGCTTGAATTATCACGTTTTTCAACACCATCTATTTCCTAATCTAGACAGGGAGGGTCAATGTCATATCCCCACATTCTAGTCTTCCCGCAGGTATAGGCTTTAAAGAGGGAAATTGCTCTATTGTATAGTAAGCAGGGCTGTGGGTGTGTTTTCCAGCAATGTGCCTTTTGGTTTTCGTTATTCATCTTCTCTCCTAGCCTTGAGACAGAAGCAGTTGCAGACTCTAGGCTCCTCTGAGAGCCACAAACCCCTCTCCTGTTTTGCTGGGAGTGTGACTTGAATCTAATGCTGGAAGAGCTGTACAGCATGTTTAGTTGATGGCCTCCTTTCACTCTATGCCCTTAGCACATTCTGAGGTGGCACCTCATTTCATATGTAAAGTCTTTTGATTGAAGAAGTTTGGATAGGTTAGGTGGTTTGTTTGCATTAGCACTCTGGTTTCTGTAGGTCTACAGCGTATGCACCCTATTCCCATAGTTGCATTTTGGTGGTCTTGCTATGTAACAAGAGAGCCACTTACCGCTCACATTGGAAATACAGAAAGTAGCATTGATGGTAATGTTTTCACTGCAAAGAGTTTGCCAAGAAAGGATAAGGACAAAGTGTTAGCTGCTCTCTCCCACCAGGTGCAAAGTTCACAAAAGATGTGTAGAGATCCTGGGTCATCTGACTGCACCCATCCCTGCAGTGGCTGAGTGTTACGTGGATACATACTTCAATATTATTTCTATTACAATACGTGGATACTTAATAGGGGCTTATAAGTTACAAGCTTTGAAAATACTGTATACAGAGTGGGGTATTAGAAGGCATGCTGTATTGTATACAGTAATGGGTTGGAAGGTATGCATATTGCGTACAGTGGGGTATTGGAAGGTATGCTATACTGTATTGTATACAGTGAGGTATTGAAAGGTATGGCATATTGTTGCACTTTGAAAGCTAGGGGTATAATTAATCTGTTGTAATTCCACTGACTCCAGTGAAATTACACCAGGGTAAAATTGGCCGAGTAGATTTAATTCTTTTTCTGTACTGCTGCAAAAATATCATATGGCTTACATTGTTTCAGAAATCCTCAGCAAACATTCAGTTAGTTATTGTTTGTTCCCTGCACATTAGTGTAATAAAAACTAAAATTAAAAGAGAAATTGAAGGCTTACGCCATAAAGCAAGCATATCAAATGTATAATTGAAGTGACTGAGCAACACAATAGGTGTCCAAAAACTGGGCTGCTAAGGAGAACCTGGTGTCTGGTGGAGAGATGCAATAGATCTGCTCTGCTCCCAAAGCCAAACAGAAAGTAGCAGGTCAGTGGTGATAGAGGAGATAAACCTGGTCTAAGATGATCACAACATTATCTGTCCCTGCTATTACAGACCTAAGGGACAGCTCTCTGCTTATGCATCTAGTGTGCTAATATAAAACATTTGCTATCTTAGTGTTTGGGAATGTGAACGAGGGATAGGACTTCACTCCAAACAGTGTTTTTATTAAAATAAAGATGGATAATTTTTCTATCAAACCCTCACTTGGTTTGGTTGTAATTATAAATCTGTATGCAGTTGTGTTGGGGTTATATTTATTCACAAGACTGATTCTGGCACTTTATTCTAAGGTAATAGTGAGCACACCAAAGAAGCAAGTGACAGAATGCATGAGAATTTCTGTGAGTGCTCTTCCCCCCCCCCCCCCCCCGCATCCGAAGAAGTGAGGTTTTTTTATCCACAAAAGCTTATGCCCAAATAAATCTGTTAGTCTTTAAGGTGCCACTGGACTCCTTGTTGTTTTTGTGGAAACAGACTAACACGGCTACCTCCTGATACTTTTTTTTAAAAAGAATTTCAAGTCTCAGAGCCAGCAATGTACAAATTGGCCTTAATGCTAGCCATATATTAGGACAACTTTCTTAAGATTTTTAATGCACGTACAAAACATAGAATCAGAGTTTTCTTCATATGTAGCTCTCTTTTAGAACAGTCTCCATCTGCTATTACATAGTATCATAAAACATGACTTCAAAAGTAGCGCTAGAAACCAAAACTCCTTTGCCTCATGAGTACCTGCCTTGAACCCTGCTGCATACAGCATAATCTTTAAATTGTGCCCCCTTGCTATCAGCAGTTACTAGTCGCCCATGTCATAAAGGATTTTTTCTACGTTTCAGAATTGACCATTACACGTACGCTGCACTGGAATCTTGCCCAGAGTATCCTAAGCTCTTTTTTTTAAGAGGCTACATCAGTTTGAAACTTTCCTAGCCAACCCATCTATCCCATTTGTTCCTCCTTTGCTCTCTTGCTCCTTTTATAAATCAAATTCCCAGGGGAACTTCCCTGTGGGATTTGCCATGGAAATGTTTGGGAAACAATTCATTGCCATTTACTTCAGTGAGGCCAGGATTTCACCCCTTAAGTTTATGAATGTGAGCGTCAATAGGAAGGGAGAAGCAGTGGGTGCCCAGTCAAATAGCATCAAAAGGGGGCAGTTCACTTCTCATGGCAAAACTCTACCTCTGTCATTTAACACTTCTCTCAAAGCACACGTCTGTATTATCTGCCTGGCAAAGCCACTGATTTTGTTTTCTGATTTTCTTCAATGCAGTCTTAGGTATGTGTCTTATTTTTGGTGAAGTTACGTGTTAGATAATACTTAGATATTATTTAGAAGTTACATGCTAGATAATACTTAGTCCTGCCTTGAGTGCAGGGGACTGGACTAGATGACCTCTGGAGGTCCCTTCCAGTTCTGTGATTCTGTGTTCATAGATTTTGATGCCAGAAGGCACCATCCTATGTTTGTGAGCAATCCTGATGCGCTCTCTCATTCCCTCATGGAAGTACTTGACCATGCAAAATAAGCAGCTAAAATGGCAAAACAGCCTCTGTGGCTAACCTTGTGCCTTTCTGTTTGTCATTCTGTGCCTTAGTGACTCCCCACCTGCTCAGATCCCATTTCAGGAATCCTTTGGTGACTGGTATTTGTCCCCAGATGCACTTTCAGGGAACAAATAGATCCTCTTTGGTCTCTAACCATCCCAGTTCCCATCTACTCAGTTGCTGTCTGCAGAACTTGGCTTTTGAGCCCCTCTTTAATTCATGCTCTGAGAGCTACAGAGTCCAGGAAGGTAACATGGTCTAGTGGTCAAAGCACAAGACCTGAGTCAGGCAATCTGAGGGTACATCTATCTTTGAGCAGGGAGGTGTGATTTCCAGCTCATGTAGATGTACCCACGCTAGCTGTGCTTGAGCTAGTGCCTAGAAATAGCCGTGGCTGTGGCGGCATGGGCTAGTCACCAGAATAGAGTCCCCTGGGTATGTACTTGAGCAGCTATCCCAAGAAGCTTCCTGTGTGGCTGCAGACACGCTGCTGATTTAGGCACTAGCTCGAGCAGAACTAGCAGGGGTTCGTCTATACAAGCTGGGAATCCCACCTCCCAGCTCAAATGTAGACATACCCTGAGTTCTGGTGCCAGCTCTGACACTGACCCACTCAGAGAGTGAATGTGACCCAAGTCATTTAATTTCTGCGTGCCCCTGTTTCCCCATGTGAAAATGATGACGATGATATTGAACTCCCTTTGTAATGATCTTTGAGATCTCAAGATGGAACTACAGAAGCAACAAGTAATAGTATTATTTTAATAAAAAGCAACAGAGGGTCCTATGGCACCTTTAAGACTAACAGAAGTATTGGGAGCATAAGCTTTCGTGGGTAAGAACCTCACTTCTTCAGATGCAAGTCACATCTGAAGAAGTGAAGTTCTTAGCCACGGAAGCTTATGCTCCCAATACTTCTGTTAGTCTTAAAGGTGCCACAGGACCCTCTGTTGCTTTTTACAGATTCAGACTAACACGGCTACCCCTCTGATACTGTTATTTTAATGTTTGTCTTATAAATACTGAGCTGCGTACTGTAGTCTCCTTGCTGCTTGAATATATTCACTGTGAAGCATTTTATGATGCTCTGTGTGAGAGATGATACATTTGTCTCTATCTCATTTATAGGAGAGTCCAAACCTGCTCCTGCTCCAGGACCCCAGCAGCCTGCCTCCTGCTTTACTCTTCAGCTGTCAGACTGGCGTTGGCAGGACTAACCTCGCCATGGTCTTAGGCACTCTGGTGCTTTATCATCGCAAGGGGGCAGCACAGAAACAAGAGTAAGCATGCCTTCACCCCCTTCCCCTTTTAGATAGCTGGTCGAATGAACTGGGGAGGAGAGTGCCGAGGGCTTCCTTTAGTACTAGAGCTTCTTAAATAACGAACTTGTATTTAAGAACAACCCTCCTATGTTAATTGCTAAGGGTGCATGTATTGAGGGTGCTTTTTACAGGAAGGATTGAATTGCTGTAGAAATTCTCATCAATTCTTTTGTAAAAAAAATTTTTTTTGCAAGGGGCAGGGCCCTTTTCAGACCTTGGTGATTTTGATTGTGTGACAGTGTGAGGGCAGGTCTACACTCAATGCTGCGGCTGCACGGGTGTAGCGTTTTAGTGAAGACGCTCTGTGCCAACAGGAGAGAGTTAACCCATCAGCATAGTTAATCCACCTCTGCAAGATGCAGTAGCTACATCTGCGGGAGAACCCTCCCACTGACATAGTGCTGTCTACATCAGCGCTTAGGTTGGTATAACTGCGTTGCTCGGGGGTGTGGGGATTTTTCACACCCCTGAGCGACGTAGTTATACTGAAGTAATTCCGTAGTACAAAAACAACAAGGAGTCTGGTGGCACCTTAAAGACTAACAGATTTATTTGGGCATAAGCCTTCGTGGGTAAAAACCTCACTTCTTCGGACGGCTACCCCCTGATACTTAATTCCGTAGTGTAGACCTGGCCTTAGTGTGATCTCTCCAGAAAGAGACAGGCTGACTACAGGCTCAGTTCAGCCACTGCACCACAGCTATTCCATTCCTGGTTTCTCTCCCCACATGACCTGCTCCAGAAGCCAGGCACAGTCTGTCCCATTCACTCTATCCACAGAGAGTGCACGAGGAGAGTAGGTGCTCTGGTCTCTGTATTAGAGACCGGAATGTGAGTAAAGGTATTGATGATTTCATTATATTCCCATTAAATGACATTTTGGGCCTGGGGCCCCCTTCATTAACATATTTTTTGAGGGTGGGGAGCGCTTCCAGCAATAGCACTCTTGTGGGGGTGTGGAGGGCTATTCCCCACAAGACCACCTTCCACCCAGTGCCTGATTTACTGGTGTGTTCTAACAGCTTATACACCACAGTGAATAGGGGCTCCCAGCCCATTTACAATACATGCCCCTCTCTGGGCCACTCCTGAGAAAGCTGCTTTAGGATTGAACATCACCATACCCTTATCTGTAGCTTCCCAAGGAGCAGTTTCTCCTGTCTTTCTGAGGAAAGCTTGCAGGTGACAGCAGCTCAGACTCTGAGGCTGCTGTCTGTGTAGACTCTGAGAGCTGTCTTCAAAATAGCCTAGGATGATTACCTGCCAACAACACGCATCCCGGAGGAAAACAAAAATGAAGAATATGGACAGTGTGCTCATGGGAAAGGGATTCTAAATATACATAATATAAAAATAGTACAATCAAATGGATGGATGGTGTCCTTTTAATCCAAAGTCATTTGAAATACAGCATGCAGCTGTGCTGGAATCAGTACTCTCTCTCGGGATTTCCCTATTTTCAACATAGAGCAAACTATTAGAACTTTTCAAAATGGAAGACACCTGTAAGCTCAGCTACTGCCACTATCTTGCCTACTGGATACTAGGATGATTGGATGAATTATGTGAAATAGGATAGTTTCTTCTAAAATTTTAAACTAGCATAAATGTAAAAGAAAAGCAAAAGGAGGGACAGAAGAGATGAAGGTTACTATACCTTCAGATTTACTCTGTTTCTTTCCTTCCTTATTTACAGCCTTCCACATCCTGCTAATACTTTGTCAAGGGACCAATTTCGGGTTATTCAGAACTTTATTGACATGGTACCAAAAGGCCAACAAATCGTTGAGGAGGTAAGTGTGTGTCTGTGGCTATGGTTACATGTGTAGGTATATCTCATACTGGTGGCCCTCAGGCAGGTATATAGCCCTTGTGTGGAAGGGACGTGTCCTGCAGCACAAAATCTTGGATTTTCCCCCTGCATGTTTCCTGTGTGTTCAGCTTCATAATATGATGTTAGCAACAATTAGGATTTAAAATTACCTCTATTGAGTGGCCAGGGGCTCTGGTATAGTACTGAGTGTAAAACAATCCCGTAGTGGGACACTTATAGCAAAGACAAAGGGGTCACTGATGACTCTAGCTGCCAGTCCCAGCACAATATGGATCTCCTGGAGTTTGAGATGCTTATGTCACTATTTCATCCTCTCCTTATGCTCTTTAGCTATAGACAACTGGTGTCATGCATTCCTCTTCAGACAGTATGGGGCACTGCCATGTTATATGTGCTTTGTGGGGAGGGGTCTGCTAGCATTCCCTAGTTCCTCAGCCCCCTCATAGACTTTATGCCAATGCTTCATTTCCTCTGTGTGGAAGTCAGGGCACAGCTTTCATCGGAGCCTGTAAACATTTCTCCTTGAGGAACCACCTAATATTTCGGTGGACATCCATCTATCGCGACATGGTTTGTTGTGGGCCCAGAGATGGGAGTTAAGGTTTGTTGGCATGTCAAAGATTTGTTGCTTTAACTGTACCGGTCCAGTTAGAGCAGTACAACCCCCATAGTATTAGTATAAAAGTGTTTATACTGATGTTGCTTATTCTGTTTTGGGAACAGCAATAAGCTATACTGGTATAAGGCACCTCACCACCAATATATTTGTGTCTATACTAATGGGGTTGTGCTGCTCTAACTGTACCATGCTCTGACGATGTTGGCAAAAATCACACCCCTAATTGACGTAGCCAGTAAAACTTTCAAGGGTGGACCAGGCCTTAGGCTATGTCTACACTAGGAGCACTGTACCAGTATAAGAATATGGGGATAGTATGCCAGCAAAACACTCCTAGTGTAGATGCAGCTTATGCCAGTAAACCTGTAGTTTTGCCGTCATAGCTTATTCCTGCATACTCCCCCCCTCTTCTTGGGTGAAACAAGCTATACTAGCAAAAGCGCAGCTTTACTGGTATAGCTGCATCTGCATGAGGGGATTTTGCCTGCACGCTTGTCTGTCACAAATCACACCTCCTTGCAGCCCTGACTGACATAGCGATGCTGGCAGAAGTCTGTAGTGTAGCCCTGGCCTTAGTCGCAGTTGCTTTCTCATAAGGTCAGAAGTAGTGACCATGGATTAGAGCAAGGAATTGTGGGTTCTGATACAATTATGGCCAATAAAAAGAATCTCATTGACTTACGTAGAAACAGCTGGGAGATGGTGAAATCTCATCTCTTGCCTTCAATTACTGAATTCCCTTTTGATCTCTCCAAGGTGGACAGTGCCATTTCCTGCTGCTCTGAAATGCATGACATGAAGGAAGCCATCTATGAGTATAAGAAGAAATTGGAAGGGATTGGAGAAGATTACCAGATTCAGGTACTGTAGGAAGCCAAACTACAGAAACATGGTGCCTATTGAAGAGAATAATTCATATGTTTTTAACAAAAAACAAAAAATCTAGTACTAAGAGAATAGGCATTTTTTGTGGTGAAATACAAATAGGATAGTGAAGGTGATATACTTATTTTTAAAATATCTGGAGTGAATTTTGTGCTGATGAAAGTCACCAGATTGACAGCTCTCCTTGCTTCATTTAGCATTTTAAACAGTAGCTCGGTTATTTGCAGAAGAAGAATTTCCTGCCCTCTAATTTAGGAAGGGTGTCAGCCCTTCCATCGGATATTGACCTCTCTGGGTGATATCTGTATCACACTCATGTTCGTGCTGACAGCTATGCCTCTAGGAGTGAGAAGGACTGACAAATTTTTCTTTGTAAACATCTACTTTTCTTTGTAAACTGACCATCTGTTTTTCCATGTAAACTGAATACCTATCATCTGGAAATTACTGATAGATAATAAACATGGAAGCTCATGATCTTTTTTACTAAGTCACTTTTTAGAGGAGAGCCATGCTTTTAAATCCACACACAGGGTGGCTTAGTGGCACTAGACTGGGACTCAGGAAACCTGGATTCAGTTCCTTGCTCTACCATTGCTTTGCTGAGTGATCTTAGGCAAGTCACTTACTTTCCCTGTGCCTCATTTCCCCATCTGTAACGTGTATAACAAAACTGACCTCTTGCATAAAGCACTTGGAGATCTATGGATGAAAGGTGGTGTATGTGAGTGAAGTGGTGTTGTTGTCGATCTCTAGTAATTCAGACAGACTATTTTATAGGGGTTCTTGGCAGTGTCATAGTGAGAGTTCTGTCCTTCAGTATGATGTGGGGGCAGGAATGGCAGTGGTGATGGAGCAGCTCTTACGTCGGATTCCTGACTTATTCCAGTTTACAGACAAAATACTATGGTTCCTTCAAAAAATTTGGATGAGAATACTGTGCTTGCATTAACTTTTCCCACATAGTTCTGCCAGTGCTTGTCTTTTTCCAATCCTGGAATTCTCTTGAGCAGAGGCTGCCACTTGTGCCAAATGGTGTGGTTCTGTTTGTGATGTGGGCATTTGAGACGACCATACTCATTTTACCTGTGGCCTTGGAGTCTTTAATGTACATCCCCTGATAGTGAACTTGTCATTTATTAGAAGCAAGTTACAGGGTGAGTGAAGAATTGAAGAAAGAAGGATGGAAAGATGGAAATACTGTCATTTTTCCTTTTGAAGTCTCCTGTCCTTGAAGATATAAACAGGATGTAGTATGGAATTCAAGTGTAAACGAGAGACACTATAAACACGGATGATATATGCTATTAGATTGTGCTAAAGCCAGAAGACTGTTTCTTTGCCAAAGATTTATGCTGAAAACAGAAGGAATGTTCCTTTCTTCCAAGAGAAGACTTTGGGAAGGAAAATTCTCATTCCTGATGATGAGGTGTTGATGTAGTTGTTTGAGGTGAGGTATTGTGTCAAAATACACAGGTGTGATTTTATTCCTGTCAAAAAGTGAGGTGCGTCTGAGGGAGGAGGCTTTCATGACTTTGTAATGTAAATGACATGCTCTTTACTTTATTTCCAGTTAATAACACTGACTTGCTTATGCCCTGAGGAAATATTTGTGATGTCTTTATTGTTGCTGGGTTATCCTTAGCTGATGGGTGACTGCAGGAGTGGTTCCTTTTACAATTGTGTGTTTTGAAAGTTGTCAGGAGTGCCTAGAGCCAGGGATGGGAGCTCCTGTTGTTGGTTGGATAGAGCATAATGAATCAATAACGTCATAACAATAACAGTGTTCAGGATTAAGCTGCCACTCTGCTCGAACTCCTGTTGCTGCACCTTTGAAGACCAAGGATAGGATAAAGCTTTCTTTTTCTGCTTCCCTTCCGATCTTGGATGAAGTCAGAAATTATAATATTATTTCATTAATTTGTTGTTGTGCTGAGTTTATGGGTGTGCTTTATAATTTACAGTATTCGGAATAAGCCATTTCTGCTACCTTTTGATTGGGACTGATATCTTACCATCTCCTCCCACACCAATGCAATGTGAATGAACCCTAGATAATGCAAATAAAAAGAAAAAACATCCTATTCTTCCTCTTGCTGAAATATTCCTGATCGATTGACAAGAAATGGGAAATTTTAGTACTTGCTGGAGGCAAATGCCATGTGAGTGCACAATCGGAGCCATATAGCACCATAGTGTAAAACCAGTGCTCCTCCATTGACTTCAGAGGTGTTTATTGCTGATTTACACCAACATATGAGGAGACTCACCATCACATATACTGCCACTTAAGATTTCCTCTCTCCAGCAAACTACATGTTCTATCCTTCTTGGGGAGGTTTTATAGAAGACTAAGTTTTTATTTTATAAGGCTGTCCCCTGAGGACGTTGGCTGCTGCCTCTATTTGTAGGATCACCTTCCTAGGTGGGGTGGATAGGATAGGCTGTTTTCATTCTGCCCACCAAGGAGCATGTGCTAGGACCTGACTGGACAAGTAACCTCTCAAACAGCCAGGCCAAATGATCGGTAAAATGGAATCTGACTGTATCTAGTTTGGGTTTAATTATCACTGAAGCCACTGTCTTCCAGTCATCCCATCCTTGATCCAGTGGACAAGCAAACTTGGGGGGAGGGATAGCTCAGTGGTTTGAGCATTGGCCTGCTAAACCCAGGGTTGTAAATTCAATCCTTGAGATGGCCATTTAGGCATCTGGGGCAAAAATCTGTCCGGGATAGTACTTGGTCCTGCTGTGAAGGCAGGGGACAGGACTCGATGACCTTTCAAGGTCCCTTCCAGTTCTATGAGATAGGTACATGAATTAAACAGTTGGTGCTGCTGAGCCGAGATGTGGTTAGCAGGGATCTGGTTAATAGGGAAGTTAACTGTCTTGTGATGCATGACTGATTTCCAATCTGTTTGATTGGGATTCACTTCCACTTTAATTTGATGCCTCAAATACCAGGTACTAGTTAACAGCAATGGCTCAAAGCAGATTTACACTTTATCCCGCACTTAAAGCAAGGGATATCCGAGTAGCTCAAACATTCCAATCAGCGCTGCTTATGGCAATGTTAAAGTGCACATATGGCGCCAGATCCTAAACTGGATTAAACTGATATCAACCCATTGAAATCAATGGAGCTATACTGACTTACAGCAACTGAGCATCTGGCCCATAGCAAAGGAAAGATAGGAAGAATAGTAAGAAGCCAATATGGCACCATCAGGAGCTCTTTAATGACATGAAAATCAAAGGAATTCCATAAAAAGTGGAAACATGGACAATATTCTAAGCACAAAAGAACAGTGCAAGCATGTAGGGATAAAATCAGAAAGACTAAACGCTGGTCTACACTACTGCAGTAAATCGATCTAATTTACGCAACTTCAGTTACGTGAATAATGTAACTGAAGTCAGCGTAGTTAGATCCACTTACCACGGTGGCTACATTGTGCTGTGTTGACGGGAGAACGTCTCCAGTCGACTTCACTTGCTCTTCTCGGGGAGGTGGAATACACAAGTCGATGAGAGAGTGCTCTCCCATCGATTTAGCATGTCTTCACCAAACCAACTAAATTGATGCAGTCACTGCATCAATTGTAACAGTGCCAATCTACTGGTAAGTGTAGACATGCCCTAAAGTGCAGAATGAGTTAAACCTAGCAAGGGACATAAAAGGCAAAAAGAGGATTACAGAAGTACATTAGGAGGAAGGGAAAGATGAAGGAAAGTGTAAGTCCATTACTTAGCAGGGAAGCAGAGCTAATGACAGCGGGCACCCAAGAAGGCTGAGGTATTTAATGCCTATATTGTTTCTGTCTTTATTTAAAAGATTGATTATTACCAGATGCTTAACACATTAATATTAACCCCTCATAAACCAGAATAAGGAAAGAACAGGGTTCAAGAATGTTGATTAAATTTGATGTATTCGGGTTCACAAGGCCTGACTAAAATTCATCCTAAGGTACTTAAGGAAGTAGCTGAAGCATTCTTGGAACCGTTAGCAATTATCTTTGAGAACTCCTGGAGGATGGGTGTTGTCCCAAAGGACTGGGGAAGGGCATACATAGTATCTATTTTTAAAAAGGGAACAAAGAGGCCCTCGGGAATTATAGACCAGTCAGCTTAACTTTGATACCTCAAAAGCTACCGGAACAAATGATTAAACAACGAGTTTGTAAGCACCTAGAGGATAATAGGGTGATTAAGCAATAGTCAGCATGGATTTGTGCAGGGAAAAATCATGCACACCAACATAATTTCCTTCTCTGGCAGAGTTACTGTCCTATTGGATGCGGGGAGCAGTAGACATGATATATCTTGATTTTTAGTGAGGCATTCTTATAAGCAAACTAGGGAAATATGGTAGATGAAAGTACTATAAGGTGGGTGTGCAACTGGTTGAAAGACCATACTTAAAGAGTAGTTCTCAGTGGTTTACTGTTAAACTGGGAGGATGTGTCTAGTGAGGTCCTGCGGGGGTCTGTTCTGGGTCTGGTACTTTTCAATATTTTCATTAATGACTTGGATAATGGTAAGGTATGCTTATATAGTTTGTGGATGACACCAAGCTGGGAGGGTCTTCAAGCACTTTGGAGGACAGTATTCAAATTCAAAATAACCTTGATAAATTGAAGAATTGGTCTAAAATCAACAAGATGAAATTCAATAAAGACAAGTGCAAAGTACTACACTTAGGAAGGAAAAATCAAATGCACAACTACAAAATAGGGAATAACTGGCTAGGTAGTCGTACTGCTGAAAAGGACCCAGGATTATAGTGGAGCATTAATATAAGTCAACAATATGACGCAGTTACAAAAAAGGCTAACATTATTCTAAGGAGTATTAACAGGTGTCATATATAAAACATGACAGGTAATTGTCGCACTCTGCTTGGCAGTGGTGAGGCCTCAGCTGAACTATTATGTCCCATTTTGGGAGTACACTAAAAAAAAAAAAAAAAAAGGATAAAGAGCAACAAAAATGATAAATGGTCTAGAGAACCTGATCTGTGAGAGAACCTTAAAAAAACTGGGCATGTTTAATCTTGAGAAAAGAAGACTGAGAGGGGAACCTGATAAGTCTTGAAATCTGTTAAGGGCTGTCATAAAGAGGAGGGTGGTCAATTGTTCTTCCTGTCCACTAGAGGTAGGACAAGAAGTAATGGCCTTAATCTGCAGCAAGGAAGATTGAGGTTAGATTTTAGGAAAATTTTTCTAACTATAGTTAAGCTCTGGATAGGCTTCCAAGGGAGGCTGTGGAATCCCCATCATTGGACGTTTTTAAGAACAGGTTAGGCAAACACCTGTTGGGGATGGTGTAAGGATCCTGTCTCGGCATGGGGGGATGGACTAGCTGACCTCTTGAGGTCTCTTCCAGCCCCACATTTCTATGATTCAGCAATAAAAGTGTTTGATGGCACTTTTGTGAGTCTTCTCAGGAATTCATGAAATCCTGGTTTCCTTCTCCCCACTCCCGTGCCCTTGTTTCTAGGAGCGTTTGGAATATTTCACTGCCCAAAGAGGAGTTGTACAGCACATGAGTAGCACTATATCTCAGTGGGCATTCTCTGGTAATGCTTGGCATGTGTCCTTGGCTAACTAGTGGAGATGCCTCACAGTGCTGAATATGAGAGAGCAGCAAGGTGAGGATCATCTTTCATTCATGTTTAAGCTGCAGGGCAGAGAGTTAGAAATCTCCCTCTGAGTCCTGAGGGTTGCTCCACTTTTTCATGCACTTTATATTCCCCAGCCTTAAGGCTTCGTGTCCTTGCAACCATCCTTCCAGCAAGGGGTGACTGGATAGGGACCCCTTTGAAGTTTGTCAGTATCACTCCTTCATGACCTTCCAGAGTCAGTGTTGAGCCATGTGGTATGTCTCCATACCAAAGGGCTGAATGTGCTGCCTCTGAAGCTCTCCCAGCCTCTATTGGCCAGGCAGCAAGAGACGAGCATTGGGAGTTGGTGCCTCAAGTGTTCAGCTTTGCTGATGAGGTCTCTCAGCCAGGCTGATCCAAAGGTGATCAGTTAGGGCTAAATGTTCAGAAATATGCACCTGAGCTGCCTGCACAAAATATGTCCCATTGGATCTGCACAGATAGGTTCTTTTGCATATAAATGCCTATTTGCATACACAGTTGCAGGAGCGTTCTTATAAGTTTCAGGCCCAATGTAGATATCATTTTATGAAAGTTTGGCCGTAGCTATGTATCAAGTGCTTTCTTCTTCTGCTAGTTTAAAGAGAAAATGTTGACACATCCTGCTGACAGGTAGGCTTTGGAACTCAGAAACTGAAAGCTGGAATCTGAAGTGCTCCCATTCACTATTATTTGGGATGGTGATATTTGAAGGAGAACTCCTCTTCCTAGTTTGGTCTTTGGCATGAGCATGAGGGTGGGTTTTTTAATCCCATGCAGGAGATACAGTTTTGTTTTTTAAAAGCTAAAGCTACCTGAGACCCATACCAAGCCCCCACTGCAGTGATTTGCTGTGGAGGGAGATGGCTGGTATATCTCGTTACTGACAATGGGAAATAAACCTTCAGGGATTGCTGTAAATTAAACAAGAGGAGTGTTTATTTGAAGTTCAAATGTAGCAATAACACTTTTAAACAATGGAAAGTCTCAAGGAAAATTTGCTTATTGGACATGAACTGCATTTGGGGGCAGAAGGGAAGGGAGGGAAAGAAAGAAACCAGAGAGAGAGTGAGAGATGGATGTTAGGAGATATTTGCATACGTAGATGTAGAACCAGATCCTCAGCTTGTGAAAAACAATATATCTCCATTACAGTCAGTGGTGTTTTCAGCATATGCTTAAGAGCTTTGCTGAACTGGGGTCTTATTGAATGAATTTTCATAGGCCTGATCATTTTCTTGGGGCTTTTTGGCAGACAGAGGAAATCTTTCTCTCACCCCCCCAAAAAGTTTGAGCTCCTGAAAGGTGCTAACTCTACGGAAATGAAGTCTGAAATCCTCTGTCCACAGAAAATAAGTATGGCACAGACAGCAGCAGAACATACTTCCATAAACCTCACTGCCAATGTGCCTCAACTCCTGACCAAAATGGGTCATGCCTACGGAGGGAGAGGGGTGTTCACTCCTTTACGCCCCTGCTCAGACTGCTAGAATGGGTGTCAAATGAAGCATTGGCTTTTGTGATCCGGACACCTGTGAACAAAGAAATGGATTAAAACATCCATTAGATGGCAACAAGGTTCTGACATTACAAACCTGGTCTGGCTTTGACCTGATGACCTAGAAGTGACCTCTGTACACTTTGCTATCAATGCCCTGAGAAATCCAGTTCTCAGCTACTTTTAATTTTGCTAAACTAGTCACCTCAGGCTGGATTCAGGTATTTGTGTGTGTGTGTGTGTGTAATATAAAAAAAATTAAGAGAAAACAAAAACTTTGTGGTGTGTGTGTTAGGAGATTCACCTCAGAGGTAAAAATGTGGTAAAGAAAATTAAACAAAACGAATACCTGGGGAAAAATAGCACTAATATTGATATTAGCATCAATGAAAACCTGGCATATTCCCACCATTACAGACTTTGTTTTGAGTTTCCAGAGTAAGCATGCTTCTCAGTCTCTTGATAAATGACAGAGGGCCAGATTTATCTCATGGATAATATGTAAATTGAATATTACAATCAATTACATAATGTCAGAGATTTCCAAGTAACACTTGCCAAAACCTCCTTCCCTCCCCTAGTATTACAGGGAAATCTCTTTATAAATACACAGCTAAATGTTAGAACATTTTCCATAACATCCTGGATCTGGATTTGCAATCTAACTGCTTAGTGATCAAATATTTGTGACCTTCTGGGTGATTGTGGGGTGTCTGTGAAGAAACGTGACCTTCAAGTGCTTTGAGAAGGCATCTTATCTTAACAGTGCTATAACATGACCTTCAAGTTGTTTGGCTAACATGGGGTGCTCATGCTGTCCCCCCCCCCCCAACTCTTGATTTTAGCCTTTGATGATAGCACAGTTGAGACTCTTTGTCTTTAAGGCACCACAACAGTGTTTGTCCTCATGTCTACACATGCAATTCTAGTCACCTTCAAAGAAAGCAGATTTTATTGGCAAATTATCAAACAGAAGAGAGAAGCATTAAATAAAAACAAATTGGAAATAAACTCTCCAAATACGATAGCAAACACCACTAGACAGCCACCATGCTTGCAGTATAGTGTATGACATTGTTACCCCTGTGGCATAGCCTTGTCTGTCTTTCACTCGCTTTTCATCAACCCATGCCCACAAGAAGATGTCAGTGTATGAACTTGTTAGCTGCAGCCCATGTGCCCAGGAAGGTGTCCGGACTGGAGCTCGCCACAACCCCTCTTTCGTATAGCTGGTTTGCAAAGTTTTAAGTCACATACTAACATTTGGATATTGCATTGCCCCAAACCAAACAGAGGATAGCAAACCAGTTTGAATCCAGTTGAAAAGACTCCTGCTTTCTCCAGAGCCCAAACTATGCAGGAACATTAGGCAATATGCTATTCAAGTATCCCGTCCAACTTTGCATGCTTAGCTATAAAAGATAGGGTCTCCGAGATAGGCCAGTGTTTGCATGTTACTGAGTTTTCTCTTCTATACAAACAGCAACAAGTGTAAAGTGATCTCCCATCCTTGAAGGCAAACAGCTTATGGAGAGACACATTTCATAGACTCAAACTCTGCATTGGTCTTAGCGTTTGAGTCATGTTTAAAGTCTGTAGTTCATATTGAATGGGCTCTATCTCCTGTAGTCTGTCACAAATGTCATTGTTCTGGTTTATTCTAGGGGAGCAGCACCAAAGAGTATTTCCTTCAAAGGACTTTGCAGAGCCTTGAGCGCTATTTCTACTTGATTGCTTTCAACTACTACCTTCATGAGCAGGTGAGTGTTCTCCCCATTGTCCTTGTGAAGCCTGCCCCTACACTCCCTCGTCCCACTACTTCATTTCAGCAGCTCTACTGTGGGTGGAAACAAACATGTATGCTGAGGGGCTGGATGCTGGAAAGCCCAGCTTCTGCCACTTTCCAGATGTTGATTTTGACCCCCTCATGGTGTCTTCAGATGCTCTTGGTTTTATGTTAGTTCTAATGGACTACTATGAGTAAAATCCAGTTAAGAGCATGGGGTAATGGTAATGGAGGCCCAAGCCCCACTCCCACTATGTACTGTGTATATGGCACATGACGTTCCCTGAGAAAACAGTCCCCTTTCATCTCCCCAAGGAAGGAACCCCAGGCACCAGGTGGTGACTCAGTGAACTGCTGTATCAGCTTTTCCGCTGTGGAGCATGGAATCAAATCTTGGCTAATTTTCAAGTGAAATTGGTTTGAAAACTTTTTCCTTGTCTCCCATTTATCCACATCACATTGTAGAGTATGGTATCACTATGAGCCTGAGGCTCTGGACTGGAATAGGAAGGCGAATATCAGGGTCAGGTTGTGCGAAGCTCTGAAATGGGATTTAAAAAAAACCCCTTAACGGTGAGCTTTCAACCCTTTTCTGAATTGCTTGCAAGGATTGCCCTGGAAGGTTGCTATTCATGTAAGATCTATGTGTAGTACAGTGCTTGCATTTATCTGTTCCTGAACAAAGCATGTCTGTCTCTCTCTCTCTCTCTCTCTCTCTCTCTCTCTCCCTGATAGTACCCCTTGGCCTTTGCCCTCAACTTCAGCAGATGGAGGTGTGGGCACCCAGAGCTCTACAGGCTGCAGATGAACATGAACCTGTCAGAGCTCACAGTGACGGGGGAACTGATAACAAAGGGGACGCGAGTGCTAGTGAGTGAACGTCTTAAATCTTCTTGCAGATCCCACCCTTTAGAGGGCAGAGGCAACACAATAGGCATGTGAGGCTTATTCAGCCTCTCTAGAACCACATACAGTATATCAGAGCCAAACGCTCTTCAGGGGAACCTCCCCCCCACATGCTTCCATAAGCTTACACTGAAAATTCACTCTGATGGGGCCAAACCAGAGCCCTTGATCCATGTGCCCCTCAGCTTTGGAGTGTTTGAAATCTTGAGCCTGACTCTGTGACTTCGATCCCATCCTGATCCTTGTGTCAGACATGCACATTACAGTGTCCTGGGCGGTGTTTGAAGGGAAGTGGGAGGCTCTCGGCGGAGGCGGTTGTTTTACCAGTGAGTGCTACTCTGACCTAGAGAGTGACCAGCTGGGAGAGTCTGTCTGGGAAGACCTGTGATGGCAAAGGTGTCAGCTGAACCAAGAGATTGGAAATGTGGCTTTCATCTAAACTTTGGCTCCAGCTTAGTCTGATTTTGTTCTCCTGCAGGTGGTGGATGAACGTTTCTCCCCAGATGTGCTCAGCACTGTCAAGGAAATGAGGGTAGCCAACTTCCGGAGGGTCCCCAAGATGCCTGTGTATGGGATGGCACAGCCCAACTCCAAGGTAAGGAGGCAGCATGGTGGAGATTCTGGCACAGGGGGAGGTGACCAGAGTGCAGGACTGAAACCTTCTGGGTTGTGCCCTGTGCAGGGCAGCTTGAAACATGTATGTGCTGGGAGTTTCATTTTGTTTCCATTTCCCATAGGCTATTGGAAGTGTGCTAAGCTACCTAACTGATGCAAAGAGGAAGTACTCCCACATCACGTGGATAAACCTCCGTGAAGAAGTGGTGCTGGAAGGAAATGAACAAATCTACACCCTCCGGGAACCTGGGATCCTGGAACAACAGATTACGGTTCCTGTTACATCACCTGAACAATTAGAGGTGAACACTCAGCACCTTCTTCACCTTCTGCCTTTTCTGTTCTTGGTGGTAGTCTCTACTGCTACTAGAGGTGCTTAATGCAGTGAAGCAGGCACTAGGAAGTGTCTTGGTGCTATTTTGGTACTGTAACACTTTGCGCAAGCAGCTTGTATTGCTTTATTTTCATTGGCATATATGTAACTGGCTAGTGGTTACAAAGCAAATACTACATGGTAGTAATACTTGAGTAACTAACACACATTCTCTGAGACAAGATGGATGAGGTAATATCTTTTATTGGACCAGCCTCTGTTGGTGAGAGAGACAAGCTTACACCGAGCTCTTCTTCAGGTCTGGGGAAACTAAGGCCAGGTCTACACTGCAAATCTATATTGGTATAACTACATCTCTCAGGGGTGTGAAAAATCCATGCCCCTGAGCAACATAGTTATAATGACCTTGTAGCTCCCTGTGTAGACAGCGCTATGTTGACAGGAGGGCTTCTCCTGTCGACATAGCTTCCACCTCTCGGGGAGGTGGATTAACTACGCCGAAAGGAGACGTTCTCCCATCAGCGTAAGAGTGTCTTCACTTAAGCTCCACAGCTGCATCAGTGTGTAGACCTACCCTCACTCAGGCCTTTTCTACACTACCAAGTTTTGTCACCAAAAACTGCCTTTTGGTGACGAAACAGTGAGCGCATACACACTGCAATGCGACTTTTGTCAGGAAAACGCTCGGTTTTGGTGACAAAAAACTTCCACCCCACAAGGGACTTTTTTCTTTTTCCCTCCCTTTATTTTTGACAAAGAGCCAGTGTAGACACTGCTGTTTGTTTTGTCGACAGAACTGGCTTCCGCCAGTATCCCATAATGCCTGCCCTGATCGTTCTGCTAGTGTTTTGATCTCTGCTGCCCTGCAGGTACGGGCTCCTTCCCTTTCAAAGCTCCAGGAAGTATCCAACCGCTGAGTGTGCTGCTCCGTTTGGGGAACAAAGAGCAAATCATTGGAATGCTCCTGTTCTGCCCAGCACTGGGAACACAGCAGCAGGCAGATTGCTGTCGCAGGGCTGTGGGGAGACTGCTGTGCTGCTTTGACATTCCTCAGCACAGAGAGCTCACAGAGCTACTCCTGATGCCGCTCCCCGGCAGCTGAGGAGGCTGTGGGAGAACTTGGAGGGAATCCCAAAATACACAGGGATCAGCTCCGCCTTCCCACGACACTGCACTGTGGGATACATGCCCACAGCACATTGTTCACACTGTGGATGATGGTGCCCCCAATGTGGACATGATCTGTCGACAGAGGAAGCAAGTGTGAACACCCTTTGGTGATTTTTGTTTTGTCGACTTTTGGGTGTCGACATAAGTTTTGTCGAGAAAACTTGGTAGTGTAGACAAGGCCTCAGTGTCGCTGCTAAATACAAGATTTGAACAGATTGTTTAGCATAATTAGGTAACAGATTTCAAGGGTGCTTAACGGGCCACTTCATCTTGAATGGTCCCTTGAAATACATGTTAACCATTTATGCTAAACAATCTGTTTAAATCTTGTATTTAGCAGATACGCTTTGAGTTAGACCATGTCTACACTTTGCACCTTGCAACAGTGTGGCTGTGCCACAGCAGCCACACCATTGTAAGGTACGCAGTGTAGCTGCTCTTTGTTGCCAGGCAACAAAATAAAACCACCCCCAACAAGGGGTGGTAGCTGCGTCGACATGAGAGCGGCTCCTGCTGACGAAGCACTGTCTGCACCGACGCTCTTCGTCGTTAACACTTCTGTCATTCAGGGGCTGCTTTTTCACGTCCCTGAGCGACAGAAGTTTTAATGACGAAAGTGCCAGTGTAGACAAAGCCTCAGTTTCCCAGACCTGAAGAGCTCTGTGTAAGCTCGAAAGCATGTCTCTTTCACCAACAGAAGTTGGTCCAATAAAAGATATTACCTCACTCACATTGTCACACTAATATCCTGGACTGACCCAGCTGCAACACTGCATGTGACACAAATTCAGTAGTTACTGTGTAACATGCTGAGTTCTCAGGATACATCATAGTAGTACTCTAATGAAGAATATAAGAAAAATAGGTAGTTAATTTTGTTACTGCATAGTGCACATATAAACTCAGTATTTAAAATACAATTCTGTATGGAATGGTTATTTTCCCCCTCTCAAATTGCTGTACTATGGGGGCGGGATGGGAGGGGGAAAGAACAGTTTTCACTTTGCTAATAAACAAGTCAAAATACCACCAGCCTTAATGTACACGAAGCTGAAGATGACAAGTTACCATCAGCAAATGAGATTTACATTGACGTACCGACCGGAGACTGCATTTAAAGATATCCCATCCATATGCTCCACAGCAGGGCATGGACCTGTGAGCCACATCAGCCCCCCTCTCCCTCTCATCCCGTTCCCAGCTGGTCACCTACCTGGGTTGCTGCTTATCACCCACCTCAGAGCGTTGTGCACTTGGCACAGAGAATTTCAATTTCTGGATACTGACCAAAGATTTTTCATCTCTCTCGATTCTTTTCTTTTTTTTCTTTCTGCCTGCCTGCCCACTTGCCCCACTCTCTCTCTTTTCATGTTGGCAAATAAGAGAAAGGAGGAAGGAAAGCAGTCTCATGACAAATACAGTTTTGCGTGGCGTAACATATTTTATATCAGTTGTAACCCTGAGCACGTGGGTTTGATACAAAAAGCACAGTTGTAATAAAATTATTAGTAAGCATTTATACAGCACCTAAATGTATATAATATTTTACAGAATGTGGAACAAAACTGAGCTTAAACCTGCAGAGTTTACAGGGTGGCTTGAAAGAACATGTAAATGATACAGTTAGGCAAGGGAGAACAAAGATGTTCTTGGCTGGGTCTTGAAAAGGGATAGCCAGGACAACTGAGAGGAGAAGGGTGGCCACACCACAGTGGTCAGATTGTGTGGTGGGACGGCAACGAGGCTGGTGCTAGGTGTGTAGAGAAGGGAGTGTGGAGAGACTAGATTCATGAGTTAGGCAAGCCCATGAGGGGTTTTAAAATCAAGAGGGCAATTTTAACAGGATCTTGAAATGAGTGAAGAGTCAGCGGAGGTGTACAAGCATGGGGCAGATGTGGTTTGGTTTCTTTGTACAAAACAGAAGTTGGGCAGTAGCATTTTGAACATGTGGGAGCTTGAAGAGTTGGAACTTGGGTTAGCCATACAGAACTTGAAGGGAGTTGTCAGGCAACAATGAAGATGTAGATCAGGATTTCAACAGAGGCAGAGGCTGTGTACAAGCGATGTTGCAGAAGGGATTATGGACACATTTGTACCCCTGGGAGATGAGAGCAAAAGGAGTCAAGGACTGACCCCAAGAGATTAAGGACAGTAAAAAAACACGGAAGGTCAGAGTCAAGGTGGGCGATAGAAACATGTGAATTTGTTTGTCTCTCAGCCTGGGCATCTTCTATGTATCAATGTATCATACATTCCTACCTCACTGGCAGAGGAGCTCTTTGGGAGAGGTCTAGACTTGAAAAGCAGGGGTTGTTGTAGATTAGGCTAAGGCATATTAGCAGAGCTCTGTGTGGAAAGTTTCCAAACTGTGGTCTTGCAATATGCCTGGCATTAGTCCCTTGCTTCCCTGAGTCCTAAGTTCACCTACAAACTTATGGGGAAATAAAAATTTCCTTTTAGGGTGAAAAAGGAAGAGAGATTCTGAAAAATTATGTTAAGTGTCCATACAATGAAGGAGTCTTGTTCAGTTTCTTTGTCTCTCCCCTGCAGAAATTAGAGTTCACCTTGAAGAATGACGTGCTAAAGTCCCAGAAGTGGCTGGAGGTGTATCTGGAACAGGAGAAGCAGATGAAGATGTTTAAGAGTTGCCTGACCACACAGGAGATACTTAATCAGCACAAGAGCACATGCCAGGGGCTGGTGTACAAACGAATCCCAATCCCAGACTTCTGTGCTCCCAAGGAGCAGGTAATGGAGGAACTAGAAGCTATTCCATAGTTTTCAACATTAAAACTCCCCTGAAGGGGCAGTGGCGAATGCCTTCAGTGAGAATCTCCTGGGTTTTCTCCCTCACCACTTTCAAAGGGTGGTGGGTGGATAGGTCAGCTCTTCTCTCTCCCCTCCCCTCCCCTCCCCTCCCCTCCCAATTTATGCTCTCTCTTTCTCCCTATGACCAAACTGATACTCGACCTCCTTCTGGTTTGACTTTCTCTTCTGGT
Source organism: Trachemys scripta elegans (assembly GCF_013100865.1). Classification (NCBI taxonomy): domain Eukaryota; kingdom Metazoa; phylum Chordata; order Testudines; family Emydidae; genus Trachemys; species Trachemys scripta. Next base: position 85,650,473 of record NC_048304.1, on the reverse strand, counting down.
TCCCCCTCCAAATTGGTATTTTCTCTTTTGTTTGCCCTAAATTGTCTGTCTGTCTCTCACTACCTCTTCCATTTCCCCCTGCAGTTGCTTTCCTCTCTTCTGGCTCCTCCCTTTCCCTCACCTTAAGGCACTGCAGCCTCTTTCCCTAGAGGAGTGGGGAGCTGCTGCTGTGCTAGGTATGTGGTTGCTGAATCTGACTACTCCATTTCCCTTCTTTCCCTGTGTTTGTACTCGGGAGAAGTGAATGAGGCAAGTTACCAGACAGTCTTCTGTCTGCTCACCCAGTTGTCCTCAGCGCCTGGTGGCTGACATTGCTTTTGAGAAAACAAAGGCAGCATGATTGATTGCAATCCCTAGCCTATACTGTCTGGTACTGTAACTCTGGGACAATCATGGCCAGAATGAGATGCTCTGCAGCCCTGGGTTGTGTGTACTGCTTGTGTTCCTGCACAGTTTTATAGACTTGCGAAGAGGAGATTTGGTGTGCCTTCCTCTAGGGAAGTTATGCAGTTGCTTACAATGCTGAATCCTCTCCAGTATACCAGACACACCACCTAGCCTGAGAGTCACTGATCCATGTTCTAGTAATTTGGCCCATGCGGGGATCACAGACGCTCTTGTCCACGAAATTTCATTTCTTTAGTTTTACAGGTCTGAATGTGTTTTATATAAGCATTGATAGAATCAAGACCACTTTGCAGTCATGTTTATTGTAAGTGCATTATTGCCATCTGCTGGTCTGAACCTGAAACTATAGATTTGCATCTACAGTTGTTAATCTAAGGCTACATCTTCACTAGGGGTGGGGATTGATTTAAGATACGCAAATTCAGCTACGCGAATAGTGTAGCTGAATTCGACGTATCCAAGCCGACTTACCCCACTGTGAGGACGGCGGCAAATCAACCTCCGCGGCTCCCCTGTCGACGGCGCTTACTCCTACCTGCGCTGGTGGAGTACAAGCGTCGATTTGGGGATCGATTGTCGTGTCCCGATGAGATGCGATAATTCGATCCCCGAGAGATCGATCACTACCCGCCGATTCAGGCGGGTAGTGAAGATGTAGCCTCAGACTTTCCTTTCCATTTCTGTTTATATTAGCCATTTTATGTCGATGCGAAAGAAACTGAGAACTGTAATTAGCATTATCCTAGAGAGATTTCCTATTTACATTTTCACTATAGTGAAAACGATCACCTTGGGATAGCCACAGAGAGTTGTGTATTTCTTTATAGCTGCAGAAACTGGGGGATTTAAGACCAGTTAGTCTGGATTTGATATAATCACACACTATTCTTCCTTGGAAGGAGAAACTTTAAGACCTATGCAGTAACACTGTAATGTAGATGGTGCCTTATACACTGGTGATAGACCCATTAGAAATACACGAGAAAGAAAGGGAACAGCTGCTTTTCAACACCTCACGGGGAAAAAAAGTTAGCCAATCACAGTAAAGACAGTGTTAACGATCTCTGTGTGAAGGTGAATGCTGCTGGTTCACAACATATCAGAATATAGGATTAAATGGAGGTAACACAGAGACTCAGTGGTATCCCTCTTAAATCTGGACTAGAGCATTCAAATTCCACATTAGGAGTAAGGATCTTGCCTAACTGCTGACACTGCAATGCACTGTGCTGCCATTCAGATGCAAGTTAAAGATCCTATGGCACTTTCTGCAAGAAGTAGGGGGTTATGCCTTTGCTTAGGCCAATATTCCCTCCCTGGTATGAGTCTGAGTGCATCAAAGGCTGTGCCACTTTCACAGTCACTGCACTCCCAGTGTGTATCTTCTTGCTTTGTAGCACCCTTTGGGTTACCTGGAAAGTGAAAGGCACTAAAGAAAACCAGATATACATTCTATTAATCCACAGGGGTGGACAGAATTCATGAGTCTCATCCAGCAGGGAAAGTCCGTATTTAATTCTTTTTGTTGTTCATTTTCAGGATGTAGATCGGCTGTTGGATGCAATGAAGAGTGCGCTAGCTGAGGACTCTCACACGGCCTTTGTGTTCAACTGCCATAGTGGCAGAGGGAGAACCACCACAGCCATGGTTATTGCTGTCCTCACGCTCTGGCATTTCAATGTAGGTATTAGCCCAGGGATGGGTCTCTTGCTCTAAGGAGGGTTTGGAACAAAGGAAGCTCTGAGGAATGAATCCCTAAACACCAAGCCCTAGCCCAAGCCCTAGCCCTGTGAGCAGTGAGAGGGCTGTGCTGGAATCTCAGTAGGAGCCTAGAGTGAAATAAAGCCTCTAATAAAATTGGTTTGCTCAGCAGCAATGTGGTTTAAACAAAGAGTTTTCATTATTGTTGTGAGTGTGGCCACTTAAGTGGTGGAACAGATTATCCACCAATTCCTGCTTCATTACATCACTTCCCGATTTGTCAAATTTGTTGCCTTGAGCTCTGCACTACTGGGCTAGTCCTAATAGTGGAGCTGGAGGTTATCAGCTGCATGAGCAGAGTCACCAAGGAGTTCTGCTGCAGTTTGCAATGGCGGCAGGGTTTTTTTTTTCAATGAGAAATGTGGATCAGTGTTTTAAAATGACCTTGGGTGTGGCTTTGGATTGAGGAGACCAAGGACATCTCCCTATTATTAACCCTTTCTTATATGTAGCCAGCAAAGAAGCTTAAGAACAATAGCTAGGATGGTTATGATATTTTTTGCAATTCTTTAGCATCTTCCATCAAAGGCATTGTAATGTGCTTTGTAAACATTAAGGAATTAAGTCACGTGCACCTCATGAACTAGTCTTGTTTTACAGAGCAGGAAACTGAGGCACAAAAGTTCAGTGACTTGTCCAAAGTAACTCAACGATTCTGGGGCAAACCTGGGACAAAGGGCATTGCGGGAGGGCGGGGGCGCTACTGGTTTGTGATCAGACATGAAAGTCGGGAAACTTGCCCATGCAGTCAATGGAAGAATCAAGAATACAGGGCCAAGTCATTTAACTGCTGTTCCTCAGTGTCACCTTCTGTTAAAAGGGAAAAAAAGCATAAATAAGTGCTTTGAGAGTATGGGTGAAAAAAGCTACACGTTACAAATGATTAGTTGTAGAGCCCCTGCTTCCTGATGCGCAGTTCTTCCCTTAAACCACCGTATTCCCACATACAATATTGTTAAGTGGCTCAGGAGTTCACCCAGGAAACTATTGCATGTGGGGGGGTGTAATTGGATAGCTTTTTAACCGCTCAACCTGGCTTGGCCTCTTCTTCTTGCTGCAGGGCATCCCTGAGATGAGTGAGGATGAAATTGTGAGTGTGCCTGATGCCAAGTACACCAAAGGGGAATTTGAGGTGAGTCCTTCTCCCATATTAATCTGCCTTTATTTCAGGGTGTCTTGTGAAATCTCCAGGGGCTGCTCATGTCCTGTACCTTCAAACAGCCTCAGCATTTCAGCTATTTCATTCAGGGACCGAATTTCCCATTAAGTGATGGGGCCTGTGTTTAGGATTCTGAAGCAGCCAGACTGGGGTCTGTTCACACTGTGGTTAAAACTCTGATAGTAACAACCCTGTTCAAGTCTGGGTCTTGGCATTTGGAGGCTTGTCTGGGGCTCTGATACTGGGGTTAGTATGCTCATGGTTCGTATTTGGAGATACGTCTTTTGCTGCTTTAAAAATCATACTGTGTGCAGAACAAGGCAAGAGGATGATGATGTCCTGTTAAAGATTAACACACTGTTAGGCTGGTCTCAGGAGGTGTTAAATGTCTGTTTTCATCAGCTACATCAAAGCAGAGACCAGGGCTTAGCCTACAGGAGACATGTCTAAAGAGCACTCCATTTGTCCATCAGCTGCAGGCAATCTGAGTGTCAGATAAAATAGCCAGAATAATAGTTTTTTTTAAAAATAGGGCTCTCTCCCTACACCCCACCAGAGTGTAAATGTTAACCAGCTGTGAGTTCAAGCCTCATTGACCCTCCCTCATCTGCTTATGGTATGATTATGCCCTACTTTATTAACCCCAGCCTCTACTGTTTCCCCATTGTGAAATCACTCTGTTCTGTCCATTTTTATTTTCCAAGGGCAACAAACATATTTTACCCAAGTGTCTGGCATTTTGCTTCTGAAAGAGCAATGTGGCACTTGTATTATTGTGTCACCTTGGCAAGTCCGCCTTCTGGCTGGTGACCTGCAGGTGTGCAGTACTGCAGTGGCATCTGCTTATAGCGAAGTCAGATTAAGTTTCCACTGATCATGAAGTAAAATGAAAGACCCTGATGGTTCCAATGCAATTTGCAATTCTGGTCATATTGAAATTTTCCTCAGGGAAACAACTTGATAATCTTACTTTTATTTTTTGACAGTATAATAAAGAGAGCTCTTATTGTATCCTGAACTAAAAATGACTCTAAACCCAAAATATAATAGTTACCAAATCTATGTCAAGCTGTAGCGAGGTCGAGACTCACCAGTGCAACGCCTCCTGCTCATTGTCCTGGGAATTAGCTCGATTCCAGCCCGGAGCACCCTCTGTAGGCCACCTGCCTCAGTCCCCCCCTTGTGTCCCTCCCAGACCCCAGGGCCCTTTCCTTGGGTGCTGCCCCAGCAGTACCCCCCCACACCCTAGGCCCCCCCCCCCCCCCCCCCCCCCCCCCCGCCCCGGGGAACTCCCAACTCTCTCACCCACCTTGCCTCAGTGGCTACTGCCAGTCATCATCTAGCCCCCGCTCCCTGGGGAAAACTGCCATCTGTAAAAGCCACTCATCATTGGCAAGGAGGTCGGACCAGTTGCCTCTGCCTAACCCCGGGCTGCAGCCTCTGCAACCCCAGTACCTGCTTTGGCCTTTCCCAAGGCCTGCAGCCTGGGGAGTTGCCAGGCCAGAGTTCCCCAGCTCCTCTTGCCTTTCCCCAGCACTACTCTATTCCCAGTACTCTGAGCTCCCGGGCAGCCAGGTTCTTCTCTCTCCAGAGCAAGAAAGAGACTGACTCAGCTCCTGACTCACAGTCCTTTTATAGGGCCAGCTGTGGCTGCTTCCCCAATCAGCCTAGCCTTTTCCAGGAGCATGGCAACTGCCCCACTACACAAGCTGTTGCTGCTCCTGTTCTGAAGCCATATCAAAGTAGCTGGTTTTGAGATGGAATTGAGTTTGCGGGTTTTTTTTTTTAACAGAGAAACTCTTGAAGTGCGTCCTAGCATCTTCAAGGTTCTGCTTGGTTGAACCAAGAAACGGAGGTGGCCATGTGTGCTGAGGGAAGAAGAGTGGTCTGTGGGCAGCTGGTCACTGGGCCGGGACCTGGGTTCAATTTCCTGCTTTGCCACAGACTCCCTAGGTGATCTTGGACAAGCCAGAGTCTCTCTGTAAAGTCTGCAAAATGGGGGTGATAGTCATAGATTTTAAGGCCAGAAGAGACAATAAGGTCATCCAATCTGACCACCTGGATAACACAGGCCCTAGATTCTACCCAGTTACCTGTAAACTGAGCCCATTAACTGTTTGACCAAACATGTCCTCCAGAAGGGCATCCGGGCTTGATTTGGAGAGAGAGAGAGAGTCCACCCTTTTCTTGGAGATTGGGTAGTAGTTCCCTACCTCACATGGGTGTGAGGAGGATAAATATGTTAAAGACAGGGAGGTGCTCAGATTGTATGATAATGAGAGCCATATAAGTATCTAGGATAGACAGATAGTTTGTAGCAACTGTCTGATAAGCTCTGAGGGGTTGTAGCCAGTCAGAGTTCATGGATCTACATATTATGCAGTCACTGTACAGATGATAGTCAGACACGGCTGTTTGGCAATATGCTCTGTCTGTGTTGTTGTAGCAGTTTATTAGCATTAATCCCATCCTAATAGCGCACACTGTTAAAATTCCAGTTGAATTGAGTGGGAGCAGGTCTGTCCGTCAGTGACTTTAAAAGGAATGAGTATGTAATCGGCACTTTGGGTTTCAGGGCAGAGGTGATAGTTACTATGCTATTAGATAATAGCATGTGTATGTCTTTGTTCCTTAGGTGTCTTCAGGAGTCTCTTTCGGTGGGGAGTCAGTGAAGACCCATGATAATGTCACTCCCCTGCCTTATGTAGCTTTTGCATATGGCGGGAACCCTTTGTTTCAAAGCTTGGCTCCCACACCAGTCAGTGGAAAAATACTGATATCCCAAGATGGAGACCAGCACCAGGTGACCTGGTCACATGTCCTTGTAGTGTCACACAAGCCATTACTCGAGGCTGTTTGTAGGGCTCTCAGGAAGGCTCCCGGGTGGGAGATAAGCTTCTCCTATGGCCTATTGTTTTCCTAATGGCCCTTCCTCATCCAGCTATTCAGAATGAAAGCGTCTTGTCTAATGGGTGTTCCCCAAGTTTAAACACTTATTTGTAATACAGATATACAGTCAACATTCCTAACTTCAGATACAAAAATAATACTTGCATACAAAGAGGATAATCCTATTCAGCAAATCAGAACCTTTCCAATGACCTCCCACATGACCTATCTTGCATAAATCACATCATAACTATGTCATAAGCATATAATAATATCTCTATGAAGAATATTGGGTGCAGTGTCTCAACGGGCTCCTCCAGATTTAGAGAGTGCAGTCCAGCTTGTCTAAAGCATTTCAGGGGGCAAGGAGCGTGTGGGAGTGGGGAATACAGTGAGGAAGCCCCAGCACTGGTTTAACTAGGTGTTTATGCTAACGGGAGCTTACTAAGGCAGAGCAGCTCTGTAGAGGACAGCTTTTCTCCTACACCAAGATATGCTCAAGGTGGGTGAGGGTGCGTGCGTGCTGTCAGAGTGCCAGTTGTGGATCCCTAATTTCTCTACTCTGCACAGCTCCAGCCGTGGTCTTGGTAAGAGCCCGCTGTGCTAGCTTGACACCAGCTGAGAGCTCCCAGCATTCCTCTCTCTCTCATCCCACTCCAAAGGAATTCTGAGTTGGCCACTAGGTGGCCTCTTTGGTCTGCTTGTAAGGAACAAAGGGGCCAGACGGTGGGCGAGAATCTAGCCTTACGTGCTTTCGGGGTGGTGGTGATTATTTGTATTACCGTAGTGCTTAGAAGCCCCGGTCACAGACCAGGACTCTGCTGTACAAGGCGCTGTACAAACACATAACAAAAAGGTGATCCCCTATCCCACAGATCTTACAGTATATGTATAATACAAGAGACAACAGATGGCTGCAAGCGGATAGATTTGGGAGCACAACCTGGAATAGTCCTGTCTATTTTGTGCTCCTCAAAGTGCGTAAGTTTTGGAATGAAGTCAGTTACTACTCTCATCTCCCAGGTGGTGATGAAGGTGGTGCAGCTTTTACCAGAGGGGCACAGAATGAAGAAGGAGGTAGATATGGCACTGGATACCGTGAGTGAGACCATGACACCTATGCATTATCACCTGAGAGAAATCATCATATGCACCTACAGACAGGTGAGTGCGACCAGTCATATTGCTTCCCAGATTAACTCTTTTCATTCCATATTTATTTGTTAACTCTCCTGTAAATGGGAAGTGCAGACACTTTGATTAATGGTCTAGATAGCTGCCTAGTTTCATTTGCTGTTTGGTATTTATATTACAGGAGACTCCTGAGTCCTATTGTGCTTGGTGCTGTAGAAACACAAAGGCATGGTCCCTGCTCCAAAAGGTTTTTTAACATAGCACTGTGGCTTCTTCAAGAGCCTGTGTGTCCTGTCAAAATGCTGTTTTGTTGCTTATTTATTACAGCAAAGCTTTTTGGTGCATTACTAGAAAGATCCCTGCACCTCCTTCAGCTGTGACGTGTTGGCACCCGTACTCTCTGCTTTTTCATTTTTCTTCACTGGCCAAAGCGGTATCGTAAAAGCTGCTACAATGGTGCTATCACTTCGTGGCAAAAACCCAGAGCTGCTGCTGTAACTCTGACCAGTGTCTGTTTATTGTCTTATGGGTAAATATTTGAAAAAGAAAATCTGCTTTCAAAACACACTGCTTCTGCAGATGGTTTGAGCCTTATTCCCTGTGCTAGTTTGTTATTCATTGCAGTCATCTCTAAAAGTATGTCTCTTAAGCACTTGCTAAGGATGGTATTCCTGCACTGTGCCCAAATGTCACAACCTCTAGCAGAGCATTTTATTTTTACCGTGTATTGTATGTTTCAGTGGTGGCAGGGGTTTGATCATGGAGGGAGGTGGTGGGCAAAGGAAGTTTGAACCAAACCCTAATAAAACGCAAAAGGATGACTTCCAGAGAGATACTTGATAAATGAGAAGGACTGATAGATGTACATATGACTCCAGGCATAGTGGGACTGATTAGCTTTTGATCACAAGTTCATCGATTTTTTTTTTTTTTTTGGATTAAATCAGTTGTATCATGGTACTGATTTGCGTTCAAGACAAAAAGGGCACTTCCTACTTTCAGCCAGCAGGTGGCAAATGTGCTCTTTTCTGTCTGCATTCTGGTACTAGAGTTATGGTCACTTACTCATTTTATTCTTGAAGTTGAATAACTTGTCTTTTAATGTGGGTTGTCGAGGTGGTGGTGGGGAGGTGGTGGAAGGAGGACTGTGTGTGTGGGGAGGGTACCCAGGAGTTTCCCAATACCTGTCGGAGACCTCTGATTTCCTTCTGTCTCTGCTTTTACATTGCCCTCTCTGAAGAACCTGTATGGCAGGCACCTGTCAAAGCCAAGTAATGCTTTGGGGACTCCCATCAGAGCCCATTCACACTACTCCCTTGCCACTTTCAGTGTCCCATAGTGTCATCTAGCTTCTGCCAATGAATTTACATAAATAGTTCTGAATATTAACAGGCTATTTCTTGCCATGAGCAATAGAGTGTGTGCATGTTAAGGAATCTTAAGGAACATGCTCACAGGATACTGTATACTGTGTATTTTCATTGTAATCTCTGGAACTAGCATAGAAATGAGAGAAACTAGCATAGAAAATAGTCACAAAACTAAGCTTAGCAACAAACCCTGCAGCTTCCATTTTCTTGTATTCAACTCCAAAGTGTATACAGCTGGGGAGGCCAGTCTATAAAGGAGACATTGTCTGGACTGACAGACCCAATATAAACCAATTTAAAAATATTTATTTATTTATTTATTTATTTATTTTATAACCCTGTCTGGGAAAATCCGACTCCCACTCTCCCGACCCCTTAGCAAAAACCAAGGCCTGTGAGATGGATGAAATTCAAATTTCGTTGCTAGTTGGTGCCTGAGCCACAAAACCCGAGAGGGCTGTGGCTCTCGTCAGTTCCTTTGCACACTATACTGGCCCCTACTTGTGTGGTCTATCCTGAGAAGCAGAAAGGGGATAGCTGGCATCCTTTTGCAGCTGCACTGTAATTCAGCATCAGAACTGGAATGTCATTGAGGTTCTGCCCCCTTCCCTTTATAGAACAGTGCATTTCATGCTGGATGAGCATTCCACTTACCCGGCTGGTTGAGTTGTACTCACTGGGCAGAAGATGCCAGCAGCTGGCCAATTCCTGGGTTGAGGGTTAAATGTAAGCTTTTGTGGGGTAATGATGGTGGATGGTAGAACAGTAAAATAAGAACCTTTTCAGTGGATACTTTTAAAAGCTATGGGGTTGTTTTTTGTAATTCTCCTGGAACATATAAGCCAAAATGTGAAAGGAGTTTTGCCAAGTTGGTTAGGCCCAAAATTTGACTTGCCTTAAAATGTTCTGACTTCTAAATATAACTTGAAAAAGTGAATCGTTGACTTTGCAGCTGAGAACTATTTTAATGCACTATGTAGGACCAAAGCAAGAATCGCAAGTTTTGCTCCTTCCACAGTTGACTCTACAGCAGCAATTAGCTAATAAATTCCAAGAAGCTTGCTGCTATAATCCAGGATGCTAGTGCATAAATAAGAAAGTAAACATAAAAGGCATGTGAAGTTTAAGTTCCTTTAGAAACATGTGCGGGAGAGCAGGCGAAGTAGGAGGGTCACGTTTTGCCATATAGAAAAAGAGCAGAACTGACCGTGGAAGAAACGTGAACAACTTTTAAAAGAGTTTTACAGCTCAAGTTGAAATACTTTTAAAAAAGTATTTGCTGGTAGTGCTGTTTTTGGTTAGTATGCACAGATTTGAAGTCCCTTTCCTTATTACAGTGCTGGTGCTCTGTGCTTTAGCTTTTAGTCTCGCAGCTTTTCCATATTAGCATGAAATGTAAATACAGGAAAGGGGACATAAGCCCTGTGTTCTTGCAGGTAGTCTTGTCCCATATCTAGTGAAAGAGTCCTCTTTCCAGTGACCTCAGATCAACCCGATTCTACGTGGTGTTTTTGAAAATGGAAAGCAGAAACCTCCCAAAATAATAAGTGTGCCTCATGGGCATTAAAATGAAACGGTCAGATGGGTAAGGCCCAAGGTAGAGGTTTAGTGTATTACATATTTCTTTAATTATAATTTAATATTGATGGAAATAGTCTCTTGATTTTAAAAAACAAAAATCAAATAAAGGTTGTTCAGAATGTGTCGATTGAAACATTCCCCTGCAGTATTTGCAACTTAAGCTCTGCAGCCATGTGTTTGTACAGGAGAACTGGAAAGTGAAACTTATTGGAAACAAAATCAGCTTGACTAGCTTCTAAGTTAAGTTAAATCAGAAAAGTAAACAAATAGCAAAGTGGTGAAAAGTGAATTTTCATGATTATTTTTCCCTCTATTTTTAATTATCCACGGTACTCTTAGGGTATGTCTCTGGTGTAGTGGTTTAAAAAAAAAAAAAAAAAAGAGTGGGTAAACTAACCTATCCTAATGACAGGTTTCAGAGTAGCAGCCGTGTTAGTCTGTATCCGCAAAAAGAAGAACAGGAGTACTTGTGGCACCTTAGAGACAAATTTAAATTTGTTAGTCTCTAACGTGCCACAAGTACTCCTGTTCTTCTTTTAACCTATCCTAAACTCAGTGGTGGCAGATGACAGAACAAGGAGCAATGGTCTCAAGTTGCAGTGGGGGAGGTCCAGGTTGGATATCAGGAAAAACTATTTCACTAGGAGGGTGGTGAAACACTGGAATGCATTACCTAGGGAGGTGGTGGAGTCTCCTTCCTTGGAGGTTTTTAAGGCCCGGCTTGACAAAGCCCTGGCTGGGATGATTTAGTTGGGAATTGGTCCTGCTTTGAGCAGGGGGTTGGACTAGATGACCTCTTGAGGTCCCTTCCAACTCTGATATTCTATGATTCTATGAAACTCTGTATTCCCCAAATGAGAAGCTACACTACTGATATGTCTACCCTTGGAGCTGGTAGTGTGATTCCCAGCTTGGGGAGACATGCTCATGCTAGCTGTCATCAAGCTAGTATGGTAAAAACAGAGTGTAGCTGTGGCAGAACAAGCAGCAGGAGGGGTTCACAGCCCTGAGTACAGGCCCATCAGAGAGGCTAGGTGGGCATTTGGGGCTGCTTGTGCTGTTGCAGCTACATTCAATTTTTAATGCAGTAACTTGATGAGAGCTAGTGCAGGTGTGTCTCCTGAAGCTGGGAATCAGATCTTCAGCTCAAAGCGTAGACATGCTCAAAAAAACACCGGTAAAGGCGTTTAACCCCCTCTCCCCCAAAGAGACAGTGTCCATTCAAACACCTCATGCAAAAGATCATGTAAGTGAGGATCTCTCTTAAACCTTGTTTGAACTAACCCTCCTCCTGCTCCAAACTGGAGATGTGCTGCAATCAGTGCATTTTCACTTTCTTTGCACTTTTGAATGGCAGTTGTTTCACGCAAGGGTCAGAGAAGGCTGAGACTGAGGCGGGAATGAAGTTTTCAGCCCTGCAATATATTCTGTTCACCAGAGTAAATGGGTTCCAAGCTGCGGAGAAAAAGCCCTGCCCTAGCCCAGTATAAAAACGCCATAGATATTTTGGTTTTGTCTTTTACGTGAGTGTGAGTGCCCTTTAAATTACCTACCAAAAGCCAAACTGCAGTCTCTGAGCCTTCCCACAACATTGGCACAAAGCTCCCCTTCTCAGTTCTGCAGGTCAGTGAGAGGCTAAGGGGAAATACAAGTCCATGCTTCAAACCCTCAACCATTATTTGCTTAAAAAAAAATCCCCAAAGGGACAAGTTGGTGCTATAGTTATCTCCACCCTTCTCTTGCTAAATCTGCTCTTACCAAAACCCTCAATCACAGGGATGTCAGATCCCTTCCCTTGCCGTCTCCCCCCCCCCCCCATGTTCTTTCTAACTGGTATCAGAGATCTGATTGTAGCCAGATGTGGCCCCTTTGACCCTGTTAAAGTGCCTGCCACAGTCTCTGGATACAAAACAATGGGGCTTTATCCCTCCTCTTTCTCCTGGTCTCATGCACACAGCTCTCTCTCTGCAGCTGTCAGACTGATAGGTTTATTTAACTGGGGCTCGTGTTCTTATAACTATGTAGTCATCTTCCATGCACACATCTCCTCTCCACCCAGTATCAACCTTACATCTTCAGAGGGGAAGAGGGAGTTACAAGAACCGATGGAAACCCCGTTCTCTAATGAGAATGGGTGAAGCATCTGTGGGAAAGGAAATGGGAGAAGAGGGGGAATATGTAAATTGAAAAGGACATGGTTTAGGTTATATATTTTAAACTATTCTAAAGGGCCCATATAAAACTGAGTGCTTTCCCAGGCATTAAAATCCCCAGTGATTAAACCAGAATTGATGGCAATAATAATAGTAGCAGAAGCAGTAAAGTGCCCATAAGTCTGTAACCTACCAAGCAGCAATAACCCAAAGACTCTGAGTTACTTCAGATTGTTGGTTCTGAAGCACTACATGCTACTTTCTCCCTGATAGCCCCATGTTAAGTGTAGGTAATTTGGCATTATTGGGTGGAGGGCTTACATATAAAAAATCCTCTATATTTTTACAGAGTTGCCAGGGATTGCAGAATGCACATGGTGAGTATTTGCCCAACCATCCATTCCATATCTAGTGGAGTTGGGTGGCCCATTTGAGGAGTTGGATTTTTTAAACACGATTTCAGCTCTCATTTTGAGGCTTTGGAAGAGTTTTCTCTGTGTGTACATTTTTAATAAATCAGTTCCAGGAGCTCAGGAGTTGTAAGCAACCCTACAATAACAAGCTAAGCACCCGTGCACTATGGAAAGCAAACAGATTTCAGTTGTAAGCGTACAAGGGATTTTTATAAACAATAAGTACTAAAATATTTTTAAGTTCTGAAATTTGTTCCGATGAACAATGTTACACAATGTCTTTTTTGTCATAAACATCTTTCTGCTTATTTAAAGAGTACCAAAATTGAATCACTGTCCCTCACTATTTATCCAGTTCTGCCCTTGGATATATACATTCGACTCCCATTGAATTGATGGGAGTTGTATTTATGTATTCAACTTGCATGATAGAGTGCACACATTCAGAATAGATGAGATACTTGTTCAATGAATGGATATAATAAGAATGAAAAAACTACAGTGACATTGAAGTCTTCAGTCAAATGCAAGATTACATTACAAGATTACATACTTAGTCCTGCCTTGAGTGCAGGGGACTGGACTAGAATACCTCTTGAGGTCCCTTCCAGTCCTACACTTCTATGATTCTAAAGCTAGCGAAAAGTCCCTTTCCAATGACATGGTCTGACGCTCTGCTCCTGAGAGGCTGAGGCCTTCACCACTAACTCTGCCTTCCAGATCATGTGTTTATTTTTAAAGGTCTCCCTGATACAGAAAAGTCTCTAAACTCCTTGAAGTGAGAATCGAGCCATTGTTTAAAATCCTGGTCCCCTGCTGGACTATGTGCCACCACCACCAGATTGAGAGTGCTTGGTTAGTTTGGTGTGCAGAGATTCCTCGGATGCCATCTGCTCTGTAGGCCAACTCTGTCCTCCTGATGAGTCCTTGTGGCACTAAATGTGATAGTGCGCTGAGAAGACATGAGTTCAAAGACGAGTTGAGGTCAGTTATTTTACACAAACTACTCTCAGCAGAAAGGGATTTAGTCTTGTTTCTCCTTTGCACGCAGAACACAAGGCTGCTTTTCCCTGATTCTGTCTCAGATTTTTCATAAATCTAGTGTGTGGGGGGGGAAAGATTGTTCATTCCTCCTTGGTGCTCAACATGCCACATAGATCCATTCACCATGTGACTATGGCATTTATAAAACAGTTGACTGAGGCCACCAGACATTCTGCCTTATATGTGGAAGGGCATGGAAGAATTTTAGGGATTTTAATTGTATCCATGGGATCAATTATATATGTGTTCTTCTTACTGCTTACCTGAACTACTGACAGGACACTCTTGTAGGAGGACTCTCCTGAAAGGTGTCTAGTAAGGAGATCGTAGAGTAAATGCATGTATGATAGAAAAAATATATTTTTCTTCCCTCCCCCCATTTTGTTTATAATTTTTAATTCCTTCCATTGCATGAAATGATGCCAAGATCAGTATTTACAGCTCTGAGCCCTCTGAGGGGAGTTATTAATGGGTTTATTTGGCTGGGACACAACTTGCTGTTGAATAAGCCCCTCAGCAGGTGAATGAAATTCCCAGGTGGCACGTGACTGAATATTAGCTTACTTCACTTCACCCTATTTTTATAACTGCAAGGGTGGAATTACTATTACTATTTGCATAGAAGCTTCACTTAGGTTTCAAAACACTATATAAAAGTAGGCATTAAAACGAACAGGGCCTGTAGTACCTGCTGGGTTTTAATTAAAACTACCCTCAAATAGAAAGTTTATTTAGAAAATACCCACAGCTTTTTGAATGCCAAGCTCTTCTTGAATTCCATTGAGGTTGTCTTTGTGTACTGGATGGTTCAAAACCACCAGCCTAGTATTTTTGAAGTTCTCACAAGCCAAGAAAAGATTTTCCAGTCAAGCTGGCCTAGGTTGGAGCTACTTGTCCTAACCCTATTGGAAGTCTACTCAAAAATCCTGCTGCATTTTTACCAAAGCTGTGGACCATTAAGTTCAAGGCCTGGGATTTATCTAAATCTCCCCTTGCTCCTGTTCTTTACATCTAGGGTTCATTGTTATCAGCGGAGTCTGTTAAATGTTGGTGCCATGCAAAGACACAGTGCAGGCATAATTTAATGGGATGGAATGGGACAGTTTTTACGTGAAGAAAAGGTGTCAACCAAGAGCCCATTTTGTTTCTTGTTCTTCTAAAAGGATATGGTGGATGGGAAATCTTCAGCCTTAGAAGGAAAACACCACAGTTTGAATATGTTTCTAAAGATTAATAAGCTTTTGTGTATTAATTACTGAAACGTAAACAGGTAAATTCCCCTCCTCCTCCTCCTCTATCTAAAGCAAAGCTGGGTGTGAGTTGCAAAGTTTTGATCAGTATAGAGACGCCTTTGGTTTACAGTGGTGATCAACCCAGGACTGGGAGACTATAAAGGTGGCATAAAGGAGGAGGGATAGCTCAGTGGTTTGAGCATTAGCCTACTAAACCCAGGGTTGTGAGTTCAATCCTTGAGGGGGCCATTTAGGGATCTGGGGCAAAACTTGGGGATTGGTCCTGCTTTGAGCAGGAGGGTTGGACTAGATGACCTCCTGAGGTCCCTTCCAACCCTGATATTCTATGAAAGCATGTTCCCCTCCCCCAGCCAGTTGCACTAAGAGCTTCTGGGCCTTATATTCGGGGCACTGGGTCCTTATCCATGCTAGGAAAATTCCTGCACAGGATTAGACAACATGGTTCAAAAACCATCTATGCCCTGCCTACACTACAGCTCCCCCATGTTAGCACCAATGGAGCAGCAATGGTGTAATAAAATGGTTCACATTTTCCTAGTGTACACAAGGCTTCAGTGTGACACTTTTCTTCTCTGGTGCTCAGCTATCCATCCAATTGCTTTTTTGATTCCCTAAGCTGTTCCCTTTCACAGTGACACGAAACAGGGCAAAATCTATTAGAGGTGCTTGTGGGCCGTGCCCTTTCGAACAAATCCTTCCAATAGAAAGAACGACACCTTGGCAGGGCAATGCTGGGGCTGGAAAACCTCTTGTCTGTTTGTGATCAGATGTTTTAAATGTTCTCACACTGGTTCCAAACAACAAATTCAAAATGCCATAAAGAGCAGCAACAGTAATTAAATTATCTATGTTACTGTGGTGAGGCTTACACACTGCTTTCATAAGAGAGACCTGGAGTTTTGCCCAATGTGGTGTCCAAATTTTACAGTTACTAATCAGGATTGTGGCATTGCTGTGCATTCCTTTATTCCTTCTGCCCACCAAGAGCCCATAATCCTCTTCTACTGTGCAGACTGAAAGTACAGCATTCTGCATCTGTGTACATTTCTGCTCTTGGTATGTGAAAAAGAGATTGCATGTTGGTCCTCTCTCCGATGGAGCCCTGAGTTCACTGCTCTCCCTTGGCATTACACTCGTTTTCCTTTTCTTGATTTGTTTGTTTAAGATTTATTTGGTTGCTTTGTTCCATTTTCTGTTGGTTGGTTGGAGGTGAGATAGCGGGAACAGTTAGTGCTTATTGATTGATGCTCTATAAATACTTGAGTACTATTTTTCAGTGTCCAGATGTGTGCTAAGCGTTTTACAGGACAACTAGAATGACCGAGCTTATGAATGAATTATAGATGTGACAATATGAAACAGATTTTTTTTTTAACTGGTTCATTTGCTGGAAGAAGGGCTTTACGTTCATGGCCATTTGTAAGGATGGTTTGGGGTAGAGGGGCATGAGGTGTTTGCAGAGAAAATATTCTTTTCCATGATAATTCACTGATATGTAATGACTAGGGCCCTACGAAATTTACAGTCCATTTTTGTCAATTTAATGGCCAGAGGGTTTTAAAAGTAGTCAGTTTTACAATTTCAGATGTTTACCTCAGAAATTTTGTGGTGTTGTAATCGTGGGTGTCCCGACCCAAAAGAGGATTGTGGGGGGGGTTTGCAAAGCTGTTGTAGGGGGGGTCATGGGATTGCCACCGTCCCTTCTGTGCTACCTTCAGAACGAGGCTCTGAAGGCAGCTTCCCTGGAGCTTCCCGGAGCTGGAGGAGGTTCCTAGAGCTGGAGGTGGATCCGATCTTCCCCGTGCTGCCAGGGACTGCTAGTCCCGGCCAATGGGGATTAGGCCCATGACCAGGGGCCCTGGCCAATTTGGGGGCCCCCTGTACCACCCTCACTTCTGCACTGCCTCTGGAGATGGGTCTGATCTCCCCACCAAGAGTGGCCATGCAGGGGAAGGACAAGTCCTGTCCCTCCCCACCCAGCCCAGACTAGCAGCTATGAGCCCCCGGCTGGGGCACTTCCAGCAGAATGGGAGATTGGATTTCACGGGGAAAGGCTTATTTCACAGACTGACACACGTTTTTCATGGCTATGAAATTGGTAGGTCCCTAGTTATGAACAGTAAAACAAGCCAGATCTGTGACAATGATTTACAGTCCATTCCTGATCCTGTAGAACTTGATGGCAAATCTCCAATTGACTCCGTTAACTTGCTAGATTAACACTGTTGGTAAGAGCTGATGTGAATGACTGCAGTTGAGGATGCAAGGTCACAGCAGTAACCCCCGCTGAATCACACTTGCTTGCCAGTGGCAGTTTCTGTTGGGGTGCTGTGGTTGTGGGTTGGGTTTTATTTTTTCCACAGTACAGCTGCGATCAAATTATTGTTTTCAATTAACAACCAAGAACAATTGACTGGAAGAATAAAATATAATCACCCAATAATGTTCTCGGCTTCTTGTCAATTTGACTCTTGATTTATGTAACCCTCTGGGCTCCCAATCAAAAGCAAGCAGTGCATGAGTTGGACTTGGACTGTTCAGTCCCACATGGACCTTATATCTGTAGCTGTTTAAAATCACATTTGTAAAACGAACTGACATAAATGAAAGAGAGAGATTGAAGGATCCACATGCAACTTCTGTTTAGTTCTACTGCACTGTACCCTTTATAGATACTTAAGAGTAAAAAATGGACTGCTCACTACTAAGTTATTTTATATTCTAGAGGTTTTTCTTACGGCAGCTGTATCTAGCTCCAGTGCAACCATAATTTAGACTGCAGTGAATCATTAAAATGAGCGGGGTATTCTTTCTCTTTTGTACAGCAAGTTCCTTGTGTTCCCTTATTGTGTCTGAACTTCAGTGAGTTGTAATTTCTTGCTGTACTGTACTAATCTTTACTTGGATTAAGTTCGTTGCCAACCTATGACGAACCCCATGTGAAATGGGTGAGAGACCAAGGCAGTTTGATTTCTCATGCATGTGAATAGGGTGAACACTCAGCACTGACTTCGAGATAAAATAATCTGAAATTTACAAAAGTGCAATAAATGTTTGGTTGTCTTTAGTGAGGTGAAAATTTGTATGCTGTCCTCCTGTATTCAGTTTTTGTCATTCATTTCCAGGCAGCAGCGAGCACAGATGGAAAAGGCATATACATCCCTTCTGTATTTTATCTAATAGGAATACTGTACTCTGTGTTGGCCTCAGGCTAACAAGTGAGGCCAACAAGTTTGATTTGTATCCAGATGTTTCCAAAGTGGCAGGTTGATTTGAAGCCCATATGTAATTGAAATGAATTTTATTGCTGCTGTATTGTTTTCCTGGATGAATGTTTGCAGAATTCTGCAATATTAGCTTTTTAAAATGTACAATGCCAACACTGTAAAATATACAGATTCCAGAAGATGCTGCTCAGCATAAACCAACCCACTGATATCGCTAAATGCCAAGAACTTCCCTAGAGACTGGCTTGTGTGTTGTGAGAAAGATGATACTCAATTGCAAGAGCACACGGAAGCATGGAATCTTATCTCCAAACTCGCTTCACTTGTGATCTCTCAGGTTCACAGCAGAGACTTTCCCAAATTAAAAAAATAAAATAAAATTCACACAGCCAGATTGTTCCCTGTGGAACCATGCACAGTGGGATCCTTTTACATGCAGCTCTTCCTGCTTCTGTGTGAACGGGGGCTCAGCTGCCTCCAGGCAGGATCAGGGCCCCACTGTGCTGAGTGCTGTGTGAACACACACAAAGACATGGTCCCTCTGCTGGGTTGCTTACATCCTCTGTTACGCCATTGAATTGGTGCCTATCTGTAATAGGGATGTATCATTGAAAACTGGCCTAGTGAGGATTGAAGTCATCACTGGCTACTGCTGGCATGGCCCCTTTTGGTCATGCTGCCCACCTCAGAAACAAAGTCCCTGCACATCGAGCTGTGAAGATTGGACTTGAGGTCAAAAGCAGTCACAGCCCTGCCACAGACAGTCATGCACAGTTGCCCACGATTAACTTGGCTACCCCAGAACAGTAAAAACCATGTGGTGCTCTTTGCTGCCTGGAATAAAGCTGTACAGTATGGTCATGGACATTCAGCTCTATGGACCTCCACAGTCTAAGTGTATTGTTAGTGTTTCTTGAGAGGGATTGGCTTAGAGCCTGTATCTCTCCTGGACCCTGACTGATAATTGCACACAGCAGGAGCACACGTTCATGCCCTTTGTATTAAGAGAAGTAGTATGTTGAAAGTACCAGTTTACAGTGGGGCCCCACCACTACCAGTTTGCAGTCTTCCCATTTGGCCTGGCAACAGCACCGAGGGTGTTTACCAAGTGCATGTCAGTGGTAGCAGCTTACCTCAGGCGCCGGGGTATCCAGATCTACCCGTACCTCGACGACTGGCTTGTCAAGGGCAGCTCCAGGGCTCAAGTCCAAAGGGATGTCATGGTGCTTCAAGCCACATGCCAGTCTCTGGGCCTACTGGTAAACGAGAAAGTCGATGTTAGTGCCAGTGCAGAGGATATAGTTAATCGGAGTGGTCCTCAACTTGACTTGCACCAGAACATTCCTGCCTCTGGAAAGGTTCCACACGATGACGAACCTATCGCGGAAGTCTCCGCGTTCCCTCTGACTACAGCCAGGGTCTGTCTGCACCTGTTGGGCCATATGACAGTGTGCACTTACGTGGTCCGCCATGCCAGGCTCCAGATGCAGCCCCTGCAACAGTGGCTGGTGATGGTCTATTCCCAGTCCCGAGACCCCCTGGAAAAGGTCATTACCATCCCCCAGGTGATACTTACCTCGCTGCGGTGGTTGACAGACTGCAGAACAGTCCTGGAAGGGATTCCGTTGGACAACCCTCCCCACTCCATAGAGTTGGTGTCGGACGCTTCGGGCTCGGCTGGGTGACACACATCGGCATTTTCCAGACTCAGGGGATGTGGTTCTCGGATGAAGTGCCGTTGCACATAAACGTCAAAGAGTTCCGAGCAGTCTGGCTGGCGTGCGGAGTCTTCTTGCCCCACCTGTTGGGCAGGGTGGTACAAGTCCTGACAGACAACGCAGCCTCAATGTTCTACATGAACAGGCAAGGGGGAGCGCGCTTGTCGGCTCTCTGTCAGGAGGCGCTCTGTCTATGGGGCTTCTGCATCAGCCACGAGGTCGATCTGGAAGCTTGTCACCTTCCTGGTGTCAGGAATATGCTGGCAGACCAGCTCAGCAGGGAATTCTCCTCTCACCACGAGTGGTCGCTCCATCCCAGGGGTAGCTTGCATGATCCCCCAAAGATAGGAAACTCCCCAAGTGGGCCTGTTCGCTACCAGACAGAACAGGCCCTCCGATTCCACTCATCAGCAGGGCCTTGGCAAAGATCAAGAGAGACAGGGCGCAGATTGTCATGATCACCCAGCGTGGCCTCACCAGCAGCACTGGTTCGGCATGCTCATGAGCCTGTCAGCGGCCCCTCATTGGCCCCTGCCCAACCGACCAGACCTGCTGTCACAGGGCCATGGTCGGCTCTTACACCCCAACCTCAGGTCCCTCCACCTCTCTGTGTAGATTCTGCCTGGCTGAACCTGGAGGAGTGGACCTGTTTGGAAGGAGTCCAACAGGTCCTCCTGGAAAGTAGGAAGCCCTCAACCAGACTGACTTACCTGGCCAAATGGACAAGGTTTTCCTGCTGGGCATCAGAATAGGGCATCTCTCCCTTGCGTTCCTCCATACAGGCTGTCCTGGTCTAACTGCTCCATTTGAGGAACAAGGGCCTGGCACACACTTCCATTAGAGCGTGTCTCGCAGCCATCTCTGCTTTTCACCCAGTGATCCAAGGACAAACGGTGTTTTCCCATGATATGACATGGTCAGATTCCCGAGAGAGCTGGAGAGACTCTTCCCACAGGTATGGGCTCCCGTCTCGCAGTAGGATCTTAACTTGGTCCTCTCAAGGCTCACTGGTCTGTCCTTTGAGCCGCTGAGTTCCTGCTCCTTTTCCCACCTGTTATGGAAGGTCGCATTCCTCATGGCAGTGAGGTTGGCAAGACGGGTCTCTGAGATTAAAGCCTTGACCTCAGAACCTCCGTACATGGTCTTCTACAAAGATAAGATTCGGTTGCGGCCCAACCTGATCTTCCTGCCGAAGGTGGTCTCCACCTTCCATATGAACCAGGACACCATCCTCCTGATGTTCTGTCCCAAACCGCACAAGACCAGTGAAGAGAAGTGTCTTCACGCCCTGAACGTCCGGAGGGTCTTAGCTTTCTACTTAGAGCGTACCAAGCCTTTTCATAAATCAACTCAGCTCTTCATCCCTACAGCAGATAGGATGAAGGGTCACCTGGTGTCCTCGCAGAGGATCTCCAGTTGGATTGCCTCATGGATAAGGACTTGTTACCACCTGGCGGGAGTTCCGCTGCCGCTGATTGTCAGAGCCTCTTGACGAGAGTACAGGCATCTTTGGCAGCCTTCCTGGCACAAATCCGTATCCAGAATATCTGTAGAGCCGCAACGTGGTCCTCTGTCCACATGTTTACCGCTCATTATGCCATCACTCAGCAGGCCAGGGACGATGCTAGGTTCGGCAGAGCTGTGCTACAATCTACACATCCATGAACTCCTACCCACCTCCAGGGGTGCTGCTTTGGAGTCATCTAATATGGAATGGATATGAGCAAGCACTCGAAGAAGAAAAGACAGTTACCTTTTCCGTAAGTGGTGTTCTTCGAGATGTATTGCTCATGTCCATTCCATGACCTGCCCTCGTTCCCCATTGTCGGAGTTTCCAGAAACAACAAACTGAGGATGGGGGAAGCCAGCGGCCCCCTTTATACCACACCATGCTGGCGCCAGTCCAGAGGGTTCTAGAGCTGGTTATCTACGGATAATGCTGAGGGGAAAACTTCCAGCACCGGTGCATGTGGCGAGCACACACACCTAATATGGAAGGGACATGAGCAACACATCTCAAACACCAGTTATGGAAAATGTAACTGTCTTTTTGAATCCCTTCTGAATGCTTCTTCCCACCAAGAGTGGGAACTGGAGATCATTATCTCTGATCTCAGGATCATCATCATCTCCCCTCCTTTAAACTCTCTCTCCCACCCTTCTGCTTCTTATTACTCTTGAAGGGTCTCATCATCATTCATCTGATTGAAGAGACTAGGAGGGGCCTCTCTGAACAGTGAGATAAGGCAGCACTTCTCAACCAGGGGTCTGGCGCCCCCTGGGGGGCCTTGAGGAGGTTTCAGTGGGTCTGCCAAGCAGGGTCTTGCTGAAGCCCAGGGCAGAAAGTTCAAGCCCTGCCGTGTGGAGCAGAAGCCCCGGGGCCCTGAGCCCCACCACCCGAGTCTGAAGCTGAAGCCTGAGCAGGCACACACTATATCTTGGCTTTGAATGTGCAATTTTAGTCTCTCTCTCTTCCTCCCTTTTTAAATAATTATTTTGAAAAAGCTTTTGAGATACCAGTTTAAGTATTAAATAAATTCTAACTCATGTCAAGGTTTTCAGCAGTATCAGGTGTGAAGTTACATAGAAGATCTATTGCTCTCAGGAGAGGCTGTCATCAACATTTTATCTTGATAGCTGGTAACAAACTTGGGCTATACTTCATCTTAAGTACTTTAGCGTGACAGAATGTGGGGGCCCACAGGTTGGGGGAGAGTGGGGAAGGATCTTATAGATTCTGGTTCAGTAATGGCTTCCTGCTACTTGTGTTAGCGAGAAGTGTAACCCTAGTGTTTCAGAAAGGGGCAGGGTGACAGGTCATCTTCTAGCAAATCTAAAATGGTTTTAAAAGGCTGAAAGAATGGTTAGACATGAGGACATAAAATGCATGTCCTGCATTTTTTGCAGCTGTCTGGGACACCCTGTTTTTTCCTCCCAGAGTCTTATTAATTTTTAATAAATTGTAGGAATTCTTCCCCCTGGGATGTGTAGCTCTCTTCTCTTTGTTCTTGAAAGTTCATCTATTGTACTACTGAGCACTGCAGACAGGACCCTCTGAGCCAAATTCTGCTGTTGCGTACACTGGTGTAAATCTGTAGTAACTCAGTTGATTTCAGTAGAGACTTTCTGGTTTTGCACCGGTGTAACCAAATAGAGAATTTGGTCCTCAGAATTGTTAACAATCCATAACCTGCCTTAAAGAAACCCCAACAGAATAATGTAGCTTTGTTTAAAAACATGAATTAAACTGTGTTTGATCCCAATTTATTTATTTTTGATTTATTCTAAACTAGAGGGGAAAAAACAGTGTCCATCCCAGGCTATGGGTGTCCTTGACAATCTCTTTGAAATGCCCAATCTATACTTAAGTAAACAGATTCCCTATTAATAGAATATTTGTTTAGATATAATTACAAATATGTAAAATTGAAACAAAATTATGGCTAATCAGTTCCCTGCTTATCTTCCATAGTTACTACAACACATTTCCCCTACCCCAGTTGATGACATCACTGACATCCTGTTCCCTGGTCTGTTTTTGGTGTTAGTGATATAAATGAGGGGTGGGGAGTGGAAACAACAAAGGATCCTGTGCGTAGGTCTTGGCTTATTAAAATCTTCATCTTTAATGGGATATTTCAGACTTCTCTGGGTCTTTGGAACCAGACTCTTTATTGTTGAGAATAATTTTCTTAGTTTACATTACCCATTTGAGACTATTTTAACTTTTGAGCACTGTATGCTAAAACAAGGATTAGATTACAGGCATTAGGCTAAGTACACTTAAGTTTACTTGAATAAAAGAAGAAGAAATAGAGCAAGAATAGTAACAAACAATACAGCTCCAGTAAAAAGAAAAGTTTGAAAGAGGAAATGGTGTCCTAATCTAGGCTGGGATTTTCAAAGGAGGTGGAGAGAGAGGCACCCCAATCCCATTGAATTTCAATCCGGTTTGGATGCTTAACGCCTTTAATTCCGTTGAAAATCCCATCCCCCTTTTCCATTTTCATTATAAATGATCAAGATCAGTCAAGTGACCAGCACTTGTCATATATATTCATTTTTAGACTAGTCATTTTTTCCATGGCTTCCTAAATGCTGTCCATTGGGAACATTCAGATTAGCTGATTTTGCCCAGATATTGCTGCATATCTCATAGGTAAAAATCACCCATTGCTCTTCTGAAACTACCACTGCCCATTCAGAGCACAGGCACACAACAAGGGAAGATGGAGACAAGGTGAAAACCTTTCCTTGCCTTGGTTAATTTTGGTCAGTCTTTTAGTTTTTTCCCCCCTCTCTGTCCTCCTCTTTCCCTCCCTTCATATATGTTATGCTGTATATACTTTATATCTTGTGTGTATGTTGATCTCTAATATAGATATGAAATGCTATTGTCTCAGCCTTTTAGAGCACAGACATAGTGTACAGTTGCTTATTTATGACTAACAGATTTATTTGGGCATAAGCTTTTGTGGGTAAAAACCTCACTTCAGATGCATCTTCAAAAGTCAGGTTTTTATCCACGAAAGCTTATGCCCAAATAAATCTGTTAGTCTTTAAGGTGCCACCAGACTCCTTGTTGTTTTTGTAGATACAGACTAACACGGCTACCCCCTGATACTTATTTATGACTGTATATCTTTTTCTTTTGCAATTCTCTTCCCCCTGGCTGAAGGGTGTGGGGAATTGTGTGATTTTCCTAATGTGTGTAAGGTTATTTTTCAGTCACTGGAACCAGTTTTTGTTGGAGGACCATTAGACAGCACCTTGAGTGACTTCTTTGCACTTCTTGCTGAAGCGTGGCGGTAATTGCAAACACACGGGAATTTCTGTGTGTATCCTGTTTCCTACCCAGCTACACCCAATTTACCCTAACACCCTGATAGAAAAACAAGATAGGTACTGATAGGCAGAGAACTCAATGCACTATCACGCCCTAGAGATTCTCCTACTTTTATTAGTGTCCAATTTTTTTCCATGGCACTTTTATATTTCCAAATCTTGTCACGATTGTTCTTGCTACCCCAAATCTCTAATCAGGGATATTTCCATCTATTTTTGCACAGCCAGAGGAGAGGGACCAGGAGAAGAATACAGGGTTGTAGCCTGTAAGAATACAGCCCTGCAGACTCAAGTTCTCAATATAAATATAAAATGAAAAAAGACTGTATGTGAAATGGTAGCAGTGAAATCAATGGCAAAACTGGCATTGAATTCCAAAGGGTCAGTATTTTGCACTGTATTTCCAGAGAGTGACTACATGCACACCCCAAGTAGTGTCCCTATAGGTGCTCCTTGTCAGGATATGCATGTGCCTGTGCGCCGTTGACCGGAGATTTTTATCAGCAGTGACTGCAGGTCCACATCTGTGCCCCCAGTATAAGGGTATAGAGAGAGGGGCAGACCTGCTTCCATTCTAGTTCCTTCTCAACCATCTGTGGCTTGGGTTGGAGCATTGTGGTATCCTTCAGTTGAGTCATGAAGTTTGCTACACCTCGCTTTCTTAACCTTTTCCTTTTAGATTTTTCCTTCGTTATTTCTTTGTTTTCTGTTACTAGAACAAGTTTGTGCTTTGAAGGGTTCTGTCCACTTTTTTCTTCTTTGCTTATTTTGGGCCCTTGCAAAAATTTTTTCCTCCAGGCCATATCCACAGCCTCGAGTGTGGGTTATGCCCAAGATCTCCAGGCTTCAAACCTTGCCTGACTTGCCACAGATCCTTTCCTCTCAGCAACAGATATTCAAGCTACCCCTGCTGCTTGGGAGAAACCCACATTCCCTCTAAATGTAAAATTTGTTTAGGATTTAAAAGCAAATCTAAAAAAGAGGGAGGACAGACCAAGTTCTACTTATGGAGTGCTCTCTGAGACCCATGGGGTCTGAGTCAACCTCCTATATGTCAATTCCACCGATCACCTCTGTTTCAGCGGTAAGCAAAGACCTTGGCGCTCTGGGGTAGTCCCCAGACCTTCCAAGAGGAAGAAAAGACTCCATTCTCCAGAACAAGACTAGAAAAGGGGAAAGTCACCTCCTAAGTCTGGATCTCAGGAGGTCTCATGTCTTGATACAGGTACTACTGAAGCTCCCATTCCCTCTGGCACTGCAGCCAGGATACCTACCTAAGGAGACCGTAGCATGTACTGAGAGGCAATCTAGAGCAGCCACAATGTCGGCACCTGACTCATTGCCTCTGAAAGCCTGTACCAAGGCGAGGTCCTCCTCTGTACCATCTTCCCTAGCAAGAATAGAAAAGGATACTGTACCTATTTTGGTACAGTATCTTGTACCAGCCAGTATTCTTACTCCCTAAGAACAATAGCCAGGGTCACCAGTACTGTCCAGGCTCCTATCACGCAAATATCTTTGAATCCTCAAAGAGCCCAAATCACTGTTATTAACAGATGCTGAGACTCACTACCTTATGGTACCGACGAACTTCACAGAGACTTCGTACCCTCCGTCTGTTTCTTTGGAGATTCCCCCTCTGTTACCAACACAGTCCCATACATTCTTTTGAGGGCTCTGAGAGACAGGTCCAGCAGATACGATTACAACTGTCTCTGGCACTGTCTCACCAGCCTCCCTTTCTATCTTTGGTACCAAGGCAAGTGCAGGTCTCCTCCTGGGGCCAGTTACCAACCTGACAACTGGTACCTACATCAATGACTTCCCCTATGGATACAGAGAATGATTCCTCATCTGATTCAAAGGTGTCTGTATGTGGTTCCTCCACCTTCTAGTCTCCCTCCCTAGAGGATCACACTGAAGGAGCTCATAGCAAAATGATCTAGGTTCAGAAAAAGGATTAGATAAGTTCATGGAGGATAGGTCCACAAAAGGCTATTAGCCAAGATGGTCAGGGGTGCGACCCCATGCGCTGGGTGTCCCTAAACCTCTTGACTGCCAGAAGCTGGGACTGGATCACAGGATGGATGACTCGATGATTGTCCAGTTCTGGTCATTCGCTCTGAAGCATCTGGCGCCAGCCAGCCAGGATACTGGGCTAGACGGACCATTGTTCTGATCCAGTATGGCCATTCTTATGTTCTTACTACTGGCCTCCTTGCAGTTCAGAGTGGCTAGTTATCAATCCCTGATGGCTAAATATGACTTCACTGCCTTTTACCTCAATAGGTCTAGGCCCTTTCAAGTTTCCCCTGGCCACTTCATTTCTATTGCAGAATGAATGAAGGGACATCCAATCTCCACCCAAAGACTGTCCAAACAGGTTGTAGGTCCTGTCATGCTACGAAGCTCAAGAGTTTATCTCCCTCCCAGAGGTATTGCTCATTCCACCAGGGCTCAGTCTACCTTTGTAGTCCTTCTCAAAAATGTACCCATTTCAGACATCTTCAGGGGAGCCACCTGATCTTTGTCACACACATTTTTACCAGCATTATGTTCTTGTGCCCACTTCCAAGACTGACATGACCTTTAGTGTCGCTGTCCTATGATCTGTAGTGAATCCACTTCCTTGGCACCCTTCTCCGGGATGGAGGTACTGCTTGGGAATCTCCTGAAATGGTGCACCCCTAGGGGTGCTACTCAAAGGAGGAGAGGTTAATTACCTTGTACAGTAACATGAGTTCAAGATATGTCCCTATGGGTGCACCACTAATTACCCTCCTTTGCCACTGCTTTGGAGTCTTTCTTGAGACTTCTGTGGTTGAGAAGGAACTGGAGAGGCGGCACATCCGCCCTTCATTGAATACCCTCATATTGGGGTACACGGATGACTGGGGTGCGGGCATGGACCTACAGACACTTCTGACAAAAGTCTGATCAGGATCTCATGGGCATGCGCATATCCTGACATAAAGCACCCAGAGGGGACACATCTTGAAGAACTCAAGTTATTGTGCAAGTAAGTAACAGGGCCGCCCAGAGGATTCAGGGGGTCTGGGGTCTTTGGCGGCAGGGCGCCCCCGCCACCGAATTACCGCTGAAGACCCGGCAATTCGGTGGCGGGTCCTGGAGTGGAAGGACCCCCCGCCGCCGAACTGCTGCCGAAGACCCGAAGCGGAAGAAGCTCTGGGGTCCCGGGCCCCGCGAGAGTTTTCCGGGGCCCCTGGAGCGAGTGAAGGACCCCGTTCCAGGGGCCCTGAAAAACTCTTGTGGGGGCCCCCGCGGAGCCTGGGGCAAATTGCCCCACTTGCACCCCCCCCCCCCCCCCCCCGGGCGGCCCTGGTAAGTAACCTCTCCTTCTTGAAGCCTGACCCAGAAGGGCCATCTCTCAGCATGAAAGGGTGTTCAGTCTCCAGGACCCGTAAATCCTTGGCCTGTCTGTGGAGACTGCCAACAAAGTTGCCCATTATAGCAATGTTTGTGATGTTTGTTCACTGTGTACTGCACTGTGATTGCCAAACACTCCATGTAGGCCTTTGAACTGCCATCAGAAGGTAGTGACACTTCATTTCTATCATCCTGGATTTGCACTGGCAACCTAGGAATTAAAGATTGTTTTATCTCATTAAAATCCTATGACCCACTCAGTCCCTTCAGCAGTGCTTGCTGAAACAGGCCTCTTTTTACATCACAGTAACTTGGCAGGTAAAACACAGCAAGGCAGACAAAGAGACGGAAGTAGAAGAAAAATCATCCATTCACCTTTAAAAATTGATTTTAAGTTTCCTCTTTGTTTTCTGCAGTGTTGTTGTAGCTGTGTTTGTCCCAGGATATTAGAGAGACAAGGTGGGTGAGAATGTTTTTTACCGGACCAACTTCTAATGGTCCAATAAAAGATATTGCCTCACCCACCATGTCTCTTTGTTTTCTGATTATTTCAATTTGAGGAACCGCCTAAACCCAGTGCAGGGGAAGAGACCGACATCTGTAGAGTAGACTCTCCTTCAGCAAACAAGCACAGACCTTGAATGAGTGAGGGGGGACCAAGAGGATTTGGAACTGAAAGAGCTCCCTTCATCAGCATCTTTTAGCAAACTTCTCCTGCAGCCGGTTCCCAGACCACAGCAACCACTGCCCTTTGAGCTCCCTTCCCTTCATCCTCTCTCTGCTCACTTGAGCCACAGCCACAACTCTGGGCAGCTTGTTAGGTTTCTGTTTTAGTGCTCTATAAGTAAATGAGCTCCATGAATTTACACTTTGGACTATGGCTACAGTGAAGGATGAGAGCAGACTGGCGTTTTATCTATGGAGGGCATCAGTCGCAAGCTAAGATATCATTTTACAGGTCATGTGTCTAAACATCTCTCCCTGGGGAGAGACAGGCTTTTCATTAAAGTGAGACACAACCAAAATGCCTCAGACCTCACGTGTTATGTCCAGCTTTAGCACTGATCATCTAATCAGTGCCCCTCTCGTTGTTTTTCGACCCAAATTAATTTCTCCAACTCTGAACAAGTTAAAGGCACGCACTTACCTGCACATCAATTATCACTCACCATATGCCACACAGTTCTAGGCAGATAGTCCATATACCACTGTGCATCTCAATAGCTTTGTATGTAGACCCTCCCTACATGAGGGTGTAGGGAGGATGATATGTGATTTTTTTTTTTTTTTTTTAATTACTCAGATCTGGAGGAACTGAGTTCAAAGCAAAACATCCGGGTAAAACGGGGGGAGGAGGGGAGAAGAGCTTTATCCACAGAATATTCACCACAGAGGATGACTTGATAGTGTTCCTTTACGTGACTAAGTAACAGCTGGATTAATAGGAACTCTCAGGTGTTCCCTTGTGTAGGTCACTGCACTGGTGCTGGTGCTTGGGCATCCTGCAGTGGCATCACATGTCATTGGGCCTCCCATCCTGGAAGGAGTCCATTTAAAGGTGAACCTAAGAGTGTTAATAACAATATGATCAGAGTTATGAAAGTTCTTGAGTTGAGCTCAAGATCTAGGTGTCACCTACAACCATAGGAGGTATCTAAGAACTCTACTTTTTCATTGCCTTTACTTCCTAACCTCTGGAGGTTGTTCATAGCTAATACCTATCTCACATCTTGTACTTTTCACCTGAAAATTTAAAAGCACTTTCCAAGTGTTCACTAATTATTCCCATATCACTATTTATTTAATGTCATATTGCTGTCCTCATTTTAGAGGTAGAAAGAGATCAGTGACTTGCCCAGGGTCATTCAGTGACACAAGTCAATGTTAGAACTACAATTAGAATTTAGGAGTCCTGACTCTGTCTACAGCTGTAACTACCAGGCAAGAATGGATTCTTTGTTAGCAATGCCATTTAATGGTTTTAAGGAAATGTGGCATCCAGATTAGGTCTTGCTACAGTACGTGGCAGTGGGAACTAATTTTCAAACTTTTTTTTACATAAATGTAAATATTTTGTTTTAATATATAAAGATACTTGCAATTATAAATCTGCCTTGCTTATTTATGGGACACTTATGGGGCGCACTCACCATTAGAGACCCCCTTGCATCAGGGCTTGATGTTGCAGATATCTTCAGTTCCAGTACCTCTTCCAGGCCATCTGCCTCTGTCTTGGTCTTCCATAGCCCAGCCCTCTGGCCAAGTCACATTAAAGTTCAAACTCTTTCTGGGGTAACAAAAGGTAACAATAAGTCTCAAAACAAATACCCACACTAATAATTCTTGTGCCGCCTCAGGTTCCACTGCTGTTTTCTGCTTCTTCACCTTTTCTCCTGCCCCTATAGAACTTCTCCTTCTCCTGTCGTCGTCTTCACAACAGGTTTCCTCCACTTTCCTCCTCCTTTAGGGGCTCTGACAGCTTTCTTTAAGGCTCTACATGCTCCTTGCAGGCATTGTCTCAGCGCTCCTCCACAGGAGCCTTCCTGTTTGCTATTGTTCTCTTCAATTCCTTGTTCTCCTTCCGGAAAACCAGCCCCAAGACTGCCTCCCTGGCCCTTTGTTCCAGAGGCCTAGAACAGGACTTAATTCTATTCTTGTGGCTCAGCTCTCCTCTACAGCCAGCCTCAAACTGTTGGGCCTCCCCTCTTCTGAGTTCTCGATTTTTGCATACGACGTCCTACTTCATTTCCTCCTACATCTGGGTCAGTCACTATAATTGTCTCCCTCGCAGATTCAGGTGCGGTCACCAGGTCATTACAGACACCAGTCACAGTTTTCTCTACTGTAGATGCCACATAAAGTCTGCCCATAGAATCATAGGATTGGAAGGGATCTCAAGGTCTTCTAGTTCAGTCCCCTGCACTCAAGGCAGGACTAAGTATTACCTCCATGCCTGACAGGTGTTTGTCTAACCTGCTCTTAAAAATTTCCAAAGCTAGAGATTCCACAAACTCCCTAAGCAACTTATTCCAGTGCTTAACCATCCTGACTGGAAGTTTTTTTTCTAATATCCAACCAAAACTGCCCTTTTTGCAATTTAAGTCCATTGCTTCTTGTTCTATCCTCAGAGGTTAAAGAGAACAAATTTTCTCCCTTCTCCTTGTAACAACCTTTTATGTACTTGAAAACTGTTATCATGTCCCCTCTCAGTTTTCTCTTTTCCAGACTAAACAAACCCAATTTTGTCAATCTTCTCTCATAGGTCATGTTTTCTAGACCATTAATCATTTTGGTTGCTCTTCTCTGGACTTTTTCCAATTTGTCCACATCTTTCCTGAAATGTGGCTCTCACAACTGGACACAATACTCCAGTTGAAGCCTAATCAGCGTGGAGTAGAGCGGAAGAATTATTTATTGTCTTGCTTGCAACACTCCTGCTAATATGTCCTGCTTCACTGATTTAGTATCTTAAACAGTTTATTTTCAAATGTTTTTCAGTCCACTTCTAAGCTGCGTTCGTAGAGTGAAGCTTTGTTGGCGGGGTGATAGCAGCTAACTTTTTGCTCTTATTAAATCAGATTTTCCCACAACTTCCAAAGGGTGAGAGTCATGTGGATTGTGGAGCTGGCTAAGTCTCATGCAGTTGTCACTGCAAAGACCTTTCTTCTAGATATGTCAGGGTTGAAACAGATCTCCACAGTCATGCCTATTTCTCATGGTGACCAAGGCAAACAGCAGATTGTTAATCTTGATTCTTCTCTCCTGCCACTCGCTTTGGCAGTAAATTTTCAGAAAGTAAAGTTTTCCTCATCTAAGTGTCCCCATGAGGCATCCAGTATCCTTTGATGGGTTACCCGGGAGTTTCCAAGATGCATTTCAAGTTCTGTTGGCGCTTGTTCACTTGCAAACAAGTTTTTGTGCTTTTGGCATTTTCTGTGAGTGTGGATGATGATGTCATTCTGTAAAGACATATATTTATTCTGTACCCAGGATAGGAAAAGAAAGACAAGAAGAGATTTCTGGGCACCCAGATGGTGCACTCATAGTTGATAGCCTTTAATTTAGGTTAGATTGGTTCTCATTGCTGTCCTAGGTGATACGAGCATATGGTGGTATAAGTGTGGGTACCCATCTACTGCAGTTTGACCTGGCAGAACTTAAACCCGAGCCTTGTGCATGCTGAATTTCTCCCCTCCCCTTCCCTGACCTCATGCTGATGACAAACCTTACAGAACTCTCTTGGCATTTTCAAAGAGTGCTTCGTGTTCCTACAGTTCCCTCTCTGCTTGGGGGGCTGTTTGGCAGCATTAGCGTCTCGAGGCTGTTGAGCTGAATGATATGCATTAATATTACCATCTGGCATCTCCATGACACAGTGAGTTAATGTTGCTGGCCTTTCACATTGGGAAGCCTTGTGAAAATCCCAATTCAGTCACAAGAACAACATGATGGGCTCATTCTGGTCCCTAGCGGACAACTGCCTAAAGCTGCTGCTCCATTTGGTGCACTCCCGTGCAGACTGCGCTAGTGATAAAGGCTGTCTTCCCCATTGACCATTCTACTGTGTTTGAAGTGATGATTGGGGAAGTGGTGGTTCTGATCAGAAACTCTAAAATTATGCCTCAGAGTTCTGGAGCCTGGCTCTTACTTAATAACCACCTTCACTGTTTTCATTACAGCATAAGCAATTCTCCTTTCTTAATCCCCTTTTTGCCAATCAAGGAGCAAATATCTGAGGATATAAAAATATTTTCATCTGATTTTTTTTTTTTCCTTTCTGTGTTTTTGTACATTGCTAGTTCCCTTCTCTTGCTCATGTAGTACTCTTAGAGCAGGTAACAAAGGGCTGAGGAATTTGGAAATGTGTTATTGACTTACTTATATGGGGAAGTTAATAGAAGCAGCTTTGTGACAGGGATGGGTATGTGAAGTCAGTCCCTTACTGCTGCTGTTGACATGAGACTCTCTCTGCTGCTTTCTGTCACGGTTGGTGCTGCAGTTGCAGTTAAACCAACTTTATAAAAACCTCTCATGTATCATTGTATTTTGCCTACGCAGTGACCACTTTTATAAACTAAAATATGGTCATGGGGCTTATGGCAGAGTTAATGTTTTGCACTGGCCTGTAAAAGGTCTGGGTTTCACACCCGTTCTCAGGGGCTGGGGGTACAAGGCTTGACGTGTCTCCTAACAGCAGCGCCTCTGGATGATTACAGGACAGTCCTTAGCTCTTTGCTGAGAGTGACTGAAGGCTATAATGTGAGGCTTCAAGAGGGAGGGTGCAGCTTAAAGCAAGGAAAAATAAGGGGATACTTAAGGCTTTGTTAGAAATCTGGCACCCTTCCATTCAAACAGTAACAATGCCCTTTTATAGGGATTGGTTAGTAAGTAAGAAAAGCAGCTGTTTGACAGTGTGAAGGCATTTCTGGTAAAGTTACATTTTGGAGAAAAGCCTATTTATTCTTCATGCTCTTGCCCGCCCTCCTCCTCCTCTTCCTCCTCCTCCCCTTCTATCTTAGAGACATCTGAAGAGATTTAAATTTTCAAATGATTGTGTCTAAAACTAAAGTGGCAGCCCGGGAGGAGTTCTTATTTGCTATCATTGAGCCCAGAGCCTCTGGCTGTGGCTGAGCCCAATCGCCTGGGAACGGACACTTCACCAGACCCATCCTAGGAGCAGTTGGAGTGGTGCCTCTATACCAGAGGTGGGCAAACTATGGCCTGCGGGACCCTCCTGCCCGGCCCCTGAGTTCCTGGCCTGGGAGGCTAGCCCCCGGCCCCTCCCCTGCGGTTCCCCCTCCACCGCAGCCTCAGCT
The DNA here is from genome assembly GCF_013100865.1 of Trachemys scripta elegans. Classification (NCBI taxonomy): domain Eukaryota; kingdom Metazoa; phylum Chordata; order Testudines; family Emydidae; genus Trachemys; species Trachemys scripta. Next base: position 85,616,315 of record NC_048304.1, on the reverse strand, counting down.
CACTGCGCCGCCAGCACAATGCTCTGGGTGGCCAGGCAGCGCAGCTGCAGAGCTGCGGCCTGACCAAGTGCTCTGTGTTGCACGGTGGTGTGGCTGGCTCCAGCCGGGCAGCATGGCTGCCTGTCCTGGTGCTCTGGATAGCGCGGCTGTAGCGCTGCCAGCCACCTGTGCTCCAGGCAGCGTGGTAAGGGGGCAGGGAGCAGGAGGAGTTGGATAGAGTGTAGGGGAGTTCGGGGTGGTGGTCAGGGGGCAGGGGTATGGATAGGGGTCAGGGTGGTCAGAGGGCAGGGAACAGGGGGGTTGAATGGGGGCAGGAGTCCTGGGGGCAGGGGTCCCGGGCGCGGTCAGGGGACAAGGAGAAGGGGTGGTTGAATGGGGAAGGGGTCCTGGGGGGGGGGAGGGAGGCAGTCAGGAATGAGAGAAAGGGTTGGATGGGGTGGCGGGAGGCAGTCAGGGGCAGGGGTTCCGGCGGGGGTCAGGGGACAGGGACCAGTGGGGACTGGATGGGGTAGGAGTCCCAGGGGGGCTGTCAGGGTGAGAAGTGTGTGGGGGGTCAGATGGGGGCAGGGGCCGGGCCATGCCTGGCTGTTTGGGGGGGCACAGCCTCCCCAACCACCCTCCATACAATTTTGGAAACCCAATGTGGCCCTCAGGCCAAAAAGTTTGTCCGCCCCTGCTCTATGCTATATTATACTGCTGTGTTTCTAGATACACATGCATGATGTGAGACCATCAAGGTAGATCTGTCTCAGGTGCATTGTCAGACACAAGGCCAAAGATTTTCAGCCTCCAAGAAGCATGAGTATATTTTTATGACCTCCCCCCCACACACACACATCTGCTTGGTGCAGCCCCAACCCTGCGCCCCGACCCAGCGCCCTGGCCGGAGCGGGGCCGAGCCACGTAGTATGGCTTGCGGGCCAGCTTAAAATGGCTCGCAGGCTATAGTTTGCCCACCCTTTATCTAGATCATCCCTGACAGGTGTTTGTCCAACTTGTTCTTAAAAATCCCCAATGATGGAGATTCCACAATCTCCCTAGGCAATTTATTCCAGTGCTTAACCACTCTGATGAGGGCTGTGCCAATGTCCTGTGGAGTTCTATGTGAACACTGAGTTAGGACCAGTCACAAGATCATGAGGATTTTTACATCCATTTTAAAACCTGCTTCTATTGAAGGGCCTCTGGAAAATGGGCCTTTCTGCAAGTCCCAAGGTCTGTAGGTGCCTTGGGCTGGCTCTAGTTTATTGCACATGGACGAGGAGCACCATTGCTGCCCTCCTATAGGTGGTGCACCTCTTTCTGCATTAATGGAAATTACTTCAGTAGCTGATGTGTGTGGTATCATGGGATGGGAGGGAAGGGTCTAGCTCCTAGTGACTGATAGACATAAACATATCAGAACATATCAGCCAAAATAGGAATTTTTCTCCTAATGGAAAACCTTAAACTTGCTGTCACCATCCAGAGCAATTGCACTTGCGTTCCCCCTCTGTTGGGCTCCCAAGGACCGCGTTATAGCAGGGTAGAGGTGTAGTTACATGCAGTATTGCCAATTTAGTGATTGTTTGGAAATTTGAATTGAAATTGAAACATTAATATACACTTTAAAAGCATATAAAGTGTATGATAAAATGTGTATCTGAAAAAGTATAATAGATTTGAAAAGTATGAACATAGACTAGCTTCCTTATACAGCTGTTGCTTTTTATGACAATGTCAGTGCATTCATTTCGGTGATGTTGGCCAACCTAATAATTTCAAATTATGATTTATAAGCAAAGTCTAAATGAGCTCTCCCTGACAGCTAGTGATGAGCTAGGGGCTGTGGGGAAAGGCTTCAGGACCAGATTGTATTTATATTCACACCTAATCTACCCAGGTATCCAGCAAACAGAGCTATGTTGCCCAAGTGATACATTTTGGCTGGAGTTACAAATCACTTGAATGCGGAGGGGTAATGAAATGTTGTTGTTCTTATTGTATGAGTAAAGGGCAGTAGAACTGTACTTAGCCTGTGCTGATTAAGGGCATCAAGAGAGAGGGTGGGGACAGGTGTTTTGCTTGATGGTCTGCCTGAGTCACAAGTACTATTTGACCTGCCCGTCTCCGCTGTTTAAAGACAGAGCTGATTAGGCTCCATAGAGAGTCTTTTGTTTTGTTAAGTGACCGCTACAGCTGAAACACTGATAATCAGCTCTAAGTGCTTAGATCTGCTGTGGGACAGTGTTTCTGTGGAAGAGATGGCCCAGTCTGCGCTAGCAGCAAGGTTCCCCCTCTGAGGCCTGGTCTATACTACCCGCCTGAATCGGCGGGTAGAAATCGACCTCTCGGGGATCGATTTATCGCGTCCCGTCGGGACGCGACAATCGATCCCCGAATCGGCGCTCTAACTCCACCAGCGGAGGTGGTAGTAAGCGCCGCCGACAAAAAGCGGCAGAAGTCGATTTTGCCGCCGTCCTCACAACGGGGTAAGTCGGCTGTAATACGTCGAATTCAGCTACGCTATTCACGTAGCTGAATTTGCGTATCTTAAATCGACTCCCCGCTGTAGTGTAGATGTACCCTGAGAGCTCAGCTGAAAAGAGCTGGGTGGAATCTCAAGAGACCAACTCGCAAAGGTCACAGTGGCAAGAGGCAGCAGAAGGTTACAGCACAGGACCATTGGCAACAGAGCGATGGAGTGAATGGTGGCACAACGAACAATAGTGGCGAGAGCGAACAGTGTGCAGCTGGAGGAACGAGCAAGGTGCCTTCTTGCCCCCCACCTCGGAGGTGAACTCGTGAAAGCACATCTGAACTCTGAGTCTCCACTGACCAAGGACAACATCAGTGAGTGTTAATGAATCATAGAATATCAGGGTTGGAAGGGACCTCAGGAGGTCATCTAGTCCAACCCCCTGCTCAAAGCAGGAGCAATCCCCAGACAGATTTTTGCTCCAGATCCCTAAATGGCTCCCTCAGGGATTGAACTCACAACTCTGGATTTAGCAGGCTAATGCTAAAACCACTGAGCAAGGCTTTTAAGAATGCTGGAGACACAACACAGTTCATTCTCTGCCTTGTAAGTCTACTGTTGAAATCACTTGGGTCATTAAACAATGCCATCCAGGCATCTGCTACAATAGTAGTAGATCTTTGTCCAGCAATAGAAACTACATTTGGATCAATCAGAGCTATCCATTGAAAAAGTACTGGAAGAAGCAGACTTCAGTCCAGAAATTGACTAATGAAAGCATTTATATTGAATCCTTAAGTGAGGAGGACAAGAAGTATTTGTTAAAACAACTGAAAAAGTACACAGACTTGATTCTTAAAAATCTACAACAGCGACTTCTAGAATTCTACTCAATCTCTACGTAACTTTTACAGATCCCTGTCCTATAAAACACCGATAGTTGAGTAGAGTGAGGCACTATCAGCAATGGTGTTGCCATGTGCTCAGGACAGAATAGAGAATTTGAACAGAGTGGAATATCATATGACGAATGAATGAAGATTTGACTTCAACTTCTTTTTTTATCATCACTAGTGGCTCGACCTGATCTTTGTGTTCCGTTTCCTGGGATGAAAGAAGTAGGAATACATCTCTTGCTACTCCTAGTCACAAGCTACAGTTGAACGTTCTTTTTCATCATTGAATAGAATTTTGTGTTCTGAAAGAAGTTGCCTTCTGCCTGATCATGTGAAAGAACTAAAGAGCATATCAATTGAAGGAATGGAAGTACCGGATACACGAGAAGCCACCAAAGATGAACGCATTGCATTTAAGAAGTTCATTAACAGAGTTGTGCAAAATTATAACAAGAAACCAAGAAGGATATAGATGTAGTACTTCATAGAAGGCTTGAGTAGCCAACTTTAATTTGTGTGATGATTTTAAAACATGAGTTAAATCTAATAAAATGGTCATGAAACACTTTTCAGTTTTTACTATGGTGCCATTCAGCCCACCTCCACCCTCACAGTCTCACCCCTCATTGGCCCCTTCTCCTCCCCCCCATAAATTTGAACACCCTCCCTAATTTCAATTCCTGGGGAACACCCTCCCTAATTTCAATTCCTGGGGAAAACACTGCTTCTGCTTTTGTGGGTGAACAGGATTTTGGTGGTGAAGCAGACTCTTCAGTCATCTCACATGTTAAAATCAAATACAGTTCCGTCACGGACCTACTCTTCACTTGCTTTTTTTACTGATCTACTTACTGCATAAACGCTGAATCATGAAGATGAGCTTATGGCAAACTCATTACATTAAACAAAAAAACCTGAATCATTTCAGTCCTCTTCCTCTCTAGATATAAATGAAAATGTGAGAACTCCGATTATCCCTTTAATAAAGTGCCTGCAGTCTTTTAATTTTTCTTTTTACTCTGCCATTCATAATTCCCTCTCAAGAGCTTGAAATAACTGAAATAACCAACTTTATCCGTTTCTTTTTGGTACATATTGATTCTATCCTATCGAACTCCCCTCTGTTTCCTATGGAACAAACGCCATGTGGGCTACTACTTGCTAGGCATCCGAACACTAGGAACAGGAGGTCTGATTTTCTGAAGCGCGGAGCATTCGCCACTTGCATTGGCGTGAATGTGGGAGCTGCAGACAGTCTATACAGCTGAAAATCAGGGCACAAGTTCAGAAGCAGTCCAGAATGAGATTTTAAATGTCATTGAATCTCACTGCAAAGTCTTTCATCTTAACAACCTCACAATTAATCCAAAAAGTGGCCGTGTCTCAGTTCAGATTCCAGAGGCTTGGTGTGTCTGATGTAGGTAGAAAGTCAGGGGGGGACGGGGCCACTCCACTTAGAGAATATAGGTCACAAGTCAGTGACATTCATTCCTATCCTGAAGGGGGGTCTGGCCCCGAAGTGTGGGAATGTCTGAACATATAATCAACTTGGAGAGTATACTTAAGGGAGAGGATTAACTGCTAGTCACCGAGAAGGAAATGTGTATTCAAGGCATTACACTAATGGACTTTGAATCAGGCCATGGTTCAGTGTTTAAAGAAACATATGGTCTCAGTAAACTTGCAAATTTTAAAGGAGAGGTTCTGTCTCAGGCCAGGCCATAGTCCTCTGCAGTTTATTTCTCCAAGGTATTTTGAGCTGCATTTAAAATCATCTCTACAATGTAGGTACCTGCAAAGTAATAATAATAATAAAAAAAGTCCCCTTCACCCCCACCCCCCAAAAGTACCAGGGGTAGGGGTGAAGTTGGTGACCGAGCCTATTCCTGCCCTAGCATTTGTGCTCAGGGTACCTACATTGACAACCCGGCTTTGGTTACAAGAAGAAACAAGATTGATGGTCTCAACCTAGTGCATGACTATCTGCATTACAAAACTGTCACACAGTTCAGCATGGCCCTAGCATTAAGGTGAAATCCAGGAGGGACCCAAGCCTAAAATAGCAGGAGTTACTACAAGTGAAGATAGAAGTTTATTTGGTAAACAGTGTAGGAAAACCCTTTTTTCCTCATCCTAATTATTACTCCTTGCATATTTTTACTCCAAAATATTTATTATTGTTTTTTAAAAGAGGGGTGGGATAGGAGAGGAGAGAGAAAACTCTGTAGGAGAGAGCAGTATCTTTCCTAATAGATTTCTCCAAAATAATTCTGTTGAGTAGTTTAAGGTTTGCCCTGACCTTGCTTTAAGAGGGTGAGGGAGATATCGTCTAAATTCTTATTTTGTTGGTGTTGGTTTTGTTAACAAAAAAACAACAATGTCACCAGAAATTCAAACAAGATGGAAATGCACTGGTTGGCCCCCCCCCCCCCCCCCAGAAACTGGTGTAAGCTCTCTAGCTGGCCCAGCAGCAGTTTAATCACAAGCCTAATCCCCCGAATGGTGGTGGTAGACAATACACTGGTTATACAGTTGCATCCAAAAAAAAAAAAAAAAAAAATTAAGGGCATTTTCCATTTTAACTCCATTAAAAATAAAGCATGGGTGGCTCGCTAGCCCAGGAACACATGGTTAATCAAAGGATCAGCTTTCTGGACTGAGATCTTGGGAACACGGCGTAGGGAATACTGTCCTCAGAGACCCACAATGCTCTCTAGTAGTGCACCCTCGACAGAAGAGGCAGTATTGATTGATCCCAGCAGGAACTGCAGCCTGATCTCTGCAGATGGAGAGTTATCTGTGCCTATCACGCTGTCTTTTTCAGTGTTAGGGTTGGGGGTAAGTCTAAGGCAGAGAGAAATCAGTGTTTCTCAAAATGGAAAAAGACAAAATTAAGAAATTATTTTCTCTCTTTGGAGATGGAGACATACACAGTGGATATTTCCTTTATGGGACAATCCTATAGAGTCCAACAGACAATAATAACTTACCTATAGATTTTTGACCTCCCCCTTCCCGATAGAATGTAATAATGGTTTCTCTGCCACAGAATTCTGTAGGATGATTTGAAAAGCTTATAGAAAGGATATCATTCTCCTTTAAAGTCTGTAGGTTTTTAGAGTAATTTCTTTAGGACACTTAGGGCTTTTCCTTAACTGTTTATAAAAAGATTAAAACTCCAAATGATGGATTGGAAACTCTGTTCCTTTACACAAAAAAGCAACCTTGTTTCAGTATATTCTCATCTGTCACATTGAATAAATGCCTGAATGTTCCTAGCATCTCTTGTTCCATGGGACTCTTAGAATGTGAAGTTACTCTTGTAGCACATGTAGGCCATAGCCAGTATATGATCTACCACAGCCCCTTCATTTGTGCATTATGCATGGGATTAGAAGGCTGTTTTTCTTTTTCTAGCCACAGGGAAGTGCTTCCTGTTCTGAAACATGATCCACTTCCATTTAAAAACCAATCTGTAAACAGTGTTACTATTTTCAGTCACATATAACAGTGAAGAAGGCTCAGTCGTGATTATTAGTGTAACTTGGGATCTATGGCAAAAACTATATTCTCTCTCTGGCTGTAGGAAAGAGAGTCTTGTAGGTCTACCAGCTGATTTCTAGAGTCTCCTGCTTATTCATTGTACACATGATTGTATTCCATATCTTTTGGGAGGGAAAGAGAAAACATAGAAGTATTTTTTTTCTTTTTACATAAAAAAGTTAATTGGAAGTGAAAAACTCACACCATTGGCTTCAGTCAGTTATTGTGTGAACGTTCCACTGTGCAAGTGTCTGATCATAGCTCTGCTAATACTAACCTGCCATACATGTCCTCCTATTCCAGCCATGAGCCACTAGTTAGCACCACCTGTACCTTGACCTACAACTATCCCTAGTATTCTAGCCCTAGGTTACCATACAGCTTTGCAAATGCACCTCTATTGACTTGACCTGTGAAAACCTGTTCTTATTTCAGTCCTGGTTCTCACACAGGGTTGTTGTCTATCTTGTTATTTCTAGGATTGCCCTCATTTTAATGGACCATTACACATCCCGCAAACCTCACCGTAAAAATACCCACCAAAAAGACAATTCAGTCTCATTTTCCTGTCATTTCCAAAATGTACAAATGGTTGTAAAACCTCAGAAACAGAGAAGCCTCTAGTGTTCACATCTGCTTTTGTTTGTAAATTCCACACTTCGTATGTATTTCAAGGCTTGCAGTAACCAGTGGGGAAAAGTGCAGAGCTATTGTCGGTGTTTGTGTTTTATGTACCCATTTACAGAGACATAACTGATGTCAATTTCCCTGTTGAAAACACTGTGGGAATAGGCTGATGTGACAGAATACCTGCTTCAGGGGCAGAGGGAACTGGTGGTGGGTTTTCTTTTGCTGACTGGATTGTTGGTCATGGTGCTTGTGAATTTGCGGGGAGTCGGCTCTGTCATCGAAACCAAATCTTTCTGGAATGTTTTTGCTGGCAGCCATGCAGTGTATGTCAGGGAAGGTGCTGATATCTAGCATAGTAAGTGGGCGATTAAACCAAGATGGAGTGTTCAGTGTCTTAGCAGCCTAATATTTTGTACAATATTCATTTCAACAAAGTCCTTTCAAGTACTGAATATCTTTCAAGTAAAGGACACATGAATAAATACTTTGTAATGAATTAACTTCAGGTCTAAAGTGGCCTTTGAACCAGGCCATAGATAGAGCTTTCTGATTGACAGTCCATGATCTCATACACATGTCACTAATAATGCCCAGTAAATGCACACTCATTCTGTTATATAAAGTCCATTTCATAACAGTACTAAAATACTCTATGCTGTGCACTACATGGTAATAATTATTACACCTCTTGGGTGGTTAAAGTCATTTGGCCTCAGCCTCTTGCCTACAGCACTTCCAGAGACATGTTATAATCACCTGGAAATGTGCTGCCTGTTGTGTCCTATTGCTTAAGTAGTTGGGTGTCTCAGTTACAGGCATTAGGAAAATATCTTCCCAGCATGTGTGATAAGTTGTTAGAATAATACAGCTCATAAAGGTGCAGCTCAGTGAAAGACACTCATTTTTGGGGCCATGTTTTGCTCTTCTGTGTCTTTCACTCTTCCCCAGTCCCTGTCAGGAAGAACTATCTCCTTATACTCAGTTCAGTGCACCACAGGCAAAGACTAATGGTAGCAGGAGCTGTAGGAGAGTGAATTTACAGTCATGGGGCTGGTTGAGATGAACCAGGTTGTAAACTGAACAGATAACTATAAGTAGGGTTTGTGTTTTAACTGCTCTTCTGCTTATCGGGGCTGCCACATGTGTGATGGACGAAGTCACTCCTGCCTCAGGAAGGTTAATTTCATATCCTCAGTAAAGTTGTAACAGATTCTCTCTCTTCCTCAAATATTATTATTCATTATTTGTATTGAAATAGTATCTAGGATCCCCTGTGATGGACCAGGGCCCACTGTGCTGTATAAGCACAGAACAAATGTATACTGTACAGTTCTTTAAAAAGTAATGGTCTTAAAGTCCTGTGGGATAAAATGGTCAGAGAAGCAGTCTGAAGTAAAATCAAAGCTTTTACAGTATCTAAAACAATTACTGTGTCCCCTTTCTCTGAGGGAGGAATCGCTAGAAGCTTGACTCAATGGGTGGGTTGCAGGAGAGCTCTGAGGGAAGATACAATTTTTCTGGCATTGCTAATCGTTAAAAATCTCTACCCGCAAGTGTTTATTACTACGGCTGTCAAGTGATTAAAAAAATTGTGATTAATAGCGTGATTAAAAATATTAATCGTGATTAATCACATGATTAAGCACACTGTTAATAATAGAATACCATTTATTTAAATAGTTCTGGATATTTTCTACATTTTCAAATGTATTGATTTTAGTTACAACACAGAATACAAACTGTACAGTGCTCACTTTATATTATTTTTATTACAAATATTTGCACTGTAAAAACAAGTAATAGTATTTTTGAATTCACCTAATACAAGTACTGTAGTGCAATCTCTTTATCATGAAAGTTGAACTTACAAATGTAGAATTATATACACAAAAATAACTGCACTCAAAAATAAAACAATGTAAAATTTTAGAGCCTACAAATCCACTCAGTCCTACTTCTTGTTCAGCCAATCACTCAAACAAGTTTATTTACATTTGCAGGAGATAATGCTGCCCGCTTCTTGTTTACAATGTTACCTGAAAGTGAGAACTGGTATTTGTAATATATAGTGAGCACTGTACACTTTGTATTCTGTGTTGTAATTGAAATCAAAATATTTGAAAATGTAGAAAAACATCCACAGATATTTAATAAATTTCAGTTGGCATTCTATTTTTTAACAGTGTGATTAATCGCAATTAATTTTTTGAGTTAATCGCGTGAGTTAACTGCAATTAATCAACAGCCCTATTTATTACTGAAATGGAAGTTGGGGATTACTGGAAAATATTTATTTGTTTAACCAAACAATATTAGCCTCCAATTTCCCCCACTAACTCAAAGGCAGGCTAGGTTTTCCCTTTTGCAGCTTTGTGCTATTCCTAGATTTCACCCTGACAAAGAGCACGAGGAGGGGATTTTGGCAGAATGGAGAAATACGATAGTGACTTTTGGGTCTAGAAACATTCAGCTTGGGGATGGAATATTTATTTCCCCAAAAGTAAGTTAAATGATTTGAAAAGTAAAAGCAACTGCATACCTTTAGGAGGAGAGCTGAGCGAATAATTCCCAGCAAAGGGGTGATCTGATGAGTTGTGTGTCTTTTTTTGCTTATGGAATATTGTGAACAGATTGTAACTTTCTTACATGTATTTGTTTGTTTTGGAATTATTTGCCAATTTATTTTTTTTCAACGTTGACTTCTTTATTCCAAATGTGTTTTGTTGCTTGGTTGTGATTTGTTAAAATTTATTAATCGACAGCCCTATTTATTACTGAAATGGGGGGAGGGATAGTTCAGTGGATTGAGCATTGGCCTACTAAACCCAGGGTTGTGAGTTCAGGCCTTGAGGGGGCCATTTAGGGATCTGGGGCAAAAAATCTGTCTGGGGATTGGTCCTGCTTTGAGCAGAGGGTTGCACTAGATGACCTCCTGAGTTCCCTTCCAACCCTGATATTCTATGATTCTATGAAAATCACATTGCACACCAGCACAAGCTTAAACATCAGGTTTTTGTTATGAGTGCTTGCAGAAAGCCAATTTAAATTTTGCATTGTGTGAGCATTCAGACATGAGCTTCAGAGATTCCCTTGCTGAGAGCAGATATGCTAGTGGATCTGATTGCATGAATATTTGTGGAAACAACACAGAGGGCACAAATGGGTTTAAAAAAAATCCTTCAAATGAATATTTGTGGAAACATTTGGCCTACATACCATGGTGATTAGCAGCTTACAAATATCTAGATAGAATAGAATAGACTATTTGCCCAGCTCTATTTATGACAGGGGATGCAGATTTGTACTCATACCAGAGAGTCAGTGAAGCTGCTGTATTAGGGGATTACAAAGTGAAACTGAAATGACAAAAGGGTATGGGAGTTCTATGTTGGGAATACTTGCAGGATCAGGCCCTAAGTTTTTTCCCAGAACGATAATGAAAGTGTAACTAAAGCTTCTAGACAGCAACTTAAATCTCTCCCTTCCCCAGCAAACTCCTTCTCTCCCCAAAACAGCCATTTTAGACCACCGGTCTCACCGGCTTTCTCCCCAGAGATCTCATTCTAGCAGGTAATATGTCTCGAAGGCCAGGCCATGTGTAATTAGAGCAGCTTTGGAATGCTGTGAACTGTCATATAAAAATGATTCAGAGAAGAATTGCTTTCCAAAACCAGTTAACGCCTGGCTTAAAATAGATCTGACGGGTCATTCTTTTGGCTGCCAAAGCCAGCACAGAAATTCTTGTTCATTTTTTCCACCTCCACTGTTGTCACCACCATTCTCCTCTTCTTCACCCAAGTTCCATTTATTTTATGGCAAGACACATTGCATTTTTCAGTGTGATATTAACTTTTTTCAGTGATATCCTCTAGTTTCCCAGGCAACCAAACAGTTACACCATCAAGATCATGAGTTTTAAATACAGAGTGTGAAGGCAGTAGGGGGTGGGGATAAATGCTCTCTCCCTCTGCCATTAGCGGAGCCAAGGAATCTGAACGTTCATCTCCCTGGGTTGGCTTGTAGAAGATGGTCTTCATTTAGAGATGAAGTGCCTACATATTTCAAATCTCGGAAATGGTAGCTATTATATTTCTGTTCGTCACGCAGGGCAAAAGCCTGGAACTAGGGTGCAGCTGGACTGGTCAAGCTGCACGCTAAAGCTGTCTCTGGGAGTAGATGAAAGGAGTCTTTACCACCTTCCCTTGTCAGCTGTGGAGTGGGAATGGAGCCACTCTGAACTCATTATTCTAGCCCTAGAGCAGTAGTAATACCCAAACAGCCAATATTCTCCCCCTTTGCAGGGACGTTAGGACCAGTGGGTGCACCAGCCATGATCCTCTTGCATGCTGGGGCACAGGGAGATGCTATACAATAGAATTCTGTTGTGCATGTGATTATGGACTTCCTATGTGCCCTGGGATCTACAAATCTTTCTCCTATCCCATGGGAGAAATGCACCAGACCCTACATCGCTTTAGATGAAGGGGCAAGGTCTGACACTACTGCATTTTCCTCTCCCTTTTGTGGATTCCCACAGAGAGCTGTAAAGCTTTCCTTGTAAATAAGTCAATCCAGGAGATAAGGGTCTGTGGTGACAGTGTAGGCAGAGCTGAAATCTCCAGAACCCCCTTGAGAAAAAATTAACTCTGTATAGCTCATTACAGACCATTACATATCTACAATACAGTAGAACCTCACTAAATCAGCACACTTGAGAACTCTAGGGCAAAAATGAAGGTCTCTCCCTGCTTCGCAGCAAAGATACCAAGGGCTGTTTGACTTCTAATGTTCGGAAAGATGAGGGTGAGAATAAATCCAATCTGGACTGTTAAACTAAGGTAACTTTTCAAAAACCTTTTCATTCTGGGTATTTCCCTGTCTGGGATTTAGGTTGTGTTTCCGGTTTATACAGCTGTCTTGCATAGTCATCTTGATGTGAGTGAATTTCCACAGTACCAATGTCTGTATAGAGTCAGTAGCCCAAGGCTTATGCAAATGGATCGTATTATACCAGGAACATTTGACCAAATTTTGTATCCAGTGACCACTGTCATCTAAGCATGCAGCTGAGTCTGCATACCAGCAGATGGATATCTTTCTGCTGTTATGTTTCCCATATCGCCTCCAAAGTGAAAATGGAGCTGAACTCACTGCAGCTGTTATTACAGAGCTGAAGCTAATGTGGAAAGAATTAGCAATTATCCATGGTAAATCTCATCCACAAAGTCAAAGATGTGTATAGTTTTTGGAAAAGGAGATGTGAAGAATAGGCTTGCAGTAATGAAAAGTGAAGATAATACCAATGCAAGGCTGTTGGAATCTAGTTCATTCAATTTCACAAAAAACACAGGCTAAGGGATCAGACAATCACCAGGTACTGTTCTCTTCAGTGGAGATGCAAAGGTCTGACTAATGTAATTGGACCATATTCAGTGCTTGTGTACATCTTGTGAAATCACAGTACTTGCACTAGGTTGGATGGGGTGTGAGTAAAGGTAGAGTCTGGCACATCATCTCTACAACTGGAAGACTTAGAATGGATGCAGCTAGAAGATGATTTCTTGTCTGTTTAGCCCTGTAACAGGGTCAGCTGCCTCCCAAGGACCCTCTGGTGGCCAGGAGTGGCTCTGTGGCACCTTCCCTCCGTGTCCCTTCTTCCTGGGCTCCTCAGTAAATTTCACACAGGCTTCTTTCTGTGCATACACCCCTTACTAAAGTCTGGGTTTATTAATATCACAGTTGAAAACAAAACTAAAGTCCACAAGGTCTGATTAAATTCACTGTTTTAAGCAGGCCACTCTAAGCCCTACCTGTCTGGGGTCTTGTTCCTCTAATGTCTCAAACTTGCCTGTAGGAGTCTGCTAATGCTTTGCAGCTTCCCCTGCCAGCTTCCTTCTTTATAAGGCCTAGCTGCCTCTCCTTCAGCCTACTTGAGTATCAGGTAATTGGTCACAGAGACACTGGACCCCACACCCTCTTAAAAGTGCAAGTCAACCTATGACAAGGCCCTACTTACAATCAGAAATCTCATGACCAATCAGATTTTCATAGCCAACATCCTTGTCATCAGTCAGCACCAATCCCGCTAGTAGTATTTGCACAATTGTCCAGAAAGAAGGAGAAAACCTCAGCAAGCAGATAAATAGGACACATGCTACTTGGCAAGCATATGGAGAGAGAATGATGCAATTAAGTAGAATCAAACTTAGCTTGACGAGAAGGTTGCTGGAAAAGCAGAAATCAGTGTAGCTGTACCCTTTGCATGTTGAGACAGTCCCTAGAGATCGAAGGAAAATTCTTGGTGTTATTTTAAACGTGTGTGTGCGAGAGAAACACTACATTACATTACAAACATTGAATCTATCTCCCCTTGTAAGTATTCTCACACTTCTTATCTAACTGTTTGTACTGGGCTAGCTTGATTATCACTTCAAAAGTTTTTTTCTTTTACTTAATTGGCCTCTCAGAGTTGGTAAGACAACTCCCACCTGTTCATGCTCTCTGTATGTGTGTATATATATCTCCTCAATATATCTTTTTGTGGATACAGACTAACACGGCTGTTACTCTGAAACTCCTCAATATATGTTTCACTCTATATGCATCCGAAGAAGTGGGCTGTAGTCCACGAAAGCTTATGCTCTAATAAATTTGTTAGTCTCTAACGTGCCACAAGTACTCCTGTTCTTTTTGCGGATACAGACTAACACGGCAGCTACTCTGAAACTACATTATTGGTGGCCTTTCAGGGTTGTGGATATCTGGGAAGCTGTTTATACTTTTCACCTAGTGAGGTGATGCAGGGACCCTGGTGAACAGCAGGAGGATGGGAAGACTGAGCAGAGCCCAGGAGGGGCTAGAGCTGAGCCCAGGGGAAGGGTAGGGCTTGAAGAAAGGTAGAAGAGACTCTGGAGAGAAGGGCTGTGCCCACCTTAAGGCTGGGACAGAAGCCTTTTATTTTGTGGTGTTTGGACTAAGACACCTTGGCAACCAAACCATGCTGATGGCTGAGAGTGCCATCATAAACAAGGGTGAATGCCGCTCCAAACTCGGCATGCTCTGGGACTGCACCCTGCTACAATATTGACATTGGTTGAGATTTTCAAACCGGCCTAGGGGATTTGGAGGCCCATGTTGCATATGGGATAATTGGGCCTCCAAATCCCCTAGTTAGCTTTGACAATTCCTAACTGCTATCTTTTTTTTATAGCTGTTTATACCATTTTTATTATGCACCTACTTATGGAGCATGTGACATTGCTTGTGTCAATCATTGTTAAATAAGAAGTTAATTTCTTATTTAGAAATATTGAACCTATTAAACTGAGATATTTTCCCCTAAATGTTTTACCTGAGCTCATTGGAACTGTATTTCTTGTAATTGACCTGCTTCAGTGCCAGCGTCCATCATTCTGCTATAGCTTGGTTTAGAAAAAGATTTACTATGTGCTTATTGCCATGACTATTTTATATGATACACTCCTGCTCATTACTTGAAATGATCATAACTTCAGGCCTCCCAAGCCTGCTTTCTGAAGCAGGAGACTCCTGAAAAGTAACATTTATCCTGCTGTCCCTCACGATCGCTCTGAGTTCCTGCCAGAGGGAGATTTGAAGTCCTGGCTCTGTGCTAGACTGCAGACATCACCAGACACCTGCTGTTCCCCCACTCAAGCCAAGGGTCTGAAGCTGTTCTGGCAAAGCCTGCTACTTTCTGGCATGCTGCTCCTCACCAGCCTGCTCCTCTGTTACAGATACCACTGCTCCTTACCTTGCCTCAAACACAAGGCCAGAGGCGGGGAGCCAGCCAGTGGTCACAGTCTTCAGGAGCACGCCTCACTCTAACATAAAAGTACTCTTCTGATCAGTGCGCAGCTCAGGCCACATGTTCCAGCTGGAACATGGAGCACCGAGAGTCTGTGGGAAAGGAGAGGACCAGCACGGGAGGGA
Source organism: Trachemys scripta elegans (assembly GCF_013100865.1). Classification (NCBI taxonomy): domain Eukaryota; kingdom Metazoa; phylum Chordata; order Testudines; family Emydidae; genus Trachemys; species Trachemys scripta. The sequence goes on along the minus strand of NC_048304.1, from coordinate 85,600,838 downwards.
AGGGATCCTAACAAAAGCAGGGACGGCAGAAGACAGGGAGAAGTTACTGGGCAACGTAAGTGTGGGCAGAGACATATGTGAGCAGAGAGACAATTTGATTTGAGGGAGAGAAAAGAAGAAATCACTAGGAGTTAGAGGACAAATGGGGAAAAAATAACAGAGGAAGACCAGGGGAAAGGAAGAAAGGTCTTTAGTCTAGAAAAAGGGAAGAGGATTAATTTTTCGGGAAAAGAGACAGAAGAGAAAACGAAGGAGAAACCAGACAGAAAGGAGGAAGCTGAACACTGAATGAATTGAAGATAGTAATGGAGGAAGAGAATAAAGACATTTAAATGAGAGAGAAAAAGCAGTAAAAGTAGTCCACAACTTTTCTGTACTCTTACCCCCCCCCCTCCCCCGCCGTTTTTTTGTGTGTTCCCCTGGCAAACAGTCCACAGCTTCATATATTTTTGGGAAGAGGGATTACAAAATATCTTGGCTGTGGAGGTTTAAGTCCACTGCTTCCAAATCTTACAGTTGGTCATATATTTGTAAAATAACATACCATAGCAGGTGTGTGCAATTAGAAACAAGGGTTTTCCAGATATGGGTGATTGCTGATTTGCTAAGCAATAAATATTGACTTTTCCTTATCCTGCTGCACAGAATCTAATTCTAAACTGCATAATTCTATAGCATTTGAAAACTACATTTTGGGTACTCCTCTTATGCTTTTTTATCTGTTAATATTACTAAATGAAAGGCCATTCATCTAATAGGCTATTTTTAAAAATTGACAAATTTTTCAGATAACCAGTTTTGAATGGAAATGTAATTAAAAGCAAAATTGTCCTGTTGCCTTGAGTATTTAGCACTCCAGCTTTGTACGTACTCTGGTGGACAAGGCCACACTACAATTCAAAACTTATTGAATGCCAGCCTTCTGTTGCTTGGGCAATCCTCTGGGGTGGAGTGGCTGGGTGCCCGTAGCCTCCCTCTCCCCCCACACATTCTTGGGCATCTGGGTGAGGAGGATATGGAACTTGGGGAGGAGGGCAGGCAGTTATACAGCGGGTGTAGCGGCGGTCTGTGCTCCTCTTGCCTTTCCTGCAGCGCCGCCAGATGCCTGAGCATGTCGGTTTGCTCCCCCATTAGCCTCAGCATTGCATCCTGTCTCCTCTCAATGTACTCCTCCCTCCTCTCATCGCGTTCATTTAACATTTCCTGGACTCTGCCATTGTTTGCCTCCACGCATTCTGCTAAGCTCTTTCAGGACGGGAGGACTGCATGAGCTCTGAGAACATCTTGTCACGAGTGCATTTTTTTGGCCTTCTAATCTGCGCTAGCCTCTGGGATGGAGATGATAGGGGGAGTGTAGAAACATTTGTAGCTGCGGGAGGGAAAAAAAGGGAGAGTAGTATTTTAAAAGATACATTTTAGAAAACAAAGGGAAGACTATTTCACACAGAATCAAGCGATTCACATTACAAGCACATGTGGTTTTGCTACAAGGTCGCATTTTGCCTCTTATATTGAGTGCCTGCCAGTTTGGTGTGAGACATCACATACACTCAGCTGGATAACAAAATTCGGCTTGCGGGCAGCCATGTTACTAAGCCAAAGGGTTTCGGTTTCTTCAACCTTCATAACATGTGGGAACAGTTTCAAACAGCAGCGCTGTCCTTTCCCATACCAAGCAAAGCCCATTGAGTTGGCCATTTTAAAGGAGGGGCTGCGGCTTCAGGTGAATGTGCAGCACAATCCATTCCCCCCCCCCCATTCTCTAGAATGATCGCTTCTCCCTTTTCCCCCCCCCCTCCCCCCCCCCCCCCAAACGTGGCTAGTATTGGGGAAGATCCTAGTCAGCCAAACATGACCAGCTCAGCATGAACGGGCCTACTACCACCGCATGGCTAACAGTGGGGATGATTTATTTTCAGCCAAAGGCAAACAGCCAAAGCCCGGGCCCATTCGCTGCAAGGTTTTGTTCTGCAATGATTCCAGACTACTTGATACTGGCTTGGCGTGGTAAATTAATCATTAAACACGCTTGCTTTTAAACCCTGTATTATATTTACAAAGGTACACTCTCACCAGAGGTGCCTTCTCTGGCTTCATGGTCCGGGAGCTCGCCTTGGGAGGGTATTGGCTCCAGGGTGATGAACAGTTCCTGACTGCCGGGGAGAAGGGATTCTCCACTTGCCTCCTATGTGCTATCCTCAACCACCTCCTCCTCCTCATCTTCAAACTCCTCATCCCTATTGCATAAGACTCCCCCCTTGCGAGTGTCCACGGACAGTGGTGGGGTAGTGGTAGGGGCCACCCCCAAAATTGCATGTAGCTCATCATAGAAGCGGCATGTATGGGGCTCTGACCCGGACCGACAGTTTGCATCCTTTGTTTTTTGGTAGGCTTGCCTCAGCTCCTTAACTTTCACACGGCACTGCTGTATGTTACTATTGTAGCATCTGTCCATCATGCCCTTAGAGATTTTGGCAAATATATTGGCATTTCATCTTTTGGAAGGGAGTTCTGCCTGCACGGATTCTTCTCCCCATACAGCGATCAGATCCAGTACCTCCCGTTCGGTCCATGCTGGAGCTCTTTTGCGATTCTGGGACTCCGTGGTCACCTGTGCTGATCAGCTCACCACGCTGGCCAAACAGGAAATGAAATTCAAAAGTTTGTGGGGCTTTTCCTGTCTACCTGGCCAGTGCATCTGAGTTGAGAGTGCTGTCCAGAGCGGTCACAATGGAGCACTCTGGGATAGCTCCCAGAGGCCAATACCATCGAATTGCATCCATACTACCCCAAATTTTGACCCAGCAAGCTTGATTTTAGCGCTAAACCCCTAGCCGGGGAGGACCACAGAAATCGATTTTAAGAGCCCTTTAAGTCAACAAAACAGGCTTGGTTGTGTGGTTGGGTGCAGAGTTAAATCGACCTAACGCTGCTAAATTCGACCTAAACTCATAGTGTAGACCAGGACTAGGATGAAACCTAATGTGTATGTGTTGGGGAGTAGATCATCCCACATCTGCAGGGTTCTTACATCTTCCTCAGAAGCATCTGGTACTGGCCATTGTCAAGATACTGGACTAGATGGACCTCGGGTCTGATCCAGTCTCGCAGTTCCTAATATTGCCATTTTGGTTTGTTTTTTTTCCCAGCACTCTAATGAGGAGATGCTATTTGTAGACCTGTTCTGGATTTTCTTTTAATAGTTTGACATCTCTATCTCAAACTTTCTCTTAAGCTTGCTCATCAGCTGATTGACTGTTGTGCCACTTCTTTGTTTTGATGCTGGTGTAGTGGACCAGAGTGATAGGGAACATCATGCTTTGTCTGTCAGTCTTGACTTGCATTCATCTTGGAAATAATAGTAGTTTTATTTTTCTATTTATATAGATCTCTGTGTGGCTTTCACAAGCTCTGGACCCTTTTTGAATGTAGAAGGAACTAGTGTCGACTTGCAGTGTGTGGTATTCAAGGGGAACACAGGCAGGGTCTTTTGAGAGCTCAGCAAGAAATTGTGAATCAAAGAGCAGACACCTGCAAATCCATGTCTCCCTTAGTCACTGCTGTGGTATAGTCGGATTAGGGACAGGAGGTGAGGAAGAGCCAACCCTCAGTTGCCTAGTAGCTATAGCCATTCAAAAATAGGACAACCATAACAAAGACAGGGTATAGTTTGCAGTCTGGTGAGGCAGGGAATGCCTATTCCTGGACCTTCTCTATATTACACGTGTGCCCACAAGCACACACATAGCAATACCTTTTCTATTTTTGAGGGCTACATCTTAAAGAGGAGCTCTTTATACAGTTGAAGCCACAGTTTAATGACAGCTTGAATTGCCAAGCTAAACCAGGAATGATTTTCAAGTACTTACTTATTTTTGTCACCAGCAGAAGGCTGATTGGGCCTTTCTTCAGGAATACTCCATTCTAGGATGATTTCAAGGAGCACTAAGGTGTCCTAAAGGTCAAGACAGACTGAGGTCTCAAGTCATTTATGGAGCAGATATAAAGGGCCACAGACTCAGAAAGCAAAGGCTAATGTGCACTTGTAAAAACATTCCTTTACACCTGGGCCCACGTTTGCACACGTAAGTGTGGAAACTAACTCAGTGCGAGCAGGATTGGGGCTCACGTTTCATAGTGTTCTTAAATTTTAAAAGGTGGTTAGGCTACATTGTCTTTCATTCCCATGGATGCTTTGGAAGCAGCCCATGATTTAAACACAATGAATAGTTTTCTTTGTTTTATAAAGGGAGCAGAAAATTAGTTTTTTTTTGTGGGTGGCCTGCGGTGGGGTGGGCTCGTTGACATACAGGAAGCCTAAGGCTTTATGTATATTGAATCTACCTGAGACTGCTCCTCAACTTCATTTTTTGATACAAGTATTGTGCAATCACTTGTTACATTTGTTGTTGCCAAGGAGACAGTGTGATGCCACTTTAAAAAAAGAAACAACAAATCTTAAATGTGTTGACTCCTCTGCTTTGTGTCTTCCTGTCTTGGAGAGACATAACCCTTTAAGAGAGGAAAATCTGATCATAAAGTACTTTTTTTCAACCGCATAGTAGCCTGTCAAAAAATGGACAGGAAGAACCAGGACAGGCGCTCGATAGGGCAGCAAGGGAAGGGATATAGTACTTATTGAGCAGGAAGATTTGGCCAATAAGAACGTAATAGCTGACCTGGTCAAGGAAAACAAGGATTCTTCTACAGAGATTTACAGGGATTTATACCAGCATGATGTGGAAAGACCAATGAGAAATAATGAGAGAATCCTTGGACTGGTGTTGCTGGATAATAGGCTAGAACTGCTGCGCATTATGGTGTGAACAGAATGTGTTCCAGGAAGTAAAATCTATCTGGTGTGCAGTAGTGTTGAGGAATCACAATACATGGAAGAGTTTTAACAAAAAAAGTGAAACTAAAAATAAACTTCTCCCTCATTCTTGTAAACATTGGTTTGCCCTATGGTGGGAAGGTGAGGTTGAAGAACCAGCACAATTCTTCTTCCTGGGCGTTTGGAGACTGGGGATGGTGGAGAGATTTGTGCTCATGTAGGAATGTTGTGATAAACTCCTTCAGGGGAACTTCACTGACAGACAAGATGATGTGAGGAAAGGCTCTTGGTTTTATGCAACTTGTTCCCCAGTGTGATAGATTCTTTATGGCTTCACACCTCCCACCAAATTATGGGGACTTCTACTTGGAGAAAGCCTCACAGGATAGATACCAAAGGATATTAAAAGGGGAATATCTCAACTGTAGGAATATTCTTAAAGGGGAAGGAGACTTTTTTTGCAGTATGTCATTTGCTAAAGTCCTCAGTGATGGACTATTTTTAAAAAGTAGAGGGCATTCTGATCCTTGTGGAATTGCTGAACTGAAAGCCTAAAATGTTATGATAAGGGGTGCCTTAAGTACAGGCTGAGATTCCAGTGACTAATTTCTTAAGGGTCCCCCAATAAACTAAAGCTAACTGTACTCTTCCCTTCCACAGAAATAGAAATAACCATATAATGTCATTTCGATGATATTCCTTGCTCTTGACTATTTTATCCAGATGAAGAAATAATGTACTCTTATTTCTTATAGCTACCCTACCCCTCCTGCTTACCTCAGCTCAGAATTAGGCCCAGGGTATATAGATCTTTGTTTTCAGTGCATTCTTGTATGTGGTGTTTGTTTGGAATCCGTGATGGTGACTTTAAATCATTCCAATTATATCATCCTTCATTTCAGGGGAAAACAGCCAAGGATGAGAAGGAAATGCGGACGTTGCAACTGAGGAGCCTACAGTATTTGGAACGATACATCTATCTGATCCTGTTCAATGCCTACCTGCATCTGGAGAAGAAGGACTCTTGGCAGAGGCCATTCAGTGTCTGGATGCGTGAGGTAAGAATTCTCCCAGCCCCCACAGTTAGCACTGTGGAAGTGAAATCAACTGCATTGAGTGTGTGTTAATGGGGCCTACACTCAATCCTGCATTTGTGTTGGTGAGGAAATGATGACTGGCTCAGGCAGCTGATTTTTCTGATTACCAGTGTATTCATGACCAAAGTTTTCACCAGAGCAGTATTTCATAAACCTGTTATTCTCTCATGTTTGCAATGGACCTCAGAAATGGCTCATCTTTGTATATCGGGTTTACATGCTAGCTCATCCACAAAGCAAATTCAGTTTGGCTGAATGCTGAAAAACTGTTGCCTGGAAGGGGACTGGCAATTTCTGAATATGGAAAAAGACCCACTTGACTTACTGTATAGACTAGGTGCAGACCAATAGAAGACCTCTCTCCAGTCCTTTCTCTTGGTCCACTTCAACCAAATAAAGAAGCCAAATGATATAATTTAAAACCTGTTTCAAATGTATTGCTAGTGACACAATTGCTTTATCAGATAGTATCAGCAATACACAATCCCAGTATACAGCAGCACATATTGGTCCTTATCTGGATAGAAATTGTTAATGTAAATGGAAAAACCTTTTAGGCACATGGGAGGTAAGCTTCCTATCTGAGCTAGTGAAGTGTATACTTGAAAAACTTCCATGAGAATGTATGCCCCAGCGTGTGGGTGCTTAGTTGAATTTATCCAAACCTTTGGTCCCTTAGTGTTCACCCTTTCCCCACAATAGTTCCTGGTCAGCTGTGCCTTCTACTCCAACTGCAGAAGTAGTCCTGCCATGGCAGGCGAGAAGGGGCAGGGATGATAGGGTGAGTGTAAGGACCTCCCCCAATTTCCTCCCTTTAAGAAACTTTATGAAAACCTCACAAACATGTATGTACTTTGGGTACATTCATTTCAAGGGATTGTGGTGATGGTTTGGACCTTGGGTGGGTTTTTTTGTTTTTTTGTTTTGTTTTTTTGGGGGGGAGAGGGGGCATTGAGTTTTTTATTTTTAACCGAATCCTGCTTTGAGGTTCCAATGACTAGTACTACAGATAATAAAGTAATCCTGCCATTTGTGATAAAATTACCCACAAGAGCAACTCTTTATTTGTTACTTGTGTTTTTCACATTCATCCAGGGCCTCATTTCTACTTCCTCATTGTCAACAATTGCTCACAGCTACTAGCTCTTCACCTTGCCTCCACTCAGAGTTTTCACAGAAAGAAACACAGACCTCCTAGAAACTGTTCACTTGCAGTCACATGTTGCTGTAAATCCAGAATGGGTTGTTGCGATTGCAGTCCTGGATTTATTCTCATGGAAAACGGCTGTTTTCTTCTGTTGAGCCATGGTTCACAGGATGTCCAGATTAGTATCTGAATGAGCACTTGTGTTATGATGGCCAATGCTGTGTCACATCATTTGCATCGTCATGTCTCAACGCAGTGATAGGGTGATACAATATGATCATGTCATGATTCCTCAAATAGCTTTTGGGCTCTGCAATTATCCTGTAGCATAGGCACACGGGGTGTGGGACTAGCCATGAATCTGAGGATGGATGGTAACTCAAACACATGAGCCATGACCAAAGAAAAAAACTCAAACCCTTTCAAGAAAGTTGTAGACATTTCAGCTGGTATATACAAGTCCCATTTCTTTTGGCCATACAGAATCCTGCTGTGAGCCTGAATGTTTGGTATTGTTTAGTGTGCTGATAAGATGGCAAGTGGCCCTTTTTATGGAAATTTCCTAATTTTAAATTGAATCTCCCAAGCACTGCTGCTGCCTCAATTTCCCTCATTCAAACAGGAGGCTTAGGGGCCTCCTAACTATTTTGTCTTCAGTCATGTTTAAAACTACTGACTACCTATTTAAATAGCAACATTTTGGGGTTGAAGGAGATCTTGCAGCCCATCTAGTTCTCCACCTAACTGTCTGCTTTGCTGCCCTGTAATCATAGAATATCAGGGTTGGAAGGGACATCAGGAGATCGTCTAGTCCAACCCCCTGCTCGAGGCAGGACCAATCTCCAGACAGATCTTTACCCCAGTTCCCTAAATGGCCCCCTCAAGGATTGAACTCACAATCCTGGGTTTAGTAGGCCAATGCTCAAACCACTGAGCTATTTCCTCCCCCCCCCCCATGCCGGTTTCACTTTCACTCTCACTCCTGTTTTGAATGTTCCCAGTTACATCCTCTGTTCCTCTCTCTGATTGTATCTGTCCTACATACTAAGAATTCCTGAACTCCCACAAGTCCCTGCCTTTTTTTTATCTACAGTTCATGCCCTCTTTTTTGGAGTCACCCTGTGATACAGTCCAACCTGTGATGCATCCCACACTTCAATTTAAACCTGAATTAGATTAACTGAACCCTATTCTGGGCAGCTGGCACCGTTTGCATTGTTAGAAAAACGGAAGGCAATTATGGTTTGGCAGTGCATGGATTCCCTGAAATTTCCCTTCTTTACTCCTCTCGCCTCCAGGTTATAGCCAGTTCACTGTCCTTCTAGACAAATAGGAGAGGATGGCATTCATTTTAGTACACATCAGCATCATGCTTTGATCAGTCAGAAGTCACTGCTGAGTGATGCTAGTTACCCCCCTCCCTGCCATCATCCTATCTGAGATGAAGTGCATCACAGCATTCGCAAGCTCAGATCTATGTGAGAAAGTTGTGCCAATTTATTGAAGGTGTGATTTTTTTTTTTTAACTGATTTAGTTAAACTGGTACAAAAGGCTATGTGCCTAGGGTTACCATACGTCCGTTTTTTCCCGGACATGTCCGGCTTTTCGGCAATCAAACCCCTGTCCAGGGGGAATTGCCAAAAAGCCGAACATGTCTGGGAAAATGCCGGCCGGGCACTTCCCCTCCCACGGCTGCTCTGCTCCTCCCCTGACTCTTCGGCTCTGTTTGAGCCGAGCTGCCCGAGTGTTATGGGCTTCAGGCAGCCCCCTTGCCTCCGGACCCCAGCCGCCGGCCGGACACTTTCCCTCCCGGGCTCCGGCGGCGCAGGGTCCGGAGGCATGGGGGCTGCCCAAAGCCGGTAGCGCTGCGGCAGCTCTACTCCTCCCC
>NC_048304.1:85468120-85591577 GCF_013100865.1 Trachemys scripta elegans | reverse complement strand
GCCTGAGCACTACCGGCTTCACGGTTTGCCGGGCAGCCTCCAGACCCTGTGCCCCCGGCTGGGCGCTTCCCCTCCCGGGCTCCACCTGCGCTGGGGAAGCGCCGGCCGGGGGCGCAGGGTCTGGGGGCTGCCCGGCAAACTGTGAAGCCGGTAGTGCTCAGGCAGCCCTTTTCGCGTGGCTGGGAGTGGGAGGGAGGAGGGGGCGGAGTTGGGGTGGGGAAGGGGCGGAGTTGGGGCAGGGCTGGGGGTGGGAAATGGGTGGGGCCAGGGCCCCGTGGAGGGTCCTCTTTTTTCATTTGTTAAATATGGTAACCCTATATGTGCATGTTCTTAGTGTGGTGTAAACCAGGCTTATTTTGGTTTAGCTTAAAACCGTTAGGAATCAGTTTAACTAAACCAAAACAAGTGTGCCTACACTGGGTTTTGCACAAGTTTAATTATATCACTCTTTAAAAATATATCTTCTATCATTGCCACTGTTTAACATCCTAGCACTGGTACTGCGAGATTTCTTGATGTTCATCACCAGTGCAAATTCCTGGCATCACTGGGACAATCAATACAAGTGTAGAAATGTGAAAAACAGAAGCCATCTGCTTTTCCAAATGGCCTATGTGGATACGTGGAAAATTTGATCTCTTCGCTGCATTTAAGGTTGTTGACAAATTAGAAAGTATTCAGAAAAGTGATTATTTGATCATGATCGATAAGTACTACATGTAGAGAAAATTTCTGATAGTAGATGGTTCTTTAATTTAACAGACAAAGGCATAACAAGTTCCACTGTCTTGAAGTTAAAGCAAGACAAATTCAGACTAGAAGTAAAACATGTATTTTTAACAGTGAGGGTAGTTAACCATAAGAACAGCTTACATAGGGATCTGGTTTGTTATGTTACTTAATTTTTTGAATAAAGTTTAGATATCCTTCTAAAAGATGTGCTCTAGATCAACCAGAAGTTATGGGCTTAATGTAGGAATCACTGGGTGAAATTCTATGGCCTGTGTTATGCAGGAGGTCAAATTAGATTATCTTCATGTCTCTTCTGGCCTTAAATCTATGGATGAAATCCTGGCCCCATTGAAATCAATGGGAGTTTTGCCATTGGCTTCAGTCAGGTCAGCATTTCATCCTGTGAATTACTGCCACTATGACATTGCTCCTTCCTCCCTGCCCAGTGCACAATTACCTTGGAAGAAGAAGATTTTTGTCTTTAAGGTAAAATAATGAGTATTTTTCTGTTTCTTTATTAACCCGTAGTTTTCCCATAGTACAAATCTGGAAGCAGTATCACCCATTGTACTGAAACGTACAACTCAGAGCTCATGTATATGTTTGCAAACTAGGGCCTCGATGGGGCTGGAGTATACGAAAAGTGCTCCATTCAAAAATTCTCTGGGTGGTGTCAAATGAAAGTAAATAACTAAGTGAAGGTGTCCAAGCTGAATGCATTAATGTAAAGAGCTAGACCAGCTCTTTAAAAGGTGACCTGGGAAGGGAAAAAATTGGGCTTGTGCTCTCCTTACTGAAGTAATGTATGACGAAAGTCTGAAAGCTTTTGTGTGTAGGAGGGAGGGGATTGAAGAAGATGGCAGGTTTCTGCTTTTTTAGACCCCCTCCCCCCCCATTTTGTTTAAGCATTAGAAATTCAGGTCTTGTCTGCCCTGGCAGACTATGATGACTGAAGAACTAGTGAAATAACATCACAAAAGTCAAGTGTGTGAAAAGTAAGCAATTGAGAGGTGAAGGGAATTTTAGTCAGTGTTTAAAATTTTCTTAGTTGGGAGCTTTAAGTTACATTCCTGTGTCTGTATTTAGACACCTAAATAAGTGTATAGATTTTCAGTGGTGTTGGCCACGAAACGGCTCCACTGAGATCCATAGGAACTACTGAATGCTCAGCACCTTTTGGAAAATCTGGCCTCTGATTTAGGTACTTAAATAACTTTAGGCACCTACTTTCTTTTAAAATTTGACCTTTTAAATTTTTTGTAACACCTATTTAGAATCAATGACTAACGAACATTTTAGATAAAGTATGTCTTTTTGTTAGTGTCAAAAACTGCACCCTTTCCATTAGGTGTTTGAGCTTTTAGTAACCATACTGTGAGGGCTAGACTACTTAAGACAGTGCAGCTGGGCCACTGTAGTGCTTCAGTGCAGACACTAACTACGCTGACGGGAGGGCTTCTCTTGTCAGCCTAGGTACTCCGCCGCCCTGAGAACCAGTCTACTAGTGCTGTCTACCCTGGGGTTGGGTAGTTTAACAGCATGGCTCAGGGGTGTGGATTTTTCACACTGACCTTATTTCCTACTATAGACCAGGCCTGAGACTCTAGAGGGCTCTCCAATGAGGGAGAGGTAGACTTGCAATCACTGACATTTCTGAGGTAAAAATCAAACAGAAAACAATTATTTAACCACCCCCAGACAAACAGAAAGTTAGGCCCTCCCTTACTACATCAGAAAGGTGTTAAACACAGATACAAGCCCAATTTTTTTTAAAAAGAGCACACTTTTGCAGATCACCTTGACTCCTAGTCAGAAGTGATTATTCCTGGTGAACCTTTTGAAGTTATGAAAACTGTCTTTGGAAGTAGGGAATGGACAATATAAATAATAAATTCACCCCCACTCCACAAACTAGACCAAACCATGCTCTGTCTTTAGTGCTGGGACATTGGTTTCTGCATCTGAAATATCAGGGTCCCTCTTGGGGAATGGTTATATTCCAGTGGTAATTGCCATGATTGAGACAGCTGCTGTCAGATGGGAATAGCTGAAGGGTATGCATATATTGTGAAGCCTGTGAATTCTGGACTCAGATTGCCCCCATCCTTTTCCCTTTTTCTTTCCTCCTTCTGCCTCTTAGCTGCCATGGTTTCTCTGCATGGGGGAGATTTTTGCAGGAATTTACTAGTGTACCCTTTTGTTCTTTCCTGCTGTCTCCACACACTGAACTTCAGAACGTCTGGCTTCTGGGTTGCCGTTGATGTGTTAATCTCAGTCCGTGGTTTGGTCAGATGGACGTGCACAGAAGAGAATGGAATTTTTGTGCATTCTTGATAGATTACGGCTGATTTTTCAGCTTTTGCAGCTTTGATGTTTTGCTTGCTCATTTTTCTTTACTGAATAATAATAATAATAATAATAAAGTGAATTTAGCAACAGTAAGAAGAGAATTTGTTCATATATGTACTGGAAAAAGTAGCCAGAGGGAGCTCCTCTCCCTGGAGTAATAACTGGACCACTTTTGCCATCCTTACCAAAGGACAGGAGAGTGAAAATATCCCAGGTAATCTTATGACGTTGATTTGATAATGTCACCATTAAATCAACTGCTTTGCCTGTAAGGGTGCCATGGGAGGGAAACTTGCTGCAGAGATATTTCTGCCACCGCTAGTCGAGTGCTTTTTGGACTAAGCTAAAGGAGACTTAGCATCTTTTGATGGTGGGAGGAGCTACTCACTAACTGGCTTTTGATTTCTAACAAGGACTTCCATGAGAAAGTTTGGGATGGATGCAGGCTAGGATGTGGGGATAATTAAAGTGTTTGTCCCACCTTTTTAGAGCTAAGAAATAATTGTATACATTTGCGTTGTGTGGCCATAATTGCAGAGATATCTTTGTTGTGTGGGACCATGTTATCTGACTATTGGATCTGGCAAATCTGGAGTTTTCTGTGGTAGCACCACAGCATCCTGCATTAGTGGGTCGCTTGGGAGCATCTTGAGCTATTTCTTTCAAGCGTTTGAGCAGATATCCGACAACCAGGCACAACTCTACAACAATCTAATATAGTGGGTACCCCTAAAGGTCAAAACTCGCTAACCTCAATTTCTCGTTTTGTGTATCTGGGGGGTCATGGCCACAGCTAGCATGGAGGGAGGTCCAAGTCCCAGCCTCCCAGGATAGTGTGGAAATATGGTGTGTATTGTATCTTAATTTTAAAAACCTGAGTATGGATAGGAAGGAAACTAAGGACCCATCTATCATACAAGTACAACTAGGTGTTTGCAAATATTCTGAGAACACCTTTATCTGTTAGGTGTGTTTGTAACCATTTGTGGCCCACAACAGCATTTTTCACAACACAACCATGTGTCATCTGAGTTTGTGTATCCACACCTACAACACTGGTTAATGATGTTTGCATCTGTGCCTGCTGGGAAAATCTGAGCAGCTATCCTATATTGCCTGGTGCATGCACAGAGTGGTGTCAGCAGCACATGCAGCAGTGTGCTCTGGGATGTCCTGCCTAACTGCTTACACAGGCATACGTATAGGGTCTCATTCACATGGCAAAACAGGTTACAGGAACACACATGTGCTGGCTTAGGCCCCTTGCAAGGGTGAAACATGGTGAGTTGCCATGGTTACAAACTGAGTAGAGACTAACCACTAACTGGTTACAAACATAGTTAAAAATTGAATTGCAGACAATGCTTTAATCGTAACTTTGGGGTGATAGGGTTTGGCAACACCCCTGTTTACCTCTTCAGATCATGGCTTCGTGTATACATATGTGCATGTGTGTGTGTATATATAAAAATGTTTGTAACATGAATTTCCATTTCTTCTGCATGCATTTTCTGCTGCTTATCTTTCCTGGCTTATACATGTGGCGAGTATCCTTAGAGGTTAATAGCTTTCTTGTCCTGGAAGTAGTTTTTCGATTAAGATGATTTTATCTTTTGTCTGCCAGGAGTTTTGTTAATGGGGCCTTGCTAGGGTAACTTTCTTTCAGCACACAGCATAGGTGTACTCCCCCTTCCCTCCCACCCATAAAATAACGCACACTAAAAATCCCAAAACCCTCCCTCCCCCAAATGTTACTGTTGAAAACGAAGCCCCCGGTAGTTTAAAATGGCTTGGCTATTTGTACCTCTCTAAACAAACAGAACAGGAAACAATACAACTCTTCAAACAAGTCTGGGCTGGGTCAAGTCTCTAGGGGATGAGGTCATGTTGAGGAAATGAGGGAGATAGAGTGCAATCCATTAAACTGAAAGGATGCTTGTTGGGGCAGTGAGGCAGAGACAGGCTGCTTCTTTCTTTCTCCCCCCCCCCCCCTTCCCCTTCTCTCTTTTTTTATGAGGTATTAAACTGCCCCTTGAAAGCATTCTCCTCCTCCCCATTATTCCCAGGCACAAAGGGCTTTTTGAGGCTTCTCCTTTATCAGGACTTTGGCATCTCTCATATCCAAGCAATCAACTTTTTCTGTGCAGCAGTTCTACTCATTTGACGCAGGGAAGGTTTTGTAGATGCATGCAAAGGTTGGTTGAGTTGGTACACTCTCGACATCTCTCAATACAGAGATTAAACTTGTGTGTGTGTGTGTGGAGTGTAAGGGGGTGGCGGGGCTAGCTGAACTGCACATTTGTACAAGCTCTGCAGAGGTAGGCAGTCCAGGAAGTCCCAGTGCACTTAAACATAAAACTCAAACAACATTATTTCATTTGCCTGGAATTAAGATTACTCATGTGCAACTCTCAGTAACAGTCAATGAAAATCAAGAAAATCACTGGTCAAGGCAATTTTCATTCATGTGCATTAACCCTCCACAATCAATATATGTTGGAAGTGTAAGAAGGGAGCTCACTGTGGAAGTGAGAGGTCTGGGTGGGTGTTTAGGTGTTAAAGGCTTTTAGATGTCCCCCATCACTGTAGAATGGGCATGGATCAGCGTTTATGTCATGCTCCCAGTCAGTACCTGGCCCGGGCCAGGGAAGCTGATGATCCAATCAGCGGACCAAATTTGGGGATGAATCCTGGTCACGTGCCACCTGATGCATGTTGCGCATATGCTAAGAAGACTGTAGAATCAGAGCACCTGTAATACCAACATTGATGCATCCTCCACACATGTAACAAATGCTCTGTTAACATCTTAAACTATCACATGATGCTCAAATCCTACATTTTAAACCCAAGTTAGAATTCTTTTCAAACATGTAAATGACGGGCTCCTAGCCGCAGGAGCTGAAAGGGAGCAAACTCCATTCTGCTTTCTTGGCCAGTTTAATCTTTTGGCATCCAGGTGGTCAGACTTCCCATGGTGATGTAGCATGATAGGATGTCATGAATTCTGCCAGCAAGAGTTAACTGGGACAAACTAAAAGGGTGATTGGGAGAAATATGCTAAATGTGAAGCAGCATATTTGTCAATTTTCTCCCTACTCCACTGTTTTCTGTAGCAGACTGTTGTTCTCGCTTCACGCAGTTGTACCCATTGCAGTGTGAATGTACCCCATTGCACTTCCCACCTGGGGAGTTAAATTTAAAGCTAAAAAGTTAAATATTCTGGCAAATTTCAGCCTCTCCCATGTCTCAACCCTTCAAAGGCTTGATCTTAAAACTAACTGAATGCATACTGTACATGAACACAAATCAATTCTGAATGCTTCTCTGTAGTGAGGCCTAGTCTGAAATACTCTCCCCCTATACAAAGCCATAGGTTTGTTTCCTCTAAATGCACTTCTTTATAAAAGTCACTGTTCTATTTTTTTAAGGACTTACTAGGTACCAAAGACCCTTTTCATAAGCAGAATTCATTGTATAGGGAAGAATAAGCTTGATTTGAACAGCATAAACTCTGAGTCTGAAACTGCAAACCACAGGTCTAATTTCTCCAGGGAGAAAATACAAACTCTATTTCTTAAATGTCATTCATACATTTTATTTTTGTATATATGCGTGTGTGTGTGTGTGTGTATATATATATATATATATATATACACACACTGAACTGTCTATAATGAGCCACACCAAAACCCTGGATCCAAACAGCCTGAACTTTGGAAAAGTTCTGATCTGGAAAGAAACATCATAAATAAATGATTTATTAATTTATTTGAATTTATATAAATCAGACATTAGAAAAACATACATACTCTGGTCTCTTTGCTTCATATTAACAAGACAAATACTACACCAGCAAAATTAAACCTAGCAACTTTCCCCCAAACCAGAAAATAAAATAAAAACTAAAACTACCCAAGTCCCAGCCCTGAACACATCTTTCCCTCCTTGGAACCTGGGAAAAGAGATTAGCTTTGGAATATTCCCTGAAGGCCAACAGATTCAGGCTATATTGGTTTAATGTGGTTCCCTGCGCCTTAAGGGGACAGTGGCCTGGAGCTGGCCCGCCCCATACAGTTAGCCCTGCTTGCCACATCTGGGATGGAGTGTGGGGTTTAATTAGTAGAACCAGCTGAGTGTGAAGGAGCTGATTCTCCTATGACAAGCAGCAGGAAGCTGCAGAGAGAGAGAGGTGCCCTGGGAGAGAGACAAGAGTGAAGCTGGAGTCAGAGACTTCAGCAGAAGTTTGTGAGGGCAGGGATTGGCTACTGGGCAGGAGGCGGCTCTAGCAGGGGACTCTGAGGATATGTCTACACTGCAGTTAAACACCGATGGCTGGCCCATGCCGGCTGACTCAGGCTCGCAGGACTCAGGCTAAGGGACTGTTTAATTGTAGTGTAGATGTTCAGCCTTGGACTGGAGCCAGAGGTGAAAATAAGCCAGTCCGGCGTACTGGCAAGAGCCGGTCCGCTGTGCCAGACCTGACCTGCTTCCCCAGGTTGGCGATTTTAAAGGGCCTGGGGCTCCTTGCAGCGGCCGGAGCCCCAGGCCTTTTAAATGGCCGCCCAAGCCTGGCTGCCGGAGCCCCGGGATAGCGGCGGCAGGGCTCCATCTGCGATTTAAAGGGCCCGGAGCTCTGCTGCAGTAGCGGTGGCCAGAGTCCCAGGCCTTTTAAATTGCCCCTGAGCCCCAGGGCTCCCAGCCACCTCTGCAGCTGGTAGCTCTGGGGGTGATTTAAAGGCCCCAAGGCTCCCAGCCGCAGCCAGAGCCCCTGGATTTAAAGGTCCCACCTCTTCCGGTTGAGGCCACACCCCTGCTCAGGACTCCGGCGTACTGGTAAATCCTTTAACTTACTTTCACCCCTGACTGGAACCCAGACTAAGGGACCCTGTGAGGGGGAAGGGTCCAAGAGCCCAGGCTCCAGCCTGAGGCCAAAACATCTACATCTCAATTAAACAGCCCCTTAGCCCAAGCTCTGCAAGCTTGAGTCTGCTGGCATGGGCTAACCATGGGTTTTTAACTGCAGTGTGGACATACCCTGAGAGCACGTCTGCACTGCTATTTTTAGCCCCAGGATGTGATCCCTGTGAGCCCTGAGTCAGTTGACATGGGCTCTGAGACTCACTGCTGAGTTTGTTTGTTTGTTTTTTTTTCCCCAGTGTATATGTACTCTGTCATTCGGGACAATCCAGGCAGGGTATGACCTGGGAGACCCCAGCAGGAAAGGGTGGAAGTGTGGACTTGGGGAAGCTTTGAGAACTTTATGTTGGGTCTGATTTTGTTATTTTAATAAATCCAGTCCCAAAGAGGGGTGTGGATGAACCAAAGAGTTGTTTTGATAGTTTGATTTTAGGGGCCCTGAGCTGAAGAGGGAAACTGAGGCAAGGTGCCTACAGAGTGACTCTAGCCACGAGAGGGTGCTTGGGAGGTGTCCAGCCCGTTTACAATTAGACTGGGATGTACTGAATTCTGAGAGTTCACAGAGAAAGCCCGGTCAGCTGCTCCAACTTTATTAAACTAAAAGTGTTCCAGACTGAGCACCTCTAATTGTAACTATGGTGATATCAGCTGGAAGAGAGACCTTATTGTTAGTGTACATGTGTGCGTAGGGCTCTATACATTTATAAAATCTTGTCCATTCATCTGTGGTGCATCACAATTGGACCTAGGCATCAAATACCAAAATAAAATTGAAGATGCAGTGTCTGCAAGTGACACATACTCTTCAGCTGCTGTAACTTAGTGACATTCGATTTGAATTGCTCTTAAATTTTGTGCAAAATATTGTTTTAGACGTTAACATTGAAGGGAAACTGGGAAGACACTAAATTTGCACCTAAAGAGCCTCAGTATGGTGAAAAAGGATCTTCCAAGATTAAGCAAACAATGAGGAGGCAAGTGGCGTGTACGTGTGTGGTGTTTAGTTATTGAGTCATTCTGAGCAATGTAAGAAGGTAAAATAGAGTGGACAAAGGGAGGAGAGGGGACTGGGACTCTCTCTCTCTCTCTCTCTCTTTTTTTTTTTTTTTTTTTATCTGTGCTTTGGGATTAGCCTCTCTCTCATTTGTGTAGGCAGTAAGTGGGGAGTCTCTGGCTTGTGTGCTGTGGGAAAACCTCCTCCCCTCTCTGTTTCAATTAGCCCTGCTAATTCATATTGGCATGTTTGATCTTTTCGGAGAGAGATGAAAGGGGCATCTGCCAACTCTGGTTACAATCAGAGCCTGCCCAATCTCGATTGAAGGGACTGTGCTGGAAAAGGACATTCATCACTTGAGGGGAGGGAGGGGGAAGAGAAAAACGCCACCAGTGCCCTGCCCAAATCAGGGGTGTAGAATGCAAGGGGAGGAAGGAATGTTATCTGCGCTGCCTTACCCAACATTCTCTTTGAAAACAAAATCAGAGTTGAAATGTGCTCCGCTATGTTCAATCTGAAATGTCTGAGGGAAATGGCACCTCATTTATTTCCCTGTTTTCATTGTCAAACGGTGGGAGTGGGGAGGGAGAGGCAGCCTAAGTACTTCTAGTGCCCTGAGCAAAACTGAATTACAGAGCTAGTCTTGCCCACCCTCTTTCCTCCCCCCTATTTGTGTGGTTAGACATGAGAGTACGAAGCAACAGATCTTTGCTACCCAAATGAAGCATTGGGATTCCACTTCAAAGGTGCCAGCAGAAGCCCCTTCGTGCTCTTAGAGCCTGTTTACGCACACAAGTTGTACTTGTATAATTAAAGCAGTACAACCCGCTAGTGTGTCTCTACCAGTAAAAGCTGCTTTATAGCTATTCTTTTACAGGCAGGGGAACAAGCTATACTGGTATGTTATCTTTATACAGATAAAACTGCGTCCACACAAAGGATTGTACTAGTATAACTCTAGTGGTATAAAATCACACCTCTAACCAAAATTGTACTGTTGGTACAATTTTATAAAACTTCTACACCTCTACCCTGATATAACGCGGTCCGCTGGAGCCAAAAAATCTCACCGCATTATAGGTGAAACCGTGTTATATCCAGAGGTTAAAGTAAGCTGGTATGGTCAGGCTTCCCTGGCGGTGATTTAAAGGGCCCGGTGCTCCAGCCACTGCGGGGAGCCCCGGGCCTTTTAAATCACAACCGGAGCTCCGGCAGCGGGGCTCCGGCGGCGATTTAAAGGGCCCGGGGCTCCCTGCTGCTTTACCGCATTATATTCAAATTCATGTTATATCGGGGTAGAGGTGTACCAGCGTAGCTATGTTGGTCAGAAATGATGCTGATGTGTCTATCTCCCCAAAGCGCTCCTGCCATCAAGAGTGTCTAAGCTTTTTCTGCCTTATACGTTCCTACGTGGAAACTGGAGAATGCACGTCATATAATTCTCTGCCCTTGCATTTGCATAGAGGGATTTCATTATTCCTAAACACCCTTAGTGGATGGGAGGGCCTTGTCTAGTCTGGAGTAGCTTGTCTAGCTTGTTCTATTGGCAAACTGCACTCACATCTGTGTTTTTTTTTTTTTTTATACTAATATTTAAATTTCCCTTGCCTTTGCTTCCTTTCCACTCTTAAGCGGCTCTAAAGTGAGAGGTTCAGTCTGTGCCCTGGGGATTCGTTTAGAATGTTTTTTGTTTTCCTGGCTCATAACGCCACCTGCACTAGGTCATTTCAGGCATCATAAAACGAGGGGGTTCAGCGCTCAGAGCTAGAGAGAAGAACAAGGTGCACTAGCATCATGAGCCCCCTCACCACTTACAGCCACTAAAAATTCCACAGCACTTTTAAAGAGTAGTGTGTTAACCCTGGTGCCCTGGCCAGATTCCAGCCTGGGTCATTATACGTTTTGAGGCCTGATTCTCCTTTTACTTACACTAGTAAATGAAGTTATACTGTGAGAGGAGAAGCAGGCCCTTCCTGTCTAAAGTCCTTCTTTCATTTCCGTTGGATACAGTATCCCCCTCACCTCTCCTAAAATGTTAGGTAGCATCACTTAAATAGTGGCATGATTCCACACTAGAAGTGACAGTGGCAAGTGAATGATCCCTGTATATTACCTCTGTAAAGTGCTTGAGATGTTTCAGAATGAAAAATGCTATACAAATATAAGCAAGGCCCTAGGTCCTATGCAGCAGGAAGGCAAGGATTCAGGAGTGTCTTCCTAAGCCTCCCCATCCCCCGGGCAGTGTAGAGAAGTACAAAACAGGCTGTACAGTATACCTTATTTTAGCATTTGATATTACATTAATGTTGCACTACTCTTACATATTCAGTGTACTGCTGATTTTATTTTTATATTGATAGTGCAAGATTGCATTGTGGAAGTTATGGGGATGAGGAGGAAGCTGAGAGTTTTGGTATCTGTGTAGGGGACAGATGGGGTGGGAGCTAGTAATATGGAGAGAGATGCACTTCCTCTTTCTCTTTTGCCTTCTAGACAGGTAGGGTGACCAGACAGCAAGTGTGAAAAATCGGGACGGGGGTAGGGGTTAATAGGAGCCTATATAAGAAAAAGACCCAAAAATCGGGACTGTCCCTATAAAATCAGTCACCCTATTATAGACAAGGGTGAAAGTCACTTTGAATTTGGGGAGGGAGAACTAAATTCCTCATTTCCTACTCCAGCAAGCATCCACTGTATCTTGGCCTACTCTCTGCTTCTACTCCCAACAGTGGAATAGTACAAACTAATGTGTGAAATAGTTAACAATGATGACATATAATATACCTTCATTAGGGTTCAAAGTGAGATGGATGGGAGGAGTTAACACTTCTCAGAGTTCTTGTTTCAAGCAGTGAGCAGTTTCAGGCAGGTCTGACTGCATTGGTATATTAATTTTACATTTTGCAGGCTTTCTTTGTGAGCATAGCAAGTAGAGACTTAATTTTTTAAAAATAAATGAAAAATGAGATTCTGGAGCTAATTCAAAGAAAAAACTGCCCTGGGTCTAGGGTTCGCTGTACCTCAGTTCCCTTTCTGGTCTCTCTAAATCACCCCCTCAGGGGATAGGCCTCTTGCTCTGACCAGTTTTGCATGGAATTTTGCAGTTCTCCCTCTCTTAGGCCAGGCTCCGGTCATGATATCTTGTGCACACCAACTGCTTATCACACCGCAAATCTGATTAGGTTCCAGGCACCTGCGTTTCTTCCCTTTGGGAATCTGTGACCAGTGCTATTGAACAACAGCCTTCTTAAAGTATTTTTATTTAGTAGTTGGAACAAAGCATTAGAGAAACAAGAAAAGATTTTAAAACAACTAAACTGCTGACGCACACATTTAGTCTGATTACAGGAATAGAAACAGACCCAACTCACATTCTCTTAAACCACCAGGATCTTTCTGTGCATGTCTGTCTCGATCTCTCTCTCGCTCTGACTGGTTCCTTCTGACAGGTTCAACAAAGTGCCACCCTCCCCGTGTGGGGTCTGGGTCAAATTACCATATTGCTGAATCATTTTTTTGTTTATGGGCCCAGGTGTGAAATATCCTGGTGCCTGACAGTCGGTTTTTCTAGTCAATTGAGCATGCAATAGGGCCTCTCTGGGAGAATGCCCTCTTGATGGCTGCTGCAGTGTTTGGACAGTTAGATCCATTCAGTCTCAATGGGTTATAATCCCTAGCCTGATGCCTGCCTGTCTCCTGTGGGTGAGTGTGTTGGAACTGTCTGCTCTCCTTTGATAGTCTAACACACCATCTTAGAAGTCAAGCACATAGAGCATATTATGATTACAGACTGAAATGCGCAATTGATAGAGACACTCTGGCCATATATCATCACAGAAGGACAATTATGTGACTGATTACATGACCATGTAATCACATTATGCAGGAGGACCTGAATACAAGATGGTATGATGATCATCATTTTCAGCACCTTGGAGCACAATGAACCTACTGATAGGATTAAGAAGAAGGGTTCTAAAGTGATATTTATTGTCTAAACAGTAAGGAAACATCACGAAGGATTGACCTAATGCTGACCATTATTGAAATGATTTTTGGCCTGTTGAATTTTGGCAAAGGGGAAAGTTATGAAAAAGTCCTTATTTTATTCATGTGCAAAGGAGTGCCCTCTACATTATAGAATAAAATAGCAGCTCCTCTGCTACACTCTTCAGTAAATCACTAATTAGGTGCAAGATGGCAGCTAGCTTCCCAGGCTGACAGCAGCTGGGTGGAGAGACAGAGACAGATGAAGGGTGTGTGTGGAAGTGGAAGTTCTGGGAAAGGATAAGATCAAGTCACTCGGAGCATCTCGGTGCTGAATTAGAAACAGGCATTGAGACAGGAGCTCAAACAAGCAGCTGGTTATTCACTGCAGCAGCTTTGTTAACTGAAACATACACTGAGCATGATACTCCTCTTGCTGATATCAGTAAAGGCGGATAGAGGTAAACTTACCCGTACAACCTTAACTTTAGCATTTCCTGACTGAGTGGTTCACTTTGCACAAAGTGCAGAATCTGGTTTGTGTCTATAACCTCTTCAGTAAGAATCCTGATTACCAAACATTTGAGACCTCTGGTCTCACTTGTTTGGTAGAAGACTTCTCCCTATGCCAACCTCTGTCTTTCACCGAAATGTGTGGACTCTAAATTGTTAGCCTTTCTTTCTTAAGAAACACTCTGACACACTGGATAACTTCCTATATGAGTCTTTATCTTCCCACTGAAACCAAACAGCATTATGTGGATGTGGCTACATGGCAAACCCTGTCTATATTCACTCTTAGCGCCTTTCTCTAAACGACCGGTTTCAGAGTAGCAGCCGTGTTAGTCTGTATCCGCAAAAAGAAGAACAGGAGTACTTGTGGCACCTTAGAGACTAACAAATTTATAAATTTGTTAGTCTCTAAGGTGCCACAAGTACTCCTGTTCTTCTTTTCTCTAAACGGAAGCTTACCTGTTGTTTTTTCCTGAGTACAATAGCTGTAATGCATTTGTTGCCTATGTAAGTGCTGACAGCGTCTGAAAATCGGTTTGTTTGTTTGTTTTTTTAAATCAGTGTATAAGACCATGAATAATAAGTGAACTATCTAATAGCTTTTTATTTGAAAGATGTTGACTATTTATCTAGTTGACAACCCTGGGGTGATACATTGGTTATCTTCCATCCCCATGGATAACACAGAGTGCTTCTCCTAATGAAGAGGCTGTCATGCATTATCAGGCTGCAGGAGCTGTCTGTTCAGAGAGTCCAGGCATTAACAGAAAAGGAATTGATTGTAACAGGACTCTTTCCTTAGCATGCCCACAGCAAGGGCAGTGTATGTACACTATTTAAATCTGTCTCCCTTCCACCCCTGCTCACTTTACATATCCATGAGGGGGGATGGTTGAGGCTAAGTCTGAGGTACTTCAGGGGAGGCATGTGCCTGGCTTATGGATAAAAGGAAATCTTTGGGCTGAAGTGCTGTCAGTCCCTCTCTGCCCTTTTCATAAGCACTACATTTTTTGCAAAAACAAGGCAACATTGTAACTTTCCCAGAACTCCGCCAAAGCTAACAAACCCTGCAAATGCTAACACAAACAGTTAAAAAGTGGCTTATAAAATGTTTAAGCACCAGATGTAGGAAAGTACGAGGTTTTATTTGTTACCATATGTATGACCATAGTTCAAGCTTTTGTTAGGTTAAGTATGCACTGGACCTGTCACAGCTCCTCTGACTACCCGCTCTTAGAACAACCACAGCTCCTTTAGCTACCCAGATATCTGTTGGAAAAGTAATATGGTAAAACACAAAATTTCAAATAAGTTCTCGGACTATATTGGGGACAACTTTTTGTTTGAGAAGGCACAGGAAGTAACCAGGGGAACAGCCATTTTAGACTTCATTCTGACCAACAGTGAGAAATCAGTTGTGAATCTGAAGGTGGACGGCAACTAGGGTGAAAGTGATCGTGACATGATAGATTTCATGATTGGAAGGAAAGGAAGGAGTGAGAGCAGCAGAATAAGGACAGTGGACTTAAAAAAAACAACAACAGACTTTAACAAACTCAGAAAACTGGTAGGTAAGGTCCCATTGGGAAGAAAATCTTAAGGGATAAAGGAATTCAGTAGAGCTGGCAGTTTCTGAAGGAAATAATATTAAAGGCACAACTGCAAACTATCCTGATACGAAGAAAAGATAGGAAGAACAGTAAGAGGCCAATATGGCTCCATCAGGAGCACTTTAGTGAACTGAAAATCAAAAAGGAATCCTACCAAAAGTGGAACATGGATATATTGCTAAGGAGGAGTACAAAAGAATAACACAAGTAGGGACAAAATCAGAAAGGCAAAGGCACAAGATGAATTGCACCTAGAAAGGAATATAAAAGGCAATGAGAAAAGTATATTCAAATATATTAGGAGCAAGAGAAAGTTGAAGAATGTGTAGGTCCTCTACTTAGCAGGAAAGGAGAAGCTAATAACTGATGACATCAGGAAGGCTGAGGTGTTTAATGGCTTTTTTGCTTCAGTCTTTACTAAAAAAAGGTTAATGGTGATTAAATACAACTAATATTAACAACAAGGGGGAAGGGACACAAGCCAAAATAGGGAAAGAACAGGTTCAAGAATATTTAATTAAGTTAGACGTATTCCTGTTGGTAGGGTCTGATGAAATTCATCCTTGGGAATTTCAGAAATGAGCTGAAGCAATCTTGGAACCATTAGCAATTATCTTTGAGAGCTCATGGAGGATGGGTGAGGCCCCAGAGGAGTGGAGAAGGGCAAACAAATTTCTACCTTTCATCCTGAAAAAAAGTAGATGTATTGTTTTGTTGGTGGCATTATTAGATATTGTGTGACCCGGTATTTCCAAAGGTTTGGCTTTTGGTGATTTATTTGTTTTGGTTTTCAGTGGGGGTTGTGCCAGGTTGGTGAACCATGCTAGTACTGCTGAAAGGAGCTGTTAGGAGAGCAGACCAGAGGTGCTGCAGTGTTGCTAAAGATTCCTGTAATAGGAGCAAGTTTTGCACAAAGCAGACGGAGAGAAAAATCTCTTTTTTTCTTTTTTTGCTTTCTTACCCTAGTGATTTGCAGAGCTGCAGCAACGGACATCTGCCGCCTTCCCCCATTACTCACATCATTGTCCCTACCGTTGTATAGAAAGCACATTTCTGTAAGAGTTGCAAGGGCAACGGGAATGACATTCTGGTAAACTTCTGTGCTCAATACAATCCAGCCTGTATACTCAGAGGAATTTAAGACACTTCCTTTTCCCTTTCTCCCTCTTTTGCTTTCAGGTGGCAGCCAAGGCTGGAGTTTACGAGATCCTGAATCAGCTGGGGTTTGCTGAGTTTGAGAACCTAGAAGACAAGTCTCTCTCCAACCTCCGCTATCGCTGGCAGGAACAGAGCCGTAGCCAACTTCCATTCCGAGGGGAGTTCATTTAGGACCCAACGCTGTGAGGCACCTTGGGAATTTCTACGTTTCTCCAGACTTAGCTGGTTCTCTTGCTTTTTATGGGTGGGGGGAGGGAGAATTTGCCTTAAGGAAAGACTTTGTTTCCAGAAAGATTGGAGGGGGATGGGACACACCTTAAACTGACTTTAAAAAACAAAAATTTATAGTGTTCTGTTAGACACAATAAAAAATATTGTAAATTAAATAACAGGTGTCTAATTGAAAACATTGTGTAACCTTTAAAAAAAAATCTCTGAAATGTTTAAAACATAATCTTTTGAATTTAGTGAATGTATTAGCAGCAAGTGCCAAATTTTTCATGGCCTTCCTCACTTTCCCACTTTAGCAGTGCAGACTATGCACTATATATAGAGAGAGTCATATAAATGTAAAAGAATTTGCAGGCCAACTTGGGATTCATGAAGAATCCCATAGGCACTAGAATGAGATCTGGATTTTTATGTTTGTGCATATTTATTACACTTTTTAAAATTAACTTTATTAACAAACTGGAGGTGTTTGAGTAAAATATAAGCCAATAACTTCCCACAGCCCTGCTACAGTCAAAAGCCTTGTTTCCAGTGCCTGGTCGCTTCTGTTGCAGTATGGCACCAAAGTTTCTGTTTAGCAAAAAGCCACATTTTGTAGATCCAGAAATAAAAGATGAAATCTTGGTCCAACTGATATCAACAGGATTTTTGCCATTGAAATCAGGATTTCACACAATGTATCTAAAGCAATTAAATAAAACCTTCACAGAGGAAATAATAAAAAAGAAGGGATTGGAAAGATTAAAAAAGAAAACGAATCAAGAGTGTTCAGATAAGGAATAAAGTCGCATTCCCATTATCACATCTGAGGGAGAGGCTGGTTGCAGAAGTTTGGTGAGCAGAAAAGGAATAGTCCAGAGCTAGTATGAATAGGATGACAAAATAAGATATGAAGTACAAATGCACAAGCATGCAGTCTTCTCTTTCCGAATCGGCTTTCATCGGTTGCCAGCAGTTCAGAAGGTGCATACATCAGAAATTAAAAAGTGAATTTTTTGAAAACATTAAAATATCAAGAGGTGTGTTTTATATTTGGAATTGTTTCTATTGCTACTCCAAAATCCAAGCACCAAGGCTTCTGTTTATTAAGCATTTTATTTTTGGCTTCTTTCTGGTGGAGCATTTTGTTTTGTTTACTTTTTATAAATGCAAAGCATCAGATCAAGTATTTTACATCTCCAGCAGGATATTTTAGGGTTTGAATTATTTGCTGGTGATATAACTGAATAGATAAATTGGTAACTTGCAAGAGGCAGTCACAATTTCTTTTTCTTTTCTTACCTCTAACAGCCATCTGACAGCATAACATGTTTTCTCATCCCCTATCGTAACTGAAAGGTGGTTATGTTGAAGTGACATAAAACCAAATTAAACTTGCTCATTGAAGGTAGTTTATGGCACCCAGTATCCAAAGAACTTTGAAACAGCCCTGTTCTTTATTGATTTCTGTTACAAACAGATGTATACCAATTTTTGTATTCAGTTCCTTTCCTTTCTTATAATGGAACATATACTGTATTTTTTTGCAAAACTACTGTACAGCTGTATGCCTCCACTTTGTTTCTAAATTTTACGTGATCTTTTGGGTTTCTCTATGTGTGTGTTTATTTCATTAAGGTTAAAGATCTTTGTGGGGAGTAGGGGGTGCCTAAATACCTTTCAGGATCTGTGCCTAAGTGTTCCCTGATTCGCCAAAACAGTTTTTTAAGGAATTCTTGTGACTAACCTGATAACTTCATGTTTTATAGAGTGCTACTAACAAATCTACCATATTACAGGTTTCCCGAAAGTTGTACCTTTAACATTTCTTGTAACTGGGCAAAGACCATTGTGTTTCTCCAAATGGACATTTTGTTCCTTAAAGGTATGATGTCTGGGGTGAATTCTGACTCCATTGAAGTCAGTGCAAAACTCCCAGTGACTTCAGTGGAGCCATGATTTCACCCCTCATGTCCACATTTCCATAGGCCATGAGCATTCGATTTATGGTTTCAGAAAACCTCTCTCTTGTACAGAATGTTGTCGAACTAGCTATTGAAATTATACACTTACTAGAAACTGGGCTTTCAGTAAATGAAAAATTACTATAATCATTTTGATAGTGCTTTTGTTATGTTCTCAAATCCTAAAAGAAAATCTGACAATGTAATCTGCAACCTTGCCCCTATGATTCACTAGTTAGCACTAACCTAGGCTACTTTACTGATCACATTCCTTGCCAATTTCCCTGCTTCTCCTTTAATTGAAAAGTAACTTTTTGTTTAGATTTCCCATTTGTTCAATCCAATGAAACTTCTGTGATTCTCTTACCGTTTGTCCACTTTCATTTCTGATCTCTTTGCAACAACCATTCCCAGACAAGGAGATATTGCTGTACCAAACTGTCTTAGCGCTATTCATTCATCATTCCCTTGGGCCACAAAGCATTCATTACGGGCCATCTCCATAGCAGGTGTGTTATATTTCCATTCTCTTCTCCACAGTTCCAGCATTCTGTGATTCTTCTTTTCTGCCTTTGGTGTTTTTAGCCCCCTGTGTTTTTCCTGTTTAATTTTTTTTCCTGCTAAACAGCTTTGAGTGACTATTAAATGGCAGATTTACTATAGGTATTTCTTAACTGAGTTCTTCCATGTTAGTGAAGAAATAGGTTAAGCATAGGAGTTCAGATTTTTTAGACTTCGATATGCACATTCCCCATAGTGTGTTTAATAGTATGAAGCTGAGACTGATTCGTATTATAAAATTGGCAGCTTAATGCTGCTCAGAGGGGAACAGGCCTCATACATTCTTCCTCTTTGGAATTTACCCATCCCAGTGTACTTCTATTTTTGACTGCCAGCCAGGATATGGTGTGCTTCATGATAAAAACAAAGTCTTGGTAGGGATTTTAAGTTGGGAAATCCTAAATCTTCCATTTTCTGTGGCAAGAGTCAAGTGTGGGAAGTGACAAAAAGTCCTTATAGACCAACAGATGTATTGGAGCCTAAGCTTTTGTGGGTGAATGCCCACTTCATCAAATGCAACCTGGGAAGACAATTCTACTAAAAGTTTGGGATATCTTATTCACTTTGGGAAAGAAATACTTAAATCATTCAGCAATGAGATCAAAATATCTATCCATCTTGTTTAGTAGAGTCTGCTAATCTGTAGGACCTTTGTCTTGTTCCATTTGATATGTGTGGGGTATTCACAGCTCACTAAACCTAATTGTATTGAATGTAGAGACTGGATTTATAATGATTTTTTGTGTGTGTGTGAATTGAGATGTTTGGTACTCATTTCAAATTCATGCCATTCCAGGAGTGAACTCTGTAGCAACCTTTTGGGGCCATATTTCTAAATATGGCCTCAAATTCTATGCCAGCCAAAATGCAGAACTTGCTTTCACCCATGGTACTGGGATTCACACACTTAGATCTGATTATTATTTGTTTTATTGTAGTGCCATTTTTCTATCCATTTTGCATGAACAAGTGCAGTTTTCAGGCTGATGCTGGGGCACTATTACCAGAGATGACCATCACCTCATCTCCCTGAGAGATGTCAAAAGGGGGGCAGGGGCTGTATAGGCTCCTGAGCTGAAGCCTTTGGGTTAGCTCAGTGAGGTTTGAGGATATATGGGGTTTTTTCTCTTCACAGATTGCAGAACATATTAGCACTGACAATGCTAATTATGGCCTTGGAGTTCCTGTTCTGAAATAGTATGAACTAATTACCTAAAATAGCACTACTGGTTATATGTGGAATTCTGTCTTGCTGTTCTCTTAATTGCAACTCGAGGAAGCTTTTTCTGAGACTGGCTCCACATGCCACTAAAAGGGCAGAAAGGAGGCGGGGAGATGTGGGGATACATGGAGCCATGACTCGGCTCCCCCAAATGCATCACCCAGTAAAGGCTAAACTATGCTGTGTCCAGTGCTCCCTCTCCACCATTCCCCCACTACAGACAGGTGGAGTTCCAGGGGAATTTTGCCTCAATGGGGCACAATTACTTCCTGGAGCAGCACAGCAATGACTCCCACCCTACTGAGGTATTGAGCCTAAGGGCTCAATCTAGCTCTAAATTTGTAATACCCCATACATACCAGTTATTCCAGCAGGGGCTGCAGTTGTGAAAGGAGATGTGCTCTGGTTTCACACTGCCCATCACATGCTCCCTTAACAGGTACAGGTGTGGAGGCAGTTGAGCTGGCTGCAAAAATGTCAGGCACTCTCTAGTCAAATCTGTAATACAGCTTCTCAAAGGATGTTTCAAATGATTTTTTTCCTGCAATAAAAGGTAGGGAAGATCACTGTGCATTCTGAGAATAGGATAGATATAGGGGAGGGGAAATCCTAGCCCTGCTGAGTGGGTGGACCCTTGCTCCAGTGGGGCTTTGCACAGGCACACGAGTTCATTTGCAAGGATGTGACTGCAGGAATTTGGCCTGAGACTGAACTTGGGATGGGATGGCCATAGCAGTTGTGGATTCCAGTATTTTCATGTGTATTTTTTTTAAATAAAAAGTGATATCCATTACTTTTGACATCGGGGATTTTTGTGATTGGTGTATATGGTGCCAGCGTCACGGAAAGCTAGAAAATGAAACCCTTTTGTTGGCTAGGAAGCTAGTAAAGATTAGGAGCTCACAACACCATCACACTGACGCAAAGGATTAGATCAGCTGACTACTGGTAAGAACAGCAAAACTGGACTGGAAAAATCAGTGACCACAGGCTCTCATTTCTAGAAGTGCATCTGCCCGGAATTTGTGTATAGTGAATGTGGGCCAGACAACATGTCATAAAGGTGTTTGTTCAAGCTGCAGTGATGGGTCTGAGACAGAAGGATAGCAAATGGGCATGATATCGATTTCTTAAATGCAACATTTAAGTTGTATATTTGGGAAGTGTGGAGCAGGAAAAGGGGGTGGAGGTGGAGCAAAATCTCAATGCTGTCTCTTTCTTATAAAGCAGACTTTTTATGATCTTTTCCTCTTTGTGCACACAAGTTTCCATTGAACATCCTTGTGATTGAGAGAAGGTTTCTTTAGAAATGAAGGACCTTACACTAAGAGAGAGAGAAATGGAGAGTGAGAGAGAGTTTCTGCCTTGACAGATAAAACATTCAGTTCAAGACAGGAATGATCTCCATCCTATAACATCTCAGTTTCTATGTAGTGCTGAAGATCCCACAAGTGTTAGGAAAGAGTGTGACATTCCTTAGGGGGGCTGTTTCCAAGTAATAGGATCTTTACTAACTACCTTGCACCAAACCAAACTGCTGCATCAGCAGAATATATGAAGCAGTGGGCGGGGAGGGTGAATTCTAAGGATGATTGTGGTACGGTCACAATCCACTATCCCAGTAGGGGTGGGTGATGGGTGTTGCTATGGGCAGAAGAACAAGAAAGCTTAGGGGAGGATTGTGGAGTGAGAAGAAAAAAAAAAACAGATGGGACATTAAAGAAGGTGAGAATGCAATGCTTGTTTTGCTTTCTGTTTAACATATGTATATATAGTTGCAAGTTGTCCAGAGAAAATCCATTTAAAAATAACAAACCCTCAAAGTATTAAGATGACCTCACTGAATTAGACGCATACCATGGAGCCTTCGAGGTGGGAGAGTCACTTACATCATAAACATATTACAGGAAGAAATTCCTTCACCCCCACCAACACTGCAAGTAAACACTTCAAGCTACCATTACACCAGCCGGAGGGAGAGTGGGTACACTTGATTGTTTCTGAGCTGGCTCTTTTGGGAACTAAAATTATAGGGGAAATAATTTTTTAACAACAAAAGTAATTAACCATTGGAACAATTTACCAAGGGTTCATGGTGGATTCTCTATCACTGACCATTTTAAAATCAAGATTGGATGTTTTTCTACAAGATCTGCTTTAGGAGTTATTTGGGGGAAGTTCTATGGCCTGTGTTATACAGGAAGTCAGACTAGATGATCATAGTGGTTCCTTCTGGTCTTGGAATCAATGAAAGCCCCACAGCCATTCCAAACCTCTGTGGTGTCAGAGCCTCTGGATCAGTAGATTATCCCTTTTGCTGCTCCACAAGCCCCCAGTGAATTCTGTGGTTCCACTATTTGCTGAGAACATTTCCTCAGGTTGAAGTGAGTGGAACATCGAGCTGTAAGAGAATATTAGTAGGATGTATGTTGAAGAATCAGGGTCACTGAAACCCTTGAGGCAGACACTACACTACATACACAGATCACATCCTCAATATCAGGCTCTTAATGGAATGAGACTAGAGTAAACCGCCCACTGGCTGTATAAGAGGATGAGTATATACAATGTCATCATAAACATAGACACCATGGAACTTGCTGGCACAGCAATTATTCCACTAACCTTTTTTGCTAGTGGTGTCAGTACTTTGGCTAATACGTTTCCATCCTGGCTCAAAACACCCTGACCAATCCCATTCCTAGCCAACCCTCACCCCATCCCTGCTCTCTCCCTCCCTCCCTCTCTCTCTTTCTCCCAGGAATGCCGTTGATGCACATCTGTCCTGTCCTGCAGCAGCATTGCTATTCTAGTCTTGGACCTTTTACTCAACTTTCCAGTACACTTCAACCCTGACCTGCAGCATTCCCTGCTGTTACAGACTTGGGCCTTTCTGAGGAGGTTCTGCTGAGTGTGTGTTGCTGTGGTTAAATGAGCAACATGGAGAATGAGGATGAAGTCACCACCCCAGACACATTAGTCACCTGACGTCAAAGGCTATTCCAATAATTAATTATCATCTTCCTCCTCTTCCCCTTATTTGTTGAAATTCCTTGAAATTGTAGCCATCATCAGCAAGGAAGAGGTTTAAAAGATTTCTTTATCTGGAGCTGCATGAATGTTCCTTCTAGTTTATGCCACACCTCAAGGGAAATTGAAGATTCTTAATCCAAAGAAAATAGCAGCGATTGAAAAGCATTCAGTCTGAGACAAGGAAAATATGGCTGTGCATTAGGAACCTGTTATTAAAATATGGTTAATGAACAGAAAACTGACCTTGTTACTGTATCTTCAATTAACTCTATTTGATTATATCAAGTGTTTCCTTCCATCAGTTCTGTGGAGGCAAAAGCTGCATTCTGTGCTGCCTCACATATCATTAATGAAAGCACCAGCTAACTGACTCCAGAATCCTTATTGCTGGAGATAATGTATGAGGCGGGAAGGACCCCACTTGCTTTTCAGACACCAGGCTGAGTTGCAGAGATCCCAGCCTTGGACATTAGAAACAGAGTAAGTCCTGCAGACACGGAGTCCATTTAAGGAAATCTAGAGGCATTCTCCTCTCAGAAATGCTTGTAAGATAGAAACTCAAAATTGTACTATTTTCAGGCAGATGGTTGTCTAGTTGACCTTTTAACTGATAACTATTTAATTTAAACCCCAGGGACCTTATATTTTTTGTTAGACTAAAATAAAAAACATATACCAACCTTATAGTTCTTTTAAAAAAATCTGCTCACACAATTTAAAAAAAAAATCTGATTTAGCTGATTATTCAGAGATATCATTGTTCAATGTGCAGGTCTTGCCCTCCTAGTACTGTTTGGCTGTAAGCTAGAAGTTTGCAGCATGAGCTGGCAAAAAAAATAAAATCCTGTTTTGACTTGTAAACGGAGCATGTTTGATCTAGAAGGCAAAGGAAGGAGAATAAATATTGGACACTGAGATGTCATTTAGACTGAGTCACTTTTCTGACCCTCTCCCCATTTTAACATAAAAGGGATGTGGAACTAATGACCCGAGGGGCAACCTCTTGGAGCTTTTTAAAGCTGAACTTTTAACATGAGAGATTCTTAATGATGGTTAAAAAAAAGGAGGCAACAGATTTGCACGGAGGGCAGGGACTAGAGGAAGGAGATGGTGGTATCTAATTTGAATGCAGCTGCTCACTTCAAGCAGAGGAAGCACCTCGGGGTGCAGCTAAACCCTTTCATTACCTCCTTCAAGTGTTTGCATCCCCCTACCCTTTGTATGGGTCAGCACCATCTGCTACTCCTGCTGAGATGTGGATGCCTAAAGAAAATATTTAGTTCCAAGAAAGGTGATAACTGTTTAGGTTTTTGTTTTGTTTTTTGCCCTGAGTGATAATTATATCTGTCTGCAGAACCGCTGCACGGCTGAGGACTTGTATGCTTGGCCACACACACTGGGAAAGAAAATAATTTGTTGCATTAACAGGATATAAGGCAGCAGCACTAGCATATTTTAGTCTTGGTTTTGCTCACTGTGAGAAGAAACACTTGGAAATTGAAACTCGGTATGTGCTGCATACATGCATATCTGATACTCAGTGTGATGATTATCTGGGGATACTCTAGTCTAGCTCCATCTCGAAAGACGCATGAAAAATTAGCCATCGCATGGAAACAGGGCCCAGTCCTGTGAGGACTGAAAGTGTATCCAGTGATGCAACTTAGGTGCCTAAATTCCAGAGTTAGGTGCCTAAGTGCCCATTGATGGCACCAATATGATCCATGAAATTCCCACCTAGCTGCTGCCTACCCCTATAGGTGCAGAGTGAGTTTAACTTTCTGCAGTAAAAGTCTCCTAGGTACCTAAATTCTAGACCCTGGGGCATGTGCACTGTGGTCCCACTCTAAGCACCTGAATACCCATCTACCACATAAGCCCCAGAGTGACTCTCAAACTGGGGGAAGATAGGCATTTGGCCACTTATGTCGTGGGGCCCAATCTAGTGCAGGATAAGGTGGAAGAGGTGATGGTGGTGCCCACCTTATAACTTAGCCCAATGGTTAGAGCAGTGACTTGGGATGTGGGACACCCAGGTTCAATTTCCTCATCTCTACCAGAGGGGACAGAGGATTTGAACAGGGGTCTCCTAAGTCTCAGGAGAGTGCTCTCACACTGGGCAATGGGATATTCTGAGATGGGCCTCCATCAGAGTCTCCTGCTTAAGCTGTTCTACTCTGAATAAATCAAGAAAGGCTACGTCTACACTTATCACTATACACAGTTACATGTGTATTGTTGTGTCATAACCTCCTTATTGTCCACATAGCATGTTCCTGAAGGAGAGTGCACAGTGTGAGAGCTAGCACACATGAGGTGTAGGTATGTATATACCTGCACTATGGCATGGAAAGTTCTACAGCGCAGTGCGGACGGGGACAAGGGGCATGTGCCAGGTCACCGGTATCAATAGTCCTCCAGGGCCATTCCCACAATTCACTGCTCCTTTTGCTGCCTGACCCTTACCAAAGGTGTGGAGGTCCCTGATCCCATCCCACCCCCTGGTTGTCAGTGGTAGTAGTGACCTGCGCTGAGCACTTCTGTTCTCCTGTGAACTTTATTGATCAGCACAGGCAAGCATGGATCATGCTCCAAGAGCAGCCACCTGGTCTCCAGAGCACACCTGGGTGCTGATCAATGAGTGGTGAGAGTACATTACCCTCCAAGCCTTAGTCCAGAGTGGCAGGAACATACACGTGTACCAGGACATTTCATGGAGACTAGAAGAGACCAGCATTTCCTGGATTCTGTCCTAGTGCTGGGAGCACCTCAGGCTCTGTCCTGGATGGTGAAGGACTCTAACGGTTGCTCTAGGAGGGGACCTAGCATATGCCAATGTTACAATGAGCAGGACTGGTGCTCTCCAGGACTGCGAGTACGTAGTGACTTACAACCCCCTCCTTAAACCTGCCAGCTTCCTTGTAGGATGGGAAGCCGATGAGGGACAGGGCATGGAGGCAGCAAGGACCTTGGAGGAAGTCCTGGGAGGCCCAGAGGAAGACAAGGATATGATTCTGCACCTCTATCCAGCAAACCTAGTGGAGGAAGTCCTCCCTCCCTTGGGAGCCCTAGAAGGACCCCAAGCTGCAGCAGGAACCAGCACCCAAGGCTGGTAAGTTACAATATACCCCCACGCTCCCCGGAAATGTACCCTCTTGCTCCCATAATACGTGTCTGAAGCCACCCGGCGCCCTACCCCCCTGCTCCATCCTGACATGGTCCCTGAAAAAGACATGGCTGTAAATCGAGACTAAGGGTATGTCTATACAGCCAAAGAACACCACCAGCAGCAAGTCTCAGAGCCGGGGACAACAGACTTGGGCTGTTTGGCTAAAAACAGCAGTGTACACATTCAAGCTGGAGCCTGGGCTCCAAGGCCCTTCCCTCCTGCCAAGTTTCAGAGCCCAGACTCCAGCCCAAACGTTTATGCTGCTATTTTTAGGCCTGCATCATGAGCCTCGCAAGCTCGAGTCAGTTGACCCCAGGCTCTGAGACTTGCTGCCACAGAGTTTTTTGTTTGGTTGGTTGGTTGTTTTTTTTTTTTTGCTGTGTGGATGTAGCCAAAGGGAGCTAAACCCCTCATCTTTATGAACATAATTCGTCTTGCCTCAAGACAAGACTATTCCCTTACAAAAGTTTCCTCTATTAATGTCCTGATGTAGCACATTGTACTGCCCTAGCGGTCAGTCTGTATCATCCGTTATCTTCTGTCTTTTATACTTAGATTGGAAGCTGTTTGCGGCAGGGACTATCTTTTTGTTCTGTGTTTGTACAGTGCCTAGCACAATGGGGTCCAGATCCATGACTAGGGTGGTGGTAATACCAATAATAAATAATTATAGTAATGTTCTGCAAACCCCCTAGGCTGTGGCTTATGCTGAGCAGAACTTTGCAGTCAGACTGAGGTGACCTTTCATACCTGTAGGACAGTGGGACTTTTTTGTGTAGAGAGCAAGAGAGAAAACTGGAAAGAATTGGGAGGTACTGATGGTTTGCCACTGATAAAATCTGTCCTGCAGATTAAAAAATCTTTCGTTATAAACAATAGGTTATAAGGGGACCACTATTACCATAGCTGCTGTCATTTAGTATGGGGCCTGATCTCTTAGGTGGCCTCTGAGAACACCCATTGAATCAGGTCCCACAGGTGAGACAGGTGGGGAAATGCCTAGTTTGTGAATTCTGAACACGTGAGTTAGGAGCCAAGCAGCTTGGTGGTGTCAGGACTTAGGCAGCTGTGTGCATGCTCAGCAGCAGAAATTTAGTTACCTAAAGCTACTGACCCCACTCCAAACATTGCCTCAGAGTGCTTCTGATATGGATTGACCTGCTGGTTACCCAACCACTCACTCACATTTGACTACTGCTCTAGACTGCCCCCTAGCCTGCCTTGGCCACTGGGCATTACAGTTCCAAGCTTTAGGATGGGTTGAATTACAGTTTTATACACTCTACCTATTAATTTTATTGGCATCTTTTTATCACAGATAACTGGGCTCCCATCATGCAGGGTTGGTACAATGCCGGGCATCTCTCCAGAGAGCACCATTGTCAGCTACCATTGATCCCAAGTATTTAAATTCTTTCACTTTCCTAAGTTCTCTGCCTGTGATATCCTTTACGGTGAATCCTCCCTCTTCCTCCCCTCGTTATTGTAGTCTCGGTCTTACCAATATTCCCTTTAAGTTCTTCCTGCTCAGAACTGTGTTGCCACTGTTCAAAGTTGGTTTGCAAGATCTCCCAATCTTCTGCACACATCATTAAGTCATCAGTGAACAGCATATTCCAAGGCTGCTCCCTTTGTATATATTCACTTATCACATCCAAAACAACTGCAAACAAAGAAGGCTCAATGCTGACCCCTGGCGCAGGCCAATGTTTACCGGAATTTTTCTGCTGTAGACCCATATGCTTTTCACTACAATAGTCACTCCATCATGCACACTCTGGATAAGATGGACAAATCCTTCCAGCACATCTTTCCATCACAAACTCCACCAAACTACTTATCTTGGTACCTCATCACATGGCTTCTCCAAGTCCACAAACACGGTGCCCAGTTACTGTCTCTTTTCTCTGAACTTCTCTATGAAGAGTTACAGAGCAAATGTGGCATCAATTGTACTCCTTCCCGGCATAAATACATACTGACCCTTGCAAGTTTCAACTGTTCCATGCAGACATTTTTCAGTAATCTTCTCCATACTTTCATAGTGTGTGATGTCAGGTTAATTGGGCAATAACTAGCACTCAATGTAATATCAGTTTTATGTTTAAAAATGGGCACCACAAAGCTTTCATCAGGCATTTTCTCTATCTTAAAAATATCATTGAGCAGACTTGTAAAATAGCTGCCTTTCCTTCCCATTGACTTCAGTGCAGCCACCTGGTGCCTCATCTGGTGCAGGTGCTGGAAGATATTAAAGAATAATTAACAAGCTAAAAATGAGCTACATCCGCCAACCTGGCAAGATCTGAGACAATTCAGGTCCCATTAGAAACTGCTGAAAACCCACAGATCCAAGGATAAGTTCTGTAAGGACTGTTTTTACATTGCAACTAAACATATTTGGGGAAAATATGGCAGAATTTACCCGAGAAGACTGTAGCAGTCTGATTTGATGTGGTTTTTCATGTGTGTAATAAATATTTGTTAGCTGTCTGTCACATTATAAGAAATCACTGCAGGTTTCATTTAAACAAAATAGCTCAAACATGGCAAATGTGACTATGGCACATCCTTCCTTTGAGGTGTGTCTATTAGCGTCTGACTTGGTTTGCCTCAAGGGTTTTATACGAAAGAGACTTTGGGGAAAAATAATTGAAAAATATTTTGCTATCGCCAATTACCCATTAAGAGTTGCTAATGAATATGATACTGAGACACTAGATAGTGTGAATCCAGCCGTGTGAGAATGACTGTGACACCCACAAAAGGTTTATTTTGCTCTTTGATGTTGCTAGACACATGTCCTGCCCTCAGGATCACTGATCATCCAATGAGAGTCTTTTTTTCTCACGACATAATGGATTCAGTTTAATATTTGCTAGAACTTGTGTGGGTGCAGTTCTTTGAACACTGCTGGAACCTGATCTCCTAGTTCAGAAAAGCTACCAGCTCTCCTCCTTATGTAGTTGAATTATACTCTTTTCTTTATGCCCCATTCGAGTATACTGTCCCAGTTCTGAGAGGTAGTGCAATGTACTGATGTTAGGACAGATGACTACAAGCTGGGAGGGGCTGCAAGTTCTTTGGGCGATAGGATTAAAATTCAGAATGATTTGAACAAACCAGAGAAATGGTCTGAAGTAAATAGAATGAAATTCAATAAGGACAAATGCAAAGTACTCCATTTAGGAAGGTTTCAGAGTAGCAGCCGTGTTAGTCTGTATCCGCAAAAAGAAGAACAGGAGGACTTGTGGCACCTTAGAGACTAACAAATTTATTAGAGCATAAGCTTTCGTGGACTACAGCCCACTTCTTCGGATGCATATAGAATGGAACATATATTGAGGAGATATATATACACACATACAGAGAGCATAAACAGGTGGGAGTTGTCTTACCACCTCTGAGAGGCCAATTGATTAAGAGAAAAAAACTTTTGAAGTGATAATCAAGCTAGCCCAGTACAGACAGACAGTTAGATAACAAGTGTGAGAATACTTACAAGGGGAGATAGATTCAATGTTTGTAATGGCTCAGCCATTCCCAGTCCTTATTCAAACCGGAGTTGATTGTGTCTAGTTTGCATATCAATTCTAGCTCAGCAGTTTCTCGTTGGAGTCTGTTTTTGAAGTTTTTCTGTTGTAATATAGCCACCCGCAGGTCTGTCACTGAATGACCAGACAGGTTAAAGTGTTCTCCCACTGGTTTTTGAGTATTTTGATTCCTGATGTCAGATTTGTGTCCATTAATTCTTTTGCGGAGAGACTGTCCGGTTTGGCCAATGTACATGGCAGAGGGGCATTGCTGGCACATGATGGCATATATCACATTGGTAGATGTGCAGGTGAACGAGCCCCTGATGGTATGGCTGACGTGATTAGGTCCTATGATGATGTCACTGGAATAGATATGTGGACAGAGTTGACATCGGGGTTTGTTACAAGGATAGGTTCCTGGGTTAGTGGTTTTGTTCAGTGATGTGTGGTTGCTGGTGAGTATTTGCTTTAGGTTGGGGGGTTGTCTGTAAGCGAGGACAGGTCTGTCTCCCAAGATCTGTGAGAGTAAAGGATCATCTTTCAGGATAGGTTGTAGATCTCTGATGATGCGCTGGAGAGGTTTTAGTTGGGGGCTGAAGGTGACAGCTAGTGGTGTTCTGTTATTTTCTTTGTTGGGCCTGTCTTGTAGGAGGTGACTTCTGGGTACTCGTCTGGCTCTGTCAATCTGTTTTTTCACTTCAGCAGGTGGGTATTGTAGTTTTAAGAATGCTTGATAGAGATCTTGTAGGTGCTTGTCTCTATCCGAGGGATTGGAGCAAATGCGGTTATATCTTAGAGCTTGGCTGTAGACAATGGATCGTGTGGTGTGTCCTGGATGGAAGCTGGAGGCATGTAGGTA
Source organism: Trachemys scripta elegans (assembly GCF_013100865.1). Lineage (NCBI taxonomy): Eukaryota > Metazoa > Chordata > Testudines > Emydidae > Trachemys > Trachemys scripta. The sequence goes on along the minus strand of NC_048304.1, from coordinate 85,560,760 downwards.
AGTGTAGCGGTCAGTAGGTTTCCGGTATAGGGTGGTATTTATGTGACCATCGCTTATTAGCACAGTAGTGTCCAGGAAATGGACCGCTTGTGTGGATTGATCTAGGCTGAGGTTGATGGTGGGATGGAAATTATTGAAATCATGGTGAAATTCCTCAAGGGCTTCTTTACCATGGGTCCAGATGATGAAGATGTCATCAATGTAGCGCAAGTAGAGTAGGGGCGTTAGGGGACGAGAGCTAAGGAAGCGTTGTTCTAAGTCAGCCATAAAAATGTTGGCATATTGTGGGGCCATGCGGGTACCCATAGCAGTGCCACTGACTTGAAGGTATATATTGTCCCCAAATGTGAAATAGTTGTGGGTGAGGACAAAATCACAAAGTTCAGCCACCAGGTTAGCTGTGACATTATCAGGGATACTGTTCCTGATAGCTTGTAGTCCATCTTTGTGTGGAATATTGGTGTAGAGGGCTTCTACGTCCATAGTGGCCAGGATGGTGTTTTCTGGAAGATCACCGAAGGAGTACTGTGGAAAGGGATCTGGGGGTCATAGTGGATAACAAGCTAAATATGTCAACAGTGTAACACTTGCAAAAAAAATGAACATCATTCTGAGATGTATTAGCAGGAGTGTTGTAAGCAAGACACAAGAAGTAATTCTTCTACTGAACTCCGCTCTGATTAGGCTTCATGGAGTATTGTATCCAGTTCTGGACACTACATTTCAGGAAAGATGTGGATAAATTGGAAAAAGTCCAGAGAAGAGCAACCAAAATGATTAAAAATCTAGAAAACATGACCTATGAGGGAAGATTGAAAAAATTGGGTTTGTTTAGTGAGGGGAAAAGACTGAAAGGGGACATAACAGTTTTCAAATACATAAAAGGTAGTTACAAGGAGGAGGGAGAAAAATTGTTCTCGTTAACCTCTGAGGATAGGACAAGAAGCAGTGGGCTTAATTTATTTGGGCATAAGCTTTCGTGAGTAAAAATCTCACTTCTTCGGATGCATCCGAAGAAGTGAGATTTTTACTCACGAAAGCTTATGCCCAAATAAATCTGTTAGTCTTTAAGGTGCCACCAGACTCCTTGTTGTTTTTGTAGATACAGACTAACACGGCTACCCCCTGATACTGGGCTTAATTTGCAGCAAGCCTGGTTTAGGTTGGACATTAGGAAAAACTTCCTAACTGTCAGGGTAGTTATGCAACTAAATTGCCTAGGGAGGGTGTGGAATCGCTGTCATTGGAGATTTTGAAGAGCAGGTTAGACAAACACCTGTCAGGGATGGTCTAGATAATACTTAGTCCTACCATGAGGCAGGGGATTGGACTAGAAAACCTTTCAGGGTCCCTTCCAGTCCTATGATTCTATGTCAGGAGATCTGTATTCTATTTCCAGCTCTGCCGCTGACCTGTGATGTGTCCATGGACAAGTTACTTCATCTTTTTGTGCCGCTGTTTCCCCTTCTCTTTGTCTGTCCTGACTATATAGATAAGTTCTTCAGGGCAGGTACTGTCTTGTAGAATGAGTTTGTCAGTGCCTGACACAATGGGGCCCTGATCTAAATTGGGGCCTCTAGGTGCTACTGTCATACAAATAACCATTTCTATCTCATTCATTTCTGGACTCTTAATACTGTAATTGTTGCGCTAAACACAAAAGCCGCCTTAACAGAGATTCAAAATGCTAGCGCACCGTTTGTACACTGAAGGAAATGCATTTAAAAACCTACCTCAGAGAGTTTTCTGTAGCCTGAAAAAGAAGAGCCAGAGACTCCAAGAAGTCTGTGGGGCTTTGCTGTGTCACCACACTAATTAATGTGGAAGGCTTTCAGATGTTCTGATGATGGGCAGCAGCACAACGCTAACTAGAAAATATATCTGGGGACCACATCTCTTTTTATATAGTGGCGATCAATAAATAGTTCTCCCCTTCCTCACTCTACTTCTTTCTTCTTTCTGTTCTTTTTCACTCTGCTCTTGGAAATATGCTTTTGAGCACGGTTGGGTGGTATTGGAATTGACTAATGCTGAAATTGGTAGATGTATGAGGTGTGTGCATGTGTGTACAGATATGCAGGCCTATGTTTTCAGCCCAATCAATACTATTACTATCAGTATTGTAAGAAGGACTGGCCTCTTTAAAAGGGAGTAGGCCAAGGCCAGGCTCTAGCACCTGTGACTCATAGGCTGCCACCCAATTGGGGTTAAAAGAAGGCACCTGGGCTACATAGAGAATCATGAAGTGGCAAGAGAGAGCTGTCGAGGGGAGTGGGATAGGGGTCAGTGAGGAACAGGTCAGCTGAGAGTTGCCTGACAACACACAGAGAAACACAGATACCCGCCTGAAGAAGAAAGGAGAAGAGGCAGGAGAGCTGGTGTAGAGAGGCATTGAGAAGAGTGAAAGATTCATGGTGAGGCCTAGCCAGAGCTTGGAGAATCCCTGATGAGTTAAAGGAGAGCTTGTGCAGACCCCTAGGAAGAAGGGGGAGAGGCAACCTGGTTAGGAGATGCTGAGCCCAAAACAAGAGGGTTGTGTTGGAAGGTGGATCCCGGGAGAAGGGAGGCATAGGTGAGTGGAACACTGCAGGAGGCCCCCTTGCAGCAGGCCTGAGTGGAGAGCTGCAGGAAACTGAGCCCAGAGTAAAGGGCTGGTCCTGGAGGGATGTTCCCTGAGCAGGGGTAGGACTCATGGGGAGGTTGGGCTGGCTGTGTGGAACACTGCAGGGAGTCCTCTCATGGGAGACTTGACTTAGGCTACTGGAGAAATTTTTGGATAGAAGGGAATCTGGGGGTTTTTGGCCTGATGGCCTGAACAGTGGAGCCCTGGAACAAGAGCAAAAAAGGTCTGGGGACAGACTTGTTAATGACTCTCAGGAGGGTGAGCTGGAAAGGACAACCTGCAAGGGGACATGGAAAACGGACGTGATCCTGCTGTACTTTGGGATTTTAGGGAGAATGGTTTTACTATGAGGTTTCTGTAGACTATTGTAGAAGTATAGGAATAAATTATGCCTAGAGGCAGGCTTTTGAATTGGACATTGAGAGAGATTGTGTTCCTTCTATGGCTAGACCAAGGGGAAACTGAGGCACGTTTACCTGTTGGGCCACAGCCTGACACAGGTCGGGGGATGCCTTATGACAAATATTGGATATTCTATCTCTTATGTGTAATATAGGACGCACGATGGGAGTGAATAAAGGTTTTATCAGCATGAGTTTGCAATGACTTCATATGCCCTTAAGAGGGCAAGATTGAGCAACTTCATGGTCCTTCTGCCCTACAAATTGTGCCAGACAGAGCTCACAGCAAGCCAAGAAATGTGGTTCTCAACCAAACTGCTGAAGGAGCAACCAGTTATCTGCTTTCAAGGGTACGTGAGAGCTAACTGTGGCCTCCTGAGTCACTTATGGGGGGGGGGGGGGGAAGAAGGCAAGGCAGCAGCTACTGCTGCAATGGAGGGGTTTGGCTTCAACTTCTCTCCTGTTACATTTTAAGCAAGGAGATACTTGCCAATCTTGACTTAATAAATAAACTATCCTTCTGAAGGGTTGGCCTGTTTTAAAATGTGCCACCTGTTGAATGTGTTACTACACAGGCTCCAGAATGATGCGTGAACAAGAGGGTAATTGGTGGGGTGAAGGGACAGAACAGAGAGGCCTGTGGGATGGGGTGAGTGTTAATGTGACCCACAGCATTTTTTGGGCTACCCACGGTTGTCTAGACTTCAGCTCACTGTTCTAGATGTGGGTGAAATGCATGTTTGCTCTTGTGCTGTAAAGCTGAAAGGCTTTCCAGCCGGCCACTTCCTAGCTGTAAAAAGGCTGCTGCTGACCTCATGTTTGAATTGTAACTAGGGCTATGGGGTGTGGGCAAGGGGTGTGGGAGCTGGTGCAGTGATGTGATGTTCTGTGGCTGGAACTCTTTTTCCTCCCCACTCCCTACTGAGCTCATCAGCTGCCTAGAAAAAAGAGCTTTTTATTAAAGGGCCACAGTTGTGCATGGTGTAATAAAAGCAAGAGGAATACCAAGGACAGGGCAGGAAGACCCATTACTCAATGAGGGGGGCGTGGGGAACAATAACAGAAAATGTGGAAATGGCAGAGGTACTTAATGACTTCTTTGTTTCAGTTTTCACCATGAAGGTTGGTGGTCATTGGACGTCTAACATAGTGAATGCCAGTGAAAATGAGGTAGGATCAGAGGCTAAAATAGGGAAAGAACAAGTTAAAAATTATTTAGGCAAGTTAAATGTCTTCAAGTCACCAGGGCCTAAAATTTTTAAGGAGCTGACATGGGAGAGATTCCAGGAGACTGACATGGGAGAGATTCCAGGAGAATGGCAAATATAGTGCCAATTTATAAAAAGGAAAATAAGGACACCCCGGGAAATTACACATCAGTCAGCTTAACTTCTGTATCCGGAAATATCATGGAGCAAATAATTAAGCAATCAATTTGCAAACAGCTAGAAGATAATAAGGTGATAAGTGACAATCAGCAAGGATTTGTCAAGAACAAATCATGTCAAACCAACCTGATAGCTTTCTTTGACAGGGTAACAAGCCTTGTGGATGGGGAGAGGGGCGGGGGGAAGTGATAAACATGGTATATTTTTACTTTAGTAAAGCTTTTGATACTGTCTTGCATAACCTTCTCATAAACAAATTAGGGAAATCCAACCTAGATGGAGTTACTACCTGAAAGGGGGTTCCAAAGAGGATGGATCTAGACCGTTCTCAGTGGTACCAGATGACAGAACAAGGAGTAATGGTCTCAAATTGCAGTGGGGGAGGTTTAGGTTGGATATTAGGAAAATCATTTTCACTAGGAGGGTGGTGAAGCACTGGAATGGGTTACTTAGGGTGGTAGTGGAATCTCCTTCCTTAGAGGTTTTTATGGTCAGGCTTGACAAAGCCCTGGCTGGGATGATTAGTTGGGGATTGGTCCTGCTTTGAACAGGGGGTTGGACTAGATGACCTCCTGAGGTCCCTTCCAACCCTGATATTCTATGATTCTATGATACTATAAAGTGGGTAAATAACTGGTTGGAAAACCGTTCCCAGAGAGTAGTTATCAATGGTTCACAGTCATGCTGGAAGGGCATAATGAGTGGGGTCCCACAGGGATCAGTTCTGGGTCTGGTTCTGTTCAATATCTTCATCAATGATTTAGATGATGGCATAGAGAGTACACTTATAAAGTTTGTGGATGATACCAAGTTGGGAGGGGTTGCAAGTGCTTTGGTGGATAGGATTCAAATTCAATATGATCTGGACAACCTGGAGAAATGGTCTAAAGTAAATAGGATGAAATTCAATAAGGACAAATGCAAAGTACAGTAACTCCTCACTTAAAGTCGTCCAGGTTAACGTTGTTTCGTCGTTACGTTGCTGATCAATTAGGGAACATGCTCATTTAAAGTTGCGCAATGCTCCCTTCTAACGTTGTTTGGCAACTGCCTGCTTTGTCCACTGGTTGCAGAAAGAGCAGCCTGTTGGAGGTAGCTAGTGGGGGCTTGGAACTAGGGTGGACTGGCAGCCCCCCATCAGCTCCCCGCTCCCCTAAGTTCCCTGTGCAGCAGCTGCCCAGCAGGCTATCAATTGCCGGCAGTTCAGCTGTCCCTCCCCCCACTGCCATATGCTGCGCCTGCCCTCTGCCTTGGAGCTGCTCCCGGGAGCCTCCTGCTTGCTGTGCGGAGGGGGGAGAAAGAGAGGTCTAATATCAGGGTGTTCCCCCTCCCACCTGCTCCTGCCCCCACTTACCCCATCTCCATGGAGAGGGGAGGGGGAACATGACAGGGCTCAGGATGGAGGGAGCTTGCTAGCAGCAGCTGCTGTCTCAACTTGCTGATCTACTTAAAAAGGCAATGTACGTAGAGTGGGGTCAGCGTACTTAAAGGGGCAATGCGCATCTCTCTCCCACACACGGTGTGTGTGTGTGTTGTTAATGTAGCTTCACACTCTACAAGGCAGCACAAATGGAGGGAGGGGAGACAGCATGGCAAGACAGACAGACAATGTCTTAACACTTGAGGGCTGAGCCGAGTGCTTGTTCATCATTTAGCAGTAAGGCATTCCCTGGGAAATATCCCTCCCTCTTCCACCCTCTGCCTTCACCATCTCAACCAAGCTTCACAGTCATCATTGCTGTGTACAGTATTAAATTGTTTGAAACTTATACTGTGTGTATGTGTATATATGTATATATATGTGTGTGTATACAGACTAATTATAATTATAACACTGGTCTACAATTTTTGAGAAGTCGTCTGCTTCAGAGATAAAATGTGCTATTGTGTATTTTGATGTGCTGAATTCAAATATGACAATTAAAACAACTGATTGGCTTCTGTTTCTAAGATATTTAAATTTTTACATTTTATGTCTATGTATATTGTGTAGATAGAGTTTTAATCATAAATTGTAAACCTAGGTCTTTTCATGTGTTTATGGTTGCTTTACATGATAATATTTCACCTGTCCTATTTATGTAACACTTTAAAAATCAGCAAAAGGGTTTATAAATAAAATTTATTATGAAACAAAAGGCAAAAAACTATTATGTACATAGTTTAGTCCTATTCATTGTCTACTCAGCGCTTCTTGGCTTGTCTCTTGTATTCATTAAACGGAGCATCTCTTGTCACTCTCCAGCAATAGTCTGCAAGCATTGATGGGCTCCATTTGCCCTGGTAGCGTTTCTCCATTGTTGCAATGTCCTGGTGAAATCGCTCGCCGTGCTCATTGCTCACTACTCCGCAGTTCTATGGAAAAAAATCTAGATGAGTGCAAAAAATGTATCTTTAGTGACATGTTGCAACCAAGGCTTTTGTATACCTTGAGGAGGTTTTCCACCAACAACCTGTAGTTGTCTGCCTTGTTGTTTCTGAGAAAATTTATTGCCACTAACTGGAAGGCTTTCCATGCCGTCTTTTTCTTGCCACGCAGTGCATGGTCAAATGCATCATTTCGAAGAAGTTCATGAATCTGAGGACCAACAAAGACACCTTCCTTTATCTTAGCTTCACTTAACCTTGGAAATTTTCCACGGAGGTACTTGAAAGCTGCTTGTGTTTTGTCAATGGCCTTGACAAAGTTCTTCATCAGACCCAGCTTGAAGTGTAAGGGTGGTAACAAAATCTTCCTTGATTCAACAAGTGGTGGATGCTGAACACTTTTCCTCCCAGGCTCCAATGACTGTCGGAGTGGCCAATCTTTCTTGATGTAGTGGGAATCTCTTGCACGACTATCCCATTCGCAGAGAAAACAGCAGTACTTTGTGTATCCAGTCTGCAGACCAAGCAAGAGAGCAATAACCATCAAATTGCCACAAAGCTACCACTGATGTTGGTCATAGTTTATGCACCTCAAAAGTTGTTTCATGTTGTCATAGGTTTCCTTCATATGGACTGCATGACCAACTGGAATTGATGGCAAAACATTGCCATTATGCAGTAAAACATCTTTAAGACTCGTCTTCGATGAATCAATGAACAGTCTCCACTCATCTGGATCGTGAACGATGTTGAGGGCTGCCATCACACCATCGATGTTGTTGCAGGCTACAAGATCACCTTCCATGAAGAAGAATGGGACAAGATTCTTTTGACGGTCACGGAACATGGGAACCCTAACATCACCTGCCAGGAGATTCCACTGCTGTAGTCTGGAGCCCAAAAGCTCTGTCTTACTCTTGGGTAGTTCCAAATCCCTGACAAGGTCATTCAGTTCACCTTGTGTTATGAGGTGTGGTTCAGAGGAGGAGGATGGGAGAGAATGTGGGTCCTGTGACATTGATGGTTCAGGACCAGAAGTTTCATCCTCTTCCTCTTCCTCATCTGACTCAAGTGAGAATGATTCTGGTGCATCAGGAACCGGCAGTCCTTCTCCGTGGAGTACTGGGCGTATAGCTGATGGAATGTTTGGATAATGCACAGTCCACTTTTTCTTCTTTAACACACCTTTCCCAACTGGAGGCACCATGCAGAAGTAACAATTGCTGGTATGATCTGTTGGCTCTCTCCAAATCATTGGCACTGCAAAAGGCATAGATTTCCTTTTCCTGTTCAACCACTGGTGAAGATTTGTTGCACAAGTGTTGCAGCATATGTGTGGGGCCCACCTCTTGTCCTGATCTCCAATTTTGCAGCCAAAATAAAGGTGTAGGCTTTCTTAACCATAGTGGTTATACTGCACTTTTGTGATGCAAAAGCCACTTCACCACAAACATAGCAGAAGTTATCTGCACTGTTCACACAAGTACGAGGCATCTCTGCTCACTTTGGCTAAACAGAAATGTGTCCCTTTGCAAAATCAAACACTGACAAATAAGAGAGCATGACACTGTATGATTTCTAGAGCTGATATAGGGCAATTTGTTCAGCAGAGTGATGTAAGCTTCGTTATGATTGCATCATCCATGACTTCTAGGAATAACATGATGCAATTCATATCATGTATGACGCAATACCAGCTTCAGATTGCATCATTCATTGTTTTGCCTAAAAAGCAAGTACTGTCCAATCCGAGTCATAGATTTATTCATAGATCCAGTCAAAGATGTATTTTAGTCATTTCTGGTTTAAATTGAGATCCCTTCCTTTTATAACTCACTTATCCTCCGCCATTCCAAGTCAAGGGTCGTATATACTGACCCAATAGCATATCTTGAAAACTAGAGCCACTCAACAATTTTAAGCATCAATTTTGTTCTCAGTGACCCAGAATTAGTAAAGTTTGACTACATTTATTTCAAAAGCATTTTGGCTGTAGAGTAGGGTAATTTGTCTGGTGAAAAAATTTTTCCCTGGAACCTAACCCCCCCCATTTACATTAATTCTTATGGGGAAATTGGATTTGCTTAACATCATTTCACTTAAAGTCGCATTTTTCAGGAACATAACTACAATTTTAAGCGAGGAGTTACTGTCCATTTAGTAAGGAACAATGATTTGCACACATACAAAATGGGAAATGACTGCCTAGGAAGGAGTAATTCGGAAAGGGATCTGGGGGTCATAGTGGACCACAAGCTAAATATGAGTCAACAGTGTAACACTGTTGCAAAAAAAGCTAACATCATTCTGGGATGTATTAGCAGGAGTGTTGTAAGCAAGACACAAGAAGTAATTCTTCCACTCTGCTCTGTGCTGATTAGGCTTCCACTGGAGTATTATCTCCAGTTCTGGGTGCCACACTTCAGGAAAGATGTCGACAAATAGGAGAAAGTCCCGAGAAGAGCAACAAAAATGATAAAAGGTCTAGAAAACATGACCTATGAGGGAAGATTGAAAAAAATGGTTTTGTGACGTGATTGACATGAACTGGGACCATATAGCTCATTGTTGCAACCAAGGTCCTGTAGTGGCACCAAATCTTTTATAAAGGGGGTCAAATAAGGTGTCTAAGACAAGGTTATGCTTTCCTGGTTATGATTATGCTATCTGTATGTGTGTATCATTTTTGTAGTTGAAGTTATGAATATTGGCTCTATGCTGTCTGTATTTCAAACTTATGCTATGCTTCTGGGTGACACCCCAGACAAGTTGGTGTCAGCTTTGCCTAGCCTGCTTGATGGCCCATGAAGGACCATTAGCTATACAATTGACCCACTGAGAGAAGGCAGATATACCTTGTGACTCAGCAAAGTATGCAGGGACTTGCCCATGTGACTCCAAACTCCATTTTGCTGTAATTTTCCACAGTAAGGACAAAGAGGTGTCCTTACACCTGGAAGAGACTATAAAAGGCAGCTGCCTCATCTCCAGCTTGTATTAATCCTGCTTCTTACCTCTGGAGGGACTTTGCTACAAACGGAAGCTTTACACAAAGGACTGATGACCCATCCCAGCTGTGGATGTACTCCAGAGACTTGATTTGAACCTGCAGTTTATTCCATCACTGCTACAAGCTTGAACTAAGAACTTTGCCAAACTGGACAGTCTCTACGCAAAAGAATAAATGGACACAAATCAGACATCAAGAATTATAACATTCAAAAACCAGTCAGAGAACACTTCAACTCCCTGGTCACTCAATTACAGATCTCAAAGTCGCAATACTCCAACAAAAAGTCTTCAAAAACAGACTCCAACAAGAAACTGCAGAATTGGAATTAATTTGCAGACTAGACACCATTAAATTAGGCTTGAATAAAGACTGGGAGTGGATGGGTCACTACACAAAACTGTTTCCCCATGCTAATTTTTCTCCCCTACTGTTACTCACACCTTCTTGTCAACTGTTGGAAATGGGCCATCCTGATTATCACTACAAAAGTTTTTCTTTCTCCTGCTGATAATAGCTCACCTTAATTAATTACTCTTGTTACAGTTGGTATGGCAACACCCATTTTTTCATGTTCTTTGTGTGTGTGTGTGTATATATATATCTTCCTACTGTATTTTCCACTGCATGCATCCGATGAAGTGAGTTTTAGCCCATGAAAGCTTATGCTCAAATAAATTTGTTAGTCTCTAAGGTGCCACAAGTACTCCTCATTCTTTTTGCCATTACTGTATGTAATTGATTCCATTTAACCAATTCTAGCTCTCATCTATATCTTTTTCCTTTTATGAATAAACCTTTAGATTTTAGATTCTAAAGGATTGGCAACAGCGTGATTTGTGGGTAAGATCTGATTTGTACATTGACCTGGGTCTGGAGCTCGGTCCTTTGGGATCAGGAGAACCTTTTTTCTTTTACTGGGGTATTGGTTTTCATAACCATTCATCCCCATAACGAATGGCACTGGTGGTGATACTGAGAAACTGGAGTATCTCAGGGATTGCTTGTGTGACTTGTGGTTAGCCAGTGGGGTAAAACCAAAGTCCTCTCTGTGTGGCTGGTTTGGTGCCTTAATAGTAAAGGAACTCCAGCTTTGGGCTGTAACTGCCCTGCTTTAAGCAATTTGTCCTGAATTGTCACCAGAACCAGCATCGTTACAGGAACATAAGTTTTCAAGTACATAAACGTTTATTACCAGGAGGAGGGAAGTTAATTGTTGTTCATAACTGCTGAGGATAGCACAAGAAGAAATGGGATCAAATTGCAGCAAGGGAGGTTTAGGTTGGACATCAGGAAAAACTTCCTAACTGTCAGGGTGGTTAAGCACTGGAATAAATTGCTTAGGGCGGTTGTGGAATCTCCATCATTGGAGATTTTTAAGAGCAGGTTAGACAAACACCTGTCAGGGATGGTCTAGATTAGAGGTGGGCAAACTACGGCCCGCAGGCCACGTCCGGCCCGTGGGACCGTCCTGCCCGGCCCCCGAGCTCCTGGCCCAGGAGGCTAGTCCCAACCCCTCCCCTGCTGTTCCCCCTACCCCGCAGCCTCAGCTCGCTCGCTCGCTCTGCCACTGGCACAATGCTCTGGGTGGCGGGGCTGTGAGCTCCTGGGGCAGTGCAGCTGCAGAGCCTGGCCTGACCCAGTCTCTGTGCTGCATGGTGGTGGTGGCGGCATGGTTGTTGCACCGCCAGCCACTGGTGCTCCAGGTAGTGCAGTAAGGGGGCAGGGAGCGGGGGGGGGAGGGGTTGGCTAGAGGTCAGGGGGTGGGAGTGTGGATAGGGGTCGGGGAGAACAGGGGGTTGAATGGGGACAGTCAGGAAGGAGGGGGGGTTGGATGGGGCAGTCAGGGGCAGGAGTTCTGGAGGCAGTCAGGGGACAGGGAGAAGGGGTAGTTGGATGGGGCAGGCAGAGGTGAAAGTAAGCCGGTACGGTCTGGTATGGTGTACCAGCAAGAGCCAGTATGCTGTGCCGGACTGGACCGGCTTCCGCGGGGGTGATTTAAAGGGCCACGGGCTCCAGCTGCTGCCCACCTCTGCTCTAGATAATACTTAGTCCTGCCTTGAGTGTAGGGGACTGGACTAGATGACCTCTCGATGTCCCTTCCAGTCCTATGATTCTATGAAAAGGTTAGCATTCCCTGTCACACAGGAAAATCCAGAAGGCGATCTCTGCATGGTGCCCCGTATACAGTTATTCCTGATTCCTTCCATTGGGTGATAAGTTCGGCAGGAGGTTCCCTTCTATTGAATGGGCTCCAGAGTGGCCTCCAAAGCCCATAGGTCTTGGAGAATCTGCCAGAGATACGCAGCTCTCTGCATTGAGGCTGTCGGCCTCTGCACTTCCTTTGGGCCCCCAGCTCTGAATGCAGCTCTAATGGAGCCAGGCTGCCTGAGAGTCCCTTGCTGGAGAGAGCGCCCCAGAAATGAATCAGCCATAGGCTGCATTAACTTTTGGGCAGAATCAGTGATAGCGGCTACAGTAATGATACTGAATTAGATCTGCCCGTGGGCCAATTTGAGAATTTTAGAGGTGGGCCATTTGTGCAGAAGGCTGACAAAATTAAAAAAAAAATTTAGCTGCCAATAAAGAAAGACCTTGATTGCAACATAAATATTAGTGTTTCTATCTTTTAAAAAAGTTTATACATCAACATTGTTACTTTGTGGCTATCTCTAATGGGAGAGGTGACAGATGATCTCTGGCAAGCTTTGTGAAGAGTGGTTTGTAGGAGGTCAGATCAAAGCGCATGCACTGGTGACGATGCTCATCTGTTAGGCAATTGTGGTGTTGGTTTTTTATAAAGTTCATGGTAGAAAACCCAGATCCAAAGAGGTACTTTGATCCAAACAGCATTAAAAGATAGAAGGCTAGATACTGGCTATTCTGTAACTGGTCAGCATATTGAGTCCAGAAATCATAAAGTCCCACTTCTTTGAATTTTTCCTTCAAGACATCTGAGCTCTGGAGCCTTACCATTTCTAATTGAAGGGCACCTTCATCAATTGAATCAAGAATGTTCTTTGCTTCAGAAGGATAAGGTCCATCAGCAGAGACAATAAACAGATCACAAACAAATAAAAGCAAATCTTTTGGCATTGTAAAATTTTCACATTGCATTTTAAAATGTTAGATCACATTGTTTAGGAATTCTTGCATTGTTTTCATCAAAGTTTCACCTGTAGCAACAACATTCAAAGTGCAACATCTTTCTGTTAAGTCTGAAAGATTTCAAGATTCTTCTGAAAGGGACCCACTCTTGCAAACAGATCCCTGTTTGGCCTTGGGCCTTGGGGCTGCAAGTTGAGGGAATTCAAGTGACCCAGTAATATCGCGCAGAAAAGCAATCTCTGATATAGAAGGGACATCATTCATAAATTCCAGGAACTCCCAAGCCTTGTTGATCTTGGGGTTTGAAAGAATTCTATTTCTTTTTGAAGCACACAAAACTTCTCTAAGACACTCCCCCTACTTAACCAGCGAACGTTGTTGTGTTGCAACAAGTCACTGTATTTGGCCAAAATGTCTTGTAAAAGAGCTTTAAAAAGACGATGTTGCAAGCTAGAAATTGAACGTATGTAGTTCACTAATCTCATCTCAATGCCCATTACACCTCTACCTCGATATAACGCTGTCCTCAAGAGCCAAAAAATCTTACCATGTTATAGGTGAAACCACGTTATATCGAACTTGCTTTGATCCACCGGAGTGCACAGCCCCGTCCCCCCGGAGCACTGCTTTACCGCATTATATCCGAATTCATGTTATATCGGGTCACGTTATATTGGGGTAGAAGTGTGGTTTTTTTTTTTAAGTCCTCAGACAATTTACTGTCCAGGACAGGCTGGTGAATGATGCAGTGAAGTATATTTAATGAAGGGTGGAGCAAAGCCCTTCTCTTTCCCTGCCAGGGAGGCACCTCTGGCTGTAACAAGCAAGTTTACTCTTTGGAAATCTTAACCATTTTTTTCAAAAAAAAACTTTTGTCTTTTCAAAAATGATCTCTCCTGTGCTGTGGGTTACTAAAATTCTTCCTTGAAAAATCTCACTATCATAAAATCTAACAAACAGCGACAGCTGGGCAGTGTCACTTAAATTGCTTGATTCGTCCACTGCAAGAGACACGTATTTGGCATTTTTTAAATCGGAAAGCAGTTCTGACAAACAATCCTTGTGAATCACCTCCAATCTCCGCACCGCCAAGGAATCAGACAGGGGCACTTGCTTCACACCGTTCATAATGTCATCTTTGTTTTTATCTCCAGCAAAAAGCTCCTCCAGCATTTCCAGCATGCACTCTTTCACAAGCTCGGCATCCAGGAAAGGCTCTTTCTTTTTAGCTAGTACCCACGTAATCTGAAGAGAAGCAGCTGTTGCTTTTTCCTTACAGTCGCTGATGTTGTGAGAATGACATTTGAAGGGTGATAGCACGACATCAGATTTTTAATTTTGTCACGTGTTGCAACACTGCCAGGAGGATAGGCCACTCTGAAGTTACTGTGCTCTGATTCAAAATGACGCCTCACCTTGATGACCTTACAGACAGATACAGTGGCTTGGCATATTAAACACAAAGGCTTTGTGTTTAAAGGAGGTGGCATAATAAAAAGGAAATCTGCTGTCCAGTTTGGATTAAAAGCTCAGTTTTCTTGACTCTTGACTTTGCAACATTTACTCCACTCACATTAATCTTTTGCTCCATTTCCATCACTAATGAAAAAATGGGTGGCGCCCAGGGCCAGCCTTATGGAAAATGGTGCCCTGGGCGAACGTATATTTTGGCACCCTTTCTTTGAGCTCAGTCCAGCGGCATTGGAACAATTTTTTATAGTGGGGGTGCTGAAAGCCACAAACAAAACTAAACCCTACATATGATGAAAACCATTACAAGCCTGTGGGTGCTGCTGCACCTTAGTTCCAGCACCCCTGATTCAGCCCTGGGTAGTGGGGCTCTGGCTGTTAGCCCTGGATGGTGGACTCTGGCTGTCAGTCCCACGTGGTGAATTTAATTATAAACTTTTTTTTAAGGTGAGCAGGCAGGCCACACAGGAAGCGTTGTTGGGCCACATTTGGCCCACAGGCTGCGTATTGAGTATCACTGGGTTACAGGGTTCTGTACCTGTCTTGAGACAGGGACTTAATGGTGCTGACGAGACACTCACCAAGCCCCTAATTCCTTGTAAGAAGGGCCTGATCCATGCAGGATCCATCATACCCATTCATTGTTTGTAACTCTTCATAATGTAGCTGCAAAATAAAAGCCCTTTCCCTGCCAGGTTTTGTTCATTTTTTTTCTATTTGCTGAATGTTGATCTCTTCTCTAGTATTTCTATTGTAGTGTGAAATTAACACGGCTTTATGGTGATGTCAATGGTGGGGGAAAGCTTTTGAGAACTGAGTGCTAATGCAGAACTGCTGGGGGGCATCAGAACCGTGGTTACTGAGCTTCAAAGAGGAAAAAAAAAGTGTGTTTGAACAGTGCATGTCTAAGAACAATGCTTTGAGTTCTTATTCTGAGACTACATTCCTATGGTCACAAACTCTTGAAGTTCCCGGTGCCACTACTCAGAATCTTTTGTAGGAAATGTGTATGTAGCCAGCTGATTGTTTGATATGGGAGATGGTGTAAAAAACAGCTTTATTCTACTGAGATACACACAAATGGTGTCAAATCTATTTACTGGAGAATTAAAGCTTCACACAGGACTCTCACAGCCCATTCTCTGATATACTAGCCTAACTGGACTCCTTTACTTCTCTCTGTTTCAACAACTCTCATTAGTTATCCTAACCTTCAAGTGGAAAACTTTGGCTGCACTTTGTCATGTTTGGCCCCTGCAGTGACGGTGACAACAAAACCCAAGTCTGTAGCCCTCTTTTTAATGTAAAGACCTCCCCCACCATGTTGCTGAATTAGCCAGGGAGTGTGTCATTCTTGATGGCACCACTCTAAGGTTGTTTGTCAGGCTTATTGCTTCTGACTCACCCGCTATGACATAGTGTCTCCTCCAACACAGAGGCAGTCAAACCAATTGTCCAACTGCTTATAATAGCCTCTTCTTGCTGAGAGTGTGTTTAAACAATTGAAATGGAGAATAAATGCGTACACAAAGTAAAATGATTTGGGACTATACATTCTCTTTCTTAGCAGTGTTGGTAGTCTTGACAAATGCTACTGAATAAGATCTAACATTTCAAAATTCTACTTATATCGGTCCATGCAGCTGGGTGGATTTCTGCATGCTGAAAGAGAATTATACTGGTGAGTAAAGATAAAATATAATTTCAGTTCTTTGGTGATTGAAGTAATCAGTTTTGTGCCTTTCAGCTTTACTAGAGATGTGCAATAGAGTAATCGCTCCCAGCATGCCTGGATGTTTTCGATGAAATACCTGGCATTTTAGTGATGTGGTCAAATGCTTATGTGAAATAGTCACTTGACCAGTTGACTGAAAGTTTCCATATTATTATTATGTGCTATGAAGCCCGGCCAACACTGGCGCCCCATTGTACTAGACATTGTACATACACATAGCGAGAGACAATCCCTGTCCCCAAGAGCTTACAATTTTATAGACAAGACAGACAAAAGGTGAGAGGGAGAACAGAGAGGTGAAGTGATTTGCCCGAAGTCTTGCAGCAGATCAGTGGCAGAGTTGGGAATAGACCTTAGATCTGCTGATTCCAGTTCAAAGCCTTATCCGCTGATGGAATTACTATCACAATTATCCCTCTCCAAAAAGGAATTTTTCTAGGGCAGTTGAAGAATGTCATCATTCACAAATGACACTCTTCATCACATGCAACATTTCTGCAAATAAAATGGAACAGTTTTTTGTGAATTTTGGGAAAACTTTTTTGAAGCTAGCTCTGTCATTCCTCAAGGGTGTTGCAGTGTGCGTGTGTATTAAGGAAGGTAAATGTAGGGGCCTAATTAAAGCAGAAACCAACTAGGTGCAGGAGAAAACATAACAGTGATGAAAATATTATTTGTGCAATTTTAAAATGAAAACAGGGAGTAGAAAAAGTTATGGTTAATTATCATATGGAGCGATGTGCAGTACAGTAGACACAACTGGTCAAGTGACTATTTACTTTGTCATTTGATTATATCACTAAAATGCCAGGTGTTTCATCTAAAACATCCAGGCATGCTGGGAGCGATTACTGTACTGCACACCTCTGGTGAAGCTGAAAGGCACAAAGCTAATGACTTCAATCACCAAAGAACTGAAATTTTATTTTATCTTTACTCACCAGTATAATTTTGTGCACCTTCAGACGTTGAGACTATGCTTTGTAGCAAACAAAATTCCACTTCCCAGAGGCCAGCTGTGGGATGCTGGATCCCTAATCCTAGAAGAAGTGTCAGGGAGACATATTCCTTTGACATCAGGGAGATATCCAACCAACTTCAGCAGGCTTGCTTCATGCTCATGTGTAGATCTCTGGTCACATGCAACAAAAAAGATGATGTGGGTTCTTCTAATTGAAGGGGTAAAAGGGGTGCATATGTGAGTCTTACCTGCTCTAATGCAGCAAAGACTGACTTGTATGGGGTTGATTATTGAATAACATGCTTGGATTATGATCTCCACCCCCACATCCTTTCCTCTTTCTCTGTCTTGATTACCGTGTATGTGCAGGAATGTCTCAAGTAGAAATGGTCGGTACTGGAAATCTTTTTCTTGATGTTTGTATGCTGAGGCTAAGAAACGTCATGGAAACTCTTAAAAACACCACTTATGAGCCGATGGAAAACATTATTCACGTTGAGTATTTTCAGGATTGTGGCAACAGCATTGATGGAGATTTAGAGATGAGAAGGGCACCACGGCCTCCTTAATAAATATTGCTCCAATGCTTTTGCCAGAGTAAATATCAATACAACAATGCATTTAAAAGCTGCCACATTAGAGGGGACATACCCATTAATAATGGTCCTGAGTGTTTCACTTTTCCAAAGAAACATTCTCATTATGTCTTTTTCATCTCTCCCTAACTTAAAAGGCATGTCATTCCCAAATATCATCTAGGTTACCATGAGGGTCTGAAATTCCTGAGTCTGGAGCATCAATGTAACAGATACAAACAAATACATGTATAAAATGAGAATTAATGTTAAAGCAACATTAGGATTCAAAATCAAGAGTTCAAAAGTCAGTACACTGAAAAGTTACACTAATTCACTCACAGAACCCTTGTTCCAGTTGTTTTTACTGTATGTCAGAATCACTGAGGGTTTGATTTTTCTCAAAGGTGGTGAGCACCTGCGATTCCCATTAACTTCAGCTGGAAGCATGACTGCTCAGAACTTCTGAAAATCAGGCCCCAACGTACATTTAAAACATATATAGAATACTCCTCGTGTGCCAAGTTGCTGAGATAATGAGGTGGGAGTTACCCCAACTTTTCCATTTCCCAGCTTCTGCATGCTTGATTTTTCAAGCTGAATGTTGCATTAACACTAGTTCTAGTCCCAAAGAGTCTTCTATCTAATTAGGCAAGAGAGACAAAGAAAGTATTAGTATCCCCATTTCACAGATGGGGAGACTGAGGCACAGAGGGACTGTGATTTGCTTTAGGTCACACAGGAAGTCTGTGGCAAAGCCAAGAGTTTGAACCCAGGTCTCCTGAATCCTAGTCTAGTGCCTTAACCACAATGCCATCCTCCTTCATGAAGGATGGCCAGAGTCAGATATGACAGTGGTTCTCAATCAGGGGTACAAGTACTCCTGGGGGTATGCAGAGGTCTCCCAGGGGGTACATCAACTTATCTAGATATTTGCCTCGTTTTAGAAAAGCACTAGTGAACTCAGTACAAACTAAAATTTCATGCAGACAGTGACTTGTTTATACTGCTCTATATACTATAAACTGAAATGCAAGTGCAATGTTATTATTTCAATTGATTTATTTTATAATTATATGGTGAAAATAAGAAAATAAGCACTTTTAAATAATAGTGTGCTGTGACATTTCAGTATTTTTATGTTTGATTTTGTAAGTAGTAGTTTTTAAGTGAGGTGAAACTTGGGGGTAGGCAAGACAAATCAGACTCCTGAAAGGGATACAGTAGTCTGGAAAGGTTCAGAGCCACTGAGATATGGGATCAAGTGCTGTTCCCAGCACAAAGCCTGAGTAGCCAGAAAAGAGAAATCCTTCTTGCCAGCTCAGAGTGGAAGCCTCAGGGGGACAGTAGCCCCTCGGAATTATCTTTGCAGAGGAAATGACCAGAGGATCTGTACAATGCTTGATCTTTAAGTCCTTGCCCATCTCTCCTCTTTCCTGCACCCACAAAAGCAGCAGGTGCACAAGGACGCATGGAGCTTATTACTCCGGGGAAATTCTGAGCCACTGCACAATGCAGAATTTTGCAGAAATTAATGCCCCCTCCCCCAGCCCCAGAAATGGGCTGCAGTGCTGCTGGCTACCACTAAGGGCCGCTGAACCCAGCAGAGCCCCGTTCGCAAGTAGAAGACATTGACGGAGAGGGGGAGAAGGACCTGGAGGGGTCCCGGCAGCTGCAGTTTCCAGCATGCCCTGAAGGAAGGAGGCAGTGTGCTGAAAATTCTGTGCAAACCTGGGACCCAGCATCAGGCTGTTTCTCCCTCTGGATCCCTTGGCTCTGGGGGTGATAGGGGTAAGGGGGTGTGAGTGTCCAGGCTGTGGGAGGGCCCTGCAACTGGGTTCTGGGGAGAGGGGGTGTAAGTGTCTGGGCCGAGGGGGCACAGGTGGGCTGGGGGGGGTGGGATGTGAGTATCTGGGCCAAATCAAGTGCCCAGTCCTCAGCCAGCATAGCTGAGTCAGTTGCTGGGACGATGTGTTTGGTGTTAGAAGGAAAAGGAAGATAAGGAAGCATTCTCTTACCTAAGGCT
Organism: Trachemys scripta elegans; assembly: GCF_013100865.1. Taxonomy (NCBI): domain Eukaryota; kingdom Metazoa; phylum Chordata; order Testudines; family Emydidae; genus Trachemys; species Trachemys scripta. The sequence continues at coordinate 85,541,096 of NC_048304.1, read as the reverse complement.
ACAGAGCCACTACACAGAGGATGAAGTAGCTTTTGTGGGCCCTTATTCCACCCTCCTGAGAGGGAGTATCTGCCCATTGGCAGAAATTCTGCTTTCTCCTCTGGCTCTCCCAGGTCCCATCTTCATCCAGCCTCTGCAGTTACTCATCAGGGTCAGGGACCTCGCACCAAGTAGCACTCCATGCTGTACAGGGGGCATGCAACCCCTCCTCTGCCTACCTACTAGTAGAGGCACACAGGCTTGGCAGCCATTTGAGGCTTGTCTCACCTGAAAGTTATAATTTAAACTGAATAGGAACTACAGGTATATCTCAATTCCAAATACATCAGCTGGACTGTGGCGTATAAAACTATGTAATTGATCATGGCTCTATTTTCTCTGTATTAAAACTTTCAATTTCAAAGGAGTGTGTCTGCCAGCAGGGGCAGTAGACACTTTGCAAGCCAGAGTTCAGGCAGTGTTTTAGATCAGACACACACTTTTTCAGATATTAGTTTAGTCATTTCTCTTCATCTAAAACAAGTCATTCAGACTGAAAGTACACGGTTTCTTCTGTGTGTATGGAAAAATGAATCCTGGGCCAAATTCATCCCTGATGTAACTCCATTGTAGCCAATAGAGTAAAAATAGCTAGATATTATTTTGTCCTGTTAAATTTAGACACAAATGCCTAATTCTATTAAAAATATATTTGCAAGTTTAAATTGGGAACCACACTCCAGATGCTTCCTACATGCTTTTATTACTATTAGCAATCGTTTTTAGACTCTGAATTGTAAAAGTATGTGCAAATGCAGTTGTTCCCAGTCAGATGCTCAGTTTGTTTTTTACACACACCTCTCTCTGAAAACGTAGCCCACATTTCACAGTTGGGCCTCAAAGCAGAGGTGCAAGGAATGGAGCCCTATTAACTCTGCCAGTTCTCTTTTCTCATGTGGGGGAATAGAACTCCTTAGGGGTTAGAGTTAACATTGCTTAACGTTTTTCATAAACAGAGAGGAAAATATAGCATGAAGCCAATATTCCACTGGCATATTGTACTAAGTTTCCCATTTAGGTTCTGTTTGAGTTAATCACTGAAGTGAGCAGGCACACAATATTTGCAGCTTTGTCTATATGAGGTATAAAATGACAGTTGACAGGAGCTAGTCCATTGATTTAATTCACAACACCTGCTATCTTGCCTTACAGATGTAATGGGACATTAGGGTTCATTAAAGTGAATGGGAGTCATGCAGCTAAAATTCCATACATCTCTTTGGGAGTTTATGCCCCAGGTCTTGTTACCAGAATTGTAACTAAACCAACTTGCCTAGCTGTGTGTTGCTATGGAAGTTTTGTACAGCTGTAGTTGACGTATAGGGCTCAGTTCTATTTGGCTTTGACTGACCTACTACAAGAGGTTGAGTATCCTCCATTGCCACTGCCTTCTGTGGGAGTGGAAGATGCTTAGGACCTTCCAGTATCAACTCCACAATAGCTGCCAAAGGAGACCAGAGACCGCATACATTACTCTTGGCTGTGATGCTTGCAGCTATCTTCCTTCAATAATTCCAAGAGGACTATATAGACAAAAAGCACCAATTTACCACACCCTTGTCTTGGATTTGGGTGCCCATCCCTAGTTAGTAAAACACTTAAGTCCCACTTTCAGTGGTACTTAAGCATTGGCTTAGATCTTTTGTTAACTAAGGGTCTCAGTGCTTTAAATTAAGCTTGTTGCAGTGAGAAAGACCAGAAGCCATGCCCCTCCCTTGAGAATATTCCTGATTTCTACCTTGGCCATATTTTAATCTTACTTCTGGCAAAAGCGAGAAAGAGGTACATTTCGGAGATCAGGATTTACATATTCCCCTATGTATTTGAATGCTAGGCTGGAGACGCGATGAAGAGGGGGCCAAAAGCTTGCATTTGAGCTGACAGAAGTCATCACAAGGGCCACAGCTATTGAGCCGTACAAATGAAATAATTAAAACCGTGCCGGGAATGCATGTGGTGCTGTAAAGCTGCCACAACTCGCTCTGACATAATTGTTCTTTTAAAATAATAGTAATTCCCATGTTTTTATTGCTATGAAGCACCATTGTACACCAAACTCCCATTAAACTGTTGGCCCTCTGCAAAAAGAAAGCATCTGTGTTTCATTTAATAGCTAAAAAAACAGTAATTAAGAAGCTTTTGTGGAGCCAGGTCTTGGAGTGCTTAAAAAAAAATCCATTTATGCACAATACCATCCCTCTGAGCATCATAAACTTTTCTTTTCCCCCCCATCTTGTCCTTCCAGCCCTGTCAGACCCTCAAGTGTAATTCATTTCTGTGCCAAATTGCTGGTTTCCATTTCAGGGTACTGGAGTGAACTCCTGAGAAGGCCCTGGATCAGAGCACAGGTATGCTATACACTGCTTGACTTTATGTATGTGAGTGTGATGCATATGTGTGTATAAAATGGACGTTATGAAAGAAGGAATTTTGGACTGTGAATATTTGGTATAATTGGAAGTATATCCGACCCACTAGCTTAATATTACAAAAATCTACCAGAAACACTTCTAAAAGAAACCATGTGTTCTGATAAATATTGGAATGCCAGATACTCATACTTCTCAGACAGTTAAGAGCACTTGGGCATTCAACTTCCTGTCTCACAAGTAACTGCTATGACTGCATGCTATCTTGTGTGGTACATAGGCCAGTTAATATACACCGACAGAAAAAACTCATCAGAAAGCTGAAACTGGTTGGAAAAATCTGAACTCAGGGCTACAGAATTTCCACAACATGCTAGCAGAGACGGGAAGGGGCTTGTCTATCTCAGATCTGGGTGTATAAGGTCTGGATGGGAAATCTCCTGGTTATCAGGACATCCTTGGAGAACCAAGGCATCAGTGCAGAGGCCCTGACCCTCTGTGGTTCTCCCTGACATTCCTTGTGATAGCCCTGTCCAGCCAGTCTGCACCTCGCCCAACCCTCCCACAACATGCAGGGAACAAAAAAACCACAACCATGTGATGAGGTGATTGATTATGATAAAGCTTAAATGTCTATGAGCAAAGCCCTAGACTGAAATGCCTTTGTTCAAAAAGAAATACATGCCGCAAACTAACAGATTTGTCCACGAGCAGGTCACCATTTCCACAATCTGCTGAAAATAAATGGAGCTAACTGCAAAGAATCAATTGGGCGCTCTGAAGAGCGTGTCCATCTCTAGGTGGGACAAACTATGTGTATGTTACCTAAGGCTGCTCTGATCCTGAACCATCAGGATCCTTTAAGCCTATAACCCAGGCCTATTATTTAAGGAGGTGCTTCAGTTGCTTAGCCAAGCCAGTAGGAGCCATACTAAGCTTTTCTCGGCTGGTAGCTTAGTCATTTTCTCATATATTGAAGCTTTCCCTAATAAAGAATAGTAAAGAAAAGGATACAATGAAAAAAGAAAATCTGTATGTGTTTAGTTTACAGAAAAACTGTATGTCTGGACTGGTCTCTCTTTTAATCCCCTTCTGTTTTAATTTTTTCTGGCTCCCTGAAACCTCAAACGCTGGTCGGAGACTGGGCTCTTTTCAGCCAACAAAAAAGAATTTACATACCAGTGTCTGCCTGATGTTCTTAGGCTAGCAAGGCTGTGAGCTCTCCAGTGGGCTGACACACAGTCAAGTGTCCAGCACAGTATACCTAGCACCTGACATCTGCCACATGCTATTGTCAACCAGACATTTGCTTTCATCTTTCCAACCATATAAAAGTGTATAGAGCCTGATTTCACTTTGGCTTTAACCAGGCCTCCCTTGTCGTGCCTACAGTTCTCAAGGTACAAATAGCTGTGGCTGTAAGTTTGCTCTCCTGTATGAGTACAGACATAATTTGTCATTTAGATGGTTAGCTACCTTATACCTGCATATCAGCTAGTAAGTCATATCAATGACAAATTATACCTGTTTCTCACATTTAATGTGCAAACATACGATGTGGATGAGAGAATTTTCTGTCCATGAAGAATTAGCCTAGCTTTGGGGTGTTTCCTTTTTGAATTTCCCAAACCCTTTTGCAAATGAAAAAATAATTTTCACAGTTCAGGAACCAAACAGAAGACACTGAAAGACACAGTTAAATGAAATTCACTCTAAAGTGCTAAGTGAATTGGCAGGGATCATACTGGAATCATAACCATTATTTCTGAGAACTGCTGGGGGACAAATGAGGACCAAGAGGAGTAGAAAAAACAAATTTCTTAGGTTTAAGAGAGAGAAAAGGAGATGTGGGATTTACATGCCACTACATGGTAACTTTAGCGGGAGCTTGGTAAAAAAGTAATAACCCAATCCCTGTGTACTGAGAGGAAAACATGGCAATAAATAGAAAGCCACATGGTTTTGTCACAAACATATGCCAAGTTAACTTTTTTTTATTTTAGAGGGAAAAAGTGCATTGAATGCCATAGCTCTTATTTATGTCTACTTAGGAAGGTATTTGCTGTCATTCCATGTGACATTTTCCTAGGGAAACTAGAGAAATGATGTAGACTTAGTAGAGCAACTATTAAATGGAAATAATTAGTTAAAATCCTAAACTGAGTTGCATCCAAAAAATTAGGCTGTGAGATGTTAATATCAAGTGGTGGGGTTTGCTTTTGTATTGGTTTTTACGTATAAAAAAATAAACTGATGTTAAGCACTGCCTAGAATCAGCACCACATTCTCTGATGTGCAGTAACTTATTTTCCTGGGGATCAGAGGGCGTGAGCTGGGAGTGCAACATACGCCACTAATCCCCGGCTGGTAGAATGGCCATTAGGCCAAGTTAGAGCAGCTCTGTGGTCCAGCAGCTGCTTTAATTTGTGCTGGAGGATGGCTTGGTCCTCTGCCATCCCCAGGATCAAGGGGAAGAGTAAGATAGCTCAGAGCTACCCTTGCTTCTGGTCCCTGAGCTTTTGTTCAGCACAGCTGAGGATTGCATTCCCTTGTGAAACGCCCAAACTCATCTTGATCCCAATGTCATTCAATCCGCCTATTCATTAATGTCTTGGAAAGATGGATTGGAGAGTATGTTAATCAAATTGGTGGCTGGCATGAATCTAGGAGGGATCTCAAATTCTTTGAAAGATACAGTAGGATTAAAAACTCAGCTGGTATTTATAAAATGGAGAACTGGGTCAATATAAATAAATTGAGCTTTATGGAAGAGGTTCTCGTGAGCAGGAGTGATAAAATGCACAACTAAAGACTACAGAGTGCCCTAGAAAAGGAGCTGAAATCAGAATGGATAATACATTGGACATGAAGCAATGGGATGCTGCTACTGCAAAAAAAGACACATGTTGCATTGGTGTTAGAGACTGGGCCAGGGGTAGGGTTGCCAGATAACAACTGTGAAAAAATGGGACAGGGGGTGGGGGATAATAGGCTCCTACATAAGAAAAAGTCCCAAAAAATGGGACTGTCCTTTTAAAAATGGGACATCTGGTCACCCTAGCCATAGGTGGTCTGTTCTAGTGGCTAAAGTGGGAGTTCAGCCTACTGGTTAGACCTGAGCCCAGGAATGCGCTGAGGATCAGTGCCAGAGGGACAGAAGCCAAATGCCAGAGCTGAAGACAGGGTAAGCAGATTATAGGTCAGAGGCAGAGCCGAGGATCAGTACTGGAGAGGTGGAAATCGAATGTCAGAGCCAGAGGGTCAGCCAGAGGTGGAGCCAAGGATGAATACTGGAGAGACAGGAGCTGAAGGGGAACTGAGGCTGGAGCAGAGTCTGGAACAGGAACTGGAGCAAGAGCTGCAACAAAGCAGGAGCAGGGACTACTGCACCAAGGGCAAAGTGCAGCTGCAGGCATGATTCGCACTGAGCAGCGAGAGCCAGCTGCCAGCCAACTGCCCTTCCTGACCAATTAGGTGGTGAAGTCAATCAGGTAGTCTGCTGCAGGCCAGCTATGCTTGTTGGGTTGCCAGGAGACTGACTCTGCTTCAGGGCCTGATCCCTGACAATTGGTTCGAGAAGTATTGCATGTAAAACATACGAGGCAATTATTCTGCTCTACTTGGCTCTGATTAGCACTACCCGGAAAAAAGACAGAGAAATTGGACAGAGTTCAGAGGAGAGAGAAGAGTTCTGGAAAGTCAGACCTATGGGGAAAAGTTAAGTGAATTGGGCAAGTTGCACTAGAGAATAGAAGATGGAGGGGAGACCTGGTAGCTATCTACACATTTTGTAAAGGGATGTTAAAAAGTGGACAGGGTTTAATTACTCTCATTAGTAAATATGGACAGAACTAGAAGTAATGGGCTTGAGCTGCTGCAGGGAAAGTGTATATTACACACTAGAAAAAAACTTCATAGCTACCTGTATGAAAGCAATAATTGAGTGAACCAAGCTGCGAAAGGAAGATGACTGAAGATATTGAAGGCTAGACTTGAAATACATCCCAGGGGTGATCTATGAATAATGAAAGATCTAAAAGCTCTCCTAATGTTCCAGGATGAGGACTGTGGTTGAGAGCTCCCTTCCTCTGGCACAATGGAACTTTCTACAGTAAGGACACAGCTCATTGATGCAGGAAACAGAGCTTTCTGAGGGACCAATCTGTGACAGCAGAATAAACTTCCCCAGGACTAAAGACCATCACAGACGTTACCATCTTTGCCTCTAAGTGCAAGGTACACTCCTCAAACCTGGCCTTCTCCAAAATAAATGGGTCAACATGTACACTTAAAAAAATCCACAAAAACAAAACCCCACCAATACAAAATATTCCATTGAGCACACACTTCCCCACTGGGGAGAGGATGAAAGAAGAAAAAACCCACACATGACCAATGTTTGTCATGTCATTTAATGCACTTTTGGAAGGCACTTGACGAGTGGTGTAACAGTCAGTTTGGAATAGAAATCAATCCCGCCGTTACTTAGAATGATTGATATGACTCACCAGAGGTTGCTTCCAACCCCAATGATTCTATGAAATAAGGAAATACTATACGTGGACCAAGTTTCCATAGATAAATTATTAAACATTTTAAAACCAGGACTGTACACTGGAACAATTTGTATAGTGGAGGTGCTGACAGCTATTGAGCCAAACTGTAAGCCCTGTATATCATTGAAACCACTTCAAGCCAGGGCGTGCTGCAGCACCCCCAAAACCCCTAGTTCCAGCATCTATGGGTGCAACTTTCATCAACCTTGTTTTATTCTTTTCAGCCAATGAAAATAGGACTTAATTGTCAAAGCATCTTCCACAGTCCAGTGCAGAACACAATATTTCATTCTTGTCAATCCACAGGCATTTGTGCAACTTCCATCCATCTATTTTTATGACCAAAGTGTCTTGCTGTTTAATTTGGTGAGACTAATAGCACTGTCTGAAGCTAGATATAGTGTAGGCAGGTGCTATGCAAGCTTCTCTTGAATAAGGTCTGCCAAAGCATCTCATTCCTGACATGCTATACCCCCTGCTCTGTGCCCTCCTTGGACACTTTTCATTTCTACCCATATACCTGAATTTTGACCTGTAGCACTTGCTTTTGTTGATATTTATCTAATATGTGTGGTATTTACAGAGTGTACCCATCACCATAGTATTTCAGGCACAGATTTTTAAAGTTGTTCTCAGGGTTGTAATGCCTAACTGATTTAGGAGCCTCTGATTCATTTTCTGAAGATTTAGGCACTTAGGAAAAATCTGCGTAAATCTCTCTGAAAAATGAGACTGAGGAGGCTCCTAAATCAGTTAGGCACTGCAATGCTGGGCAGCAATCCTTAAATACCTTTAAAAATATGGGCCTATGTCCTAAGCAACCTTGCTGAGCAGTGTGACAGCTGTGGAGAGTTGGGTTAAGGATTTGTGATCTGGGCAAACATCTCCTGGGAACTATACAGAGACAGCCTGATTTATTTTACGGGTCACTTGAGGCAAATTTTAACTCAGATCTTCAGAAGTTAATTTCTTGGCCTTAGTGGCTTTGGTGAGACCGTTCACAACAAAAGAAGTTAGGAGGGTGGGCCAAGAGGAATCCTGTTCTTAGTACACAAGAGTTGGTCTGCACTGTCACTTACCTTTTTTAGATTGTAGAGTTTTTAAGTACTGAATTATCAGGTTAATCCTAGCCTGAAAACCAGGAAAATCTGTAATGTTTCCCCGCCGCGTCCTATTTTCTTGGAGGTCACAGCCTTTGAAGTGATGTCATTTGTATTTTTGGTTTATGCACTTCAGGGTGGACTGAATGTGGAAATAATCAAATGAACGATGTCTTATGGCTTCAGGTGGGGAACATGCAGCAGGAGATGTAATTTGAAGAAACAAGATCCTAGTCTTATGCAAATGTCCCTAATAATAAAAAAGAGGGAATTATGAAAAATAAACACAACTGTTTCTAAACAAAATCTTTTTCAAAGTTTTTCCTGAGGCATAAGCTGCTCTTTAAGGGATTCAAATAATTTGGTTTGGCCTAGCCCATTGGGCTTATTTGATCAGGATCCACCTTTGGTAGGACACAATTTTGCCAGAATGGACTAATGTGCACAGACCAGTATCAAAATGAAATTAAATTGTAAATGATTTTAAAAAGCAGTTGTGAAGAATCACGATGGGGCTTCGACTTCTGTGTCTTTGTTTAGAGTGTTATGCATTCTTAGTGTGCGGCATTCTCTCTCTGCACCATATATGGAAATATTATATATCAATAATATTTGCATTTCTGCATCTCTTTTCATACAGGCTGAATCAAAAGCACTTCACAAAGTAAAGAGTTAGATGCTGGCAAAGTACCAACTGAATAGGCAAACAGATCAGTCCTTACGCACTTCACCTACACGCTTTTCTGTTGCAATCCAAATGGTGCCAATGCTCACAAAGCTTCTGTGATTTTTTTTTTCCATAAAAGGCCCATTGAACTCAAGGGGGCTGCTCACATACTTAAAGTTAAGCATGTACTTAGGTGCATTGCTGTATCGGGACCTTAAATTTTGCTTTGCATTTTTCTAATTCTTTTATCAATTTTGCCATTTTTCTTTGGGTTCTCATTCAATTTTCAAGTATAATGTAATGATTAGTGCAAAGGGCACCTGCACCAATAGATGGTGCTATATCTTAGTGTTAAATTGTGTTATGTTGTTGTATTTGATTGTGTGTGTGTGTGTGGGGGGGGGGAGAGGTTAGCAGGAAGTTCCATCCTCTCTGTGTGTGCTGGAGATGGTACTTGCAGTGTTTCAATAAATCGCTTTGATTGTATAAGCGAGTGTTACACTATCACATCAGCAAAACTTTGATTTGGCTAAAATGTGGACTGGCAACCATAGGAAAGAAAAAATACTTTTGTCCTAGGTGGGAGGTCTGTTTTGTGTTAAAGTGAGTGCGGGCCTGATTTCCAGAGCAGCTGTCCAATTAGTGGCTATTTAATGAAATCTGGCTTCCAGAACTCAGTGCATCAGATGAGGGATTTTCCTTGCTGGCCTCAGTGCATCTCTCTACAGAGCCTCCTGGCATAGAAGAAAAAAGGGAAACAGTTGCCATTGCCTAGCTTCAGTATAGATGAAGACCCAAAGTCAGGGTGGAAAACCAGAAGTAGCTCACCAGATCCACACCTTGAGCTTCCAGATGGACACCCCTTTTTCTCAATCCCTCATAGAATTATAGAAATTTAGGGCTGAAAGGGACCTTGAGAAGTCATTGAGTCCAACCTCCTGTGCTGAGGCAGGACCAAGTAAACCTAGATCATCCCTGACAGGTGTTTGTCCAACCGGTTCTTAAAATCCTCCAATGATGGGGATTCCACAACCGCCCTTGGAAACCTGTTCCAGAGCTTAACTATCCTTGTAGTTAGAAAGCTTTTCCTAATATTTAACCTCAATCTCCCTTGCTGCAGATTAAATCCATTACTTCTTGTCCTACCCTCAGTGGACATGAAGAACAATTGATCACCGTCCTATTTGTAACAGCCCTTAACAGATTTGAAGATTGTTATGAGGCTTCCCCTCAGTCTTCTTTTCTCAAGACTAAACTTGTCGAGTTTTTTTAACCTTTCTTCATAGGTCAGGTTTTCTAAAGTTTTTATCATTGCTTCTCTCCTCTGGATTGTCTCCAATTTGTCCACATCTTTCCTAAAATGTGGCACCCAGAATTGGACACAGTAATCTATCTGAGGCCTCACCAGTTCTCAATAGAGTGGGACAATAACCTCCCGTATCTTACCTGTGACACTGGTGTTAATACATCCTAAAATGACATTAGCCTTTTTGCAACTCCATCACATTATTGACTCACCACCTAGCCAATTATCCCCCATTTTGTAGTTGTGCATTTGGTTTTTCTTTCCTAAGTGTAGCACTTTGCACTTGTCTTTATTGAATTTCATTTTGTTGATTTCTGTCCAATTTGTCAAGGTAATTTTAAATTCTAATCCTGTCTTCCAAAATGCTTGCAGCCCTTCCCAGTTTGGTGATATCTGTAAATTTTATAAGCATGCTCTTCACTCCCATTATCCAAGTCAGTACTGAAAACAGTACCAGATCCAGGACAGACCTCTGTGGAACCCACTAAAAATGCCCTCCCAATTTCACAGCAAACCATTGATAATTGCTCCTAAATCGAGTATGGTCTTTCTTTCAGCCAGTTGCCTAGGCTCCTTATAGCAATTTAATCTAGACCACATTTCCCTACTTTGCTTATGAGAATATTATGTGGGACTGCGTCCAAAGCATTACTAAAATCAAGATATATCATGTCTACTGCCTTCCCCATCTACTAGTCCAGTAAACCTGTCATGGGCTGGGGGTGCTTGTAGCTGCATAATAATGGTTGGCTAGCAGGATCTGAATGTCCCTGCCTGTACATCCGGTACTTATAATGGGCTCCAAGAATTAGTGGGTACCATGGACTTTCCTTAGTCTGTAACAAAGCTGTAGGACTAGCACAGCATTTTCAGGTACACTGAGAAAGCCAGAGACCTGCCTCCCAGCCGCTTGTTTCTGCTGAAGACCTTGTACCTTTGGCTGCCCCAGTAACAGGGACCCACCAACAAGACCGCTGTTTCAGGGCTGCAAAATGCGGTCACAATCCATGTCGTGGAGCAGAGGGGCAGGTCTTCGCTCGCAAGAGAAGGAGAGCAGCAGCCTGCTAACAGCCCTAATGTGGGACTCCCCAGGGTCTCCATCTGCACTCTGCCTGCTAATGGCAGCTGTAGCAATGCTGAAAGCGCCACGTGCAAGGGACCTCCCCTCCGCGCCTGTCTGTGCCTCCCCCAGGAGAGGCCCCCGCTGCCCCCCCACCTCCCCAGGACTCCGCAGCCGGCCTGACACTCACACGCCGGCGTCACTGCGCGGACCCCCCAGCTGGCACCAGCGTTGCACCGACCAGCGGCGGCAGCCTCCCGGGCTCCCTCCCAGGCAGCGTCTCCTCCCTCCTCCCCACTGCGTTGCCAGATGCATGGGGGCTTGTCCAACTTGTGCACAGTGCGGCGGGGACCAGCAGGACCGGCTCCTGCCCTGCGTGCGCCTCTGACAGTCTGCAGCACTCCAAGAGGAGGGCGCATTGCTGAGCTCACCAGATCCCGTTTCGCCGCCCGGCTTGAAGCCGAGGGGAAGAAACTTCGTTCCATCTCCCTTTGGAGAGCTGCTCCCTTGTGCGCTTGTTTTCGGAGAGAGCCCCCAGAAAACGCTTCGCTAGCACCAAATGGATTATCTCTGTGTGATGCTGTCTTGCTTGTTTCCTCTCAACTACTGGTTCGCTACAGCGAGGGCAGCAAAACCCGAAGGTAGGAGAGTTCATGGATTGAGTTGGTTTTTCTTTTTAACCTAAAGCATTCAGACATCACTTAAATCAGTGAGATCGGAAAGAGAAAGGGAGATTCACAGGAGCAATGCCAACAGGGCTGCAAGGGGCGCTCACAGAAGGGCGTTGAACAGAGAGGAAAACTAGTGTAATATTAAGAGTTTAATTTCCTTTACTTTTCTCCTGGCTCCTGTGTGAATCTCTCTCTCTCTGTGTTCATCCATCCATCCATCCATCTTCCCTTCCTTTTAACTGTTTTTAGGTTTTCAGTAATTTAAACTGGTGGGAATTTAGCATTTTTCCATATTGCCAGTCAGTGCAGAAAAATACTTTCTTTACATAACCCCCCACCCCTTACCTAAGTCTCATTTGCACTCTCACGATGGGATGGGGGCTGGGAGTGGAAATCAAAGGCTCAAACTGAAATCAGCACGCTTGGTAGTACAAGTGCCGGGCCTTCTGTCAGATTTGCAAAGTAATTTTAATTGGCATTTAAGTGTGCATGGGAAAAAACATAATTGCCTAAAAAGTTAGAGTGCGGGATTTGCATTCAGTCATCAGTCTCATTGAAAGCACAGGCTACCTTACCAATGTCCCATGTTATTTTTGTCATGCTAAATTTACTTAGTGTGGGTGTGTGGTGTATCAAATCTGTGCAATAACATGCCAATTAAAAAGATACATTACTATATTTGACTTGAAAATGTTAGACTCATTGTATGCTTGTAATTTCTATTTGTCTGCATGTCTGGCTGGGTATTTTTTGCCTTCTCTGATTTAGGCGGTAGGAGTGTTTTAGGCTGTTTTGACAGGTGTATTTTTATGTAACTGGCTGGAACTGTGCTGTGTTGATTGTGATAGGAAATTGCAATAAGGAGGTATGTATCCTACTGGGCGTCCATTGCAAACACTTCTAAATTGATGCTGATGCTGATATAGCTTTATTTTAATGGGATCCCTTATTTTTGAGAAGTAACGTTAGATGGAAGCTGAACAATAAATAGTTTGCATGCTTGGTGTTAGTTGGGTATGCTAGAGGCATAACTGTATGTCAGGATGAGTTTATTCTGCTACATTTGATATGCCTGCTGATTTAAAAATACAAAGTAGACACAGAATAAACAGGAGTTTATAGGAGGGGGAGAAAGTTTATTGGCTTAAACATGTTTATCTAATTTAACAAGAAAATCCAGTGTCGAAATGGCTACGAAATTCCTGATGCATGTGGAAAGTAACGTACAGTACTGTGGAGGAAACACTTTTCATAACACATTTACGAAGGATTGCTCTTTGGTTTGAATGTATTGAAGTCTTTCTATCTGTATTTATTTCCACTAGAGCACCTCCTGTCTGGAAAGCTAAGTGAGTATGGTGTGATTGTGCCCTTCAGTACAGATTGCCAGGGACGGTTCCTCTCACACATGGTATCTGGCTCAGTGGCGGCTGGAAGTGCTGAAGCCAGCCATCCTTCCATCCCACCCTCTGCTCGGCACAGGGTGGCCCGCAGTACCCTGGATGAGCCACTGCACCAAGGCAGAGCTGGAAATCGTTTGTTATACTTCAATGTCACGGTCTTTGGGAAAGAACTGCATCTCCGCCTGAAGCCCAACCGTCGACTTGTGCCACCTGGAGCCTCTGCCGAATGGCAGGAAGATTTTCAAGAGCTATTCCGAGAGCCGCTCCAGCAGGAGTGTCTCTTCACCGGGGACGTCTCAGGCATGCCGGGTGCCGCTGTGGCTATCAGCAACTGTGATGGACTGGTAAGCAGAAGGCAGATCACCCTTTTTCAGGACAAATGTTCCCCCTTTCTCTTCTGCCTAATTATTTAACCTTTGCTGTCTTTCTATGATTGGTTATTTAATTTTGGCTTTGTATCGAAGTAACTCGCATCAGAGCTTCCAGTACCTCTTTGCTGGCAACCCAAGGAATGAGCAGAGAGGCCTATGGCAAATTTGACGGGATTGGTTTGTTGCTAAAATTAAACCTTCCATCTAAAAGTATAACAGGAAGATGCTGGTTGCTTATTTGCAATTCCCTTCTCCTGCCCTGGAGATCCTGTCTGCTCCCAATGTGCCCTCAGTGCTCCTCCTGCTGCCAAAAATACATGACCAGGTCTATAATGTGAGGTTATTTCTAGTACAGAAGGAAACGTAAAAGCCAAGGAGACATTTTACCATGTACATTAACCCCGCTGGTTCTTCTCTTCCAGCACACAGAAGTGCCAGGCTTTCCTAGAAACTTGCTCTCCACTTTAGAATGTTGAGGGCAGGAACCTTCTGGCCAACTCTGCGTGTCTCATTAGATTTTGAATTGTAGTGCCCTGTGTGTGGTACTCTTGAGAGATGAACTACAGATCTAATTAACTATGTTATCTGGTAGTAGGTTGTCCACCTGCAGCATGCAGCAGGTTGTCATTCATTGGCTCATTGCCACAGATTAGCTTTCCCTTAGTTGGCCTACAGTATATTGTCTATTATTTCCCTCAAAAGGGTTCTGCCCTGAGGATATCTATTTCCCCTGCCTTTCACCTCCATCTCTCACTGCCTATAGGTCCTCTTATTTTTGTTTTCCTGCATCAGTCTTCTGGGCAAGGAGCGTAGGATTAGAGTCTCTTTAGAACCAATCAGCATTGTTTAATTGGTCAATGTTGGTGCAACGTGTCTCTTCTCCTATCTTATGCCCTGAAGCATGAGGTTTGTCAGAGAGCCTTTGTTATCGTTGTCTTAGTCGGTGTAACAGCAGAGGCACCATTTTTGTTCATATAATTTTAGAATCTTACAAAGTTAATGTAATAATGATGTCTTACATTGAGATAATGTAAGTGTAAACCCCCATAGCGGTTTACAAAATATATATGTATACCTTTGTATTTAAACAATGTATAATCATCTCACCCACCACTAGTTTGCAACCAAGTCGGGAGTGGAGGAGGTTTGATATCTTGTATCAGGGAGTTTCACAACTTGATAGTAAATTGCACATGAAATATTTTCTTTGAGTTTTGTTTTCTTCTGTTAACTTTTAATTTTATTGAATGACCCTTTCCTTTAATAATGAGAAAGGGCAAAAAGGACTACTTACAAAACATTCTCCACTACCCGGTATTTTCTATACCTCTATGATATTTCCTCATACTATTCTTTTCCCAAATGAAGTACTGCTAAATGTTTTGATAATTTCTTACTCTAAATCATCCATATGTCTCTAATAGTTTTAGTTGCTCTTCTCTATTGATGAGCATTAGCTTTGGCTAGGAAATCCACTCCAAATTCAGTGGCTGTCCCGGGGTATTTGCCTTGTAGGATTGCTGCTCCCCAACTCTGCTGCAGTTCTGGTTGACAGCTTTCCTGGATGATTATAAGGAGATGCCTACTGCACGTTGTTAGTAAGAGGAGACTTCTATGAGCTTGGGGGCAGGAGAGCGTGCTGTGTTGTCCCAGTCTGCTCCTTTTGTGCTTCCAGGCCCGAGCTGTGGTCCCTTCTCCTTATGATGTGCAATGGAGGGGAAGCAGTCTTCCCTCAAAATGGTCTCAAAACTTCAGTAACCTTAATTGTTTATAGCAAACACTGCCACCTCAAGATTCACCCGCTTGTCCAGATTGCTAATAAATGCTGTATATTGAACCATGCCAGTCTTGATTCTGATCCCAGGGGCAGCCTAGGAGTAATCACTTTCCACATTCAGAACGGGCCATTAATTTTACTCTAGTTTTTAATCCATAAGAGGACTTTTCACTTTTTTCCTGTGGTGATGGTGGTGATCACCACAAATGCTTTTTGTATTGCACCAACAGTACATGTTAGGCACTTTACAGACAGGTATAAAGACAAAGTCCCTGAGCTTTTAATAAGTAAAAGTAATACAGTAATAAGGATTCAGGTCTGTAATGAGCTCTGTGCAGGCTCATGAGACCATCCACATGGAGCCCATTGTAGGATCAAGGCCTAGGTGGAGACTTCCCAGTCGAAGGGCTGAGCTCATGCTGGAGCATTTGTAATTCCCATTGAGCCCTAAATGGCTCCCAAGTTGCCTCAATAATCTTTTGTGAGGAGCTTCATTGACAAAAATGGGGAAGTGTAAATGCTTTGAATTCACTGGTTCCATTTTAAACGCTATTCTGTTAACTCCTTTGAAAAGGTCTAATGGGTTATAGCGGTGTGACTTGTTCTTTCAAAAGCTGTGCTGGTTCATATCAAATTATACTCATTTGGCTTTATGATTTTATTTCCAAGGCATTTCTCTGCTATGTTTCCTGCTACTGAAGTAAGGTTCAGTGATCTACAGAATTCCTGAGATCACACTAAGCACCTTTTGAAAAACAGGTATTATATTGCTGCCCTCCTTTTCTCTAGAAAAGATAGTAATTTTTTTCACTGATAACTTACATGTTTTTGTTAATAGCTCAGTTTTTCAAGACTTTAATTTCTTCAGAACTGGTAGGTGAACTACATCTAGTATTGCTAATTTATTGCTACAGTATTTAAGTTTTTGAGTTATTTCATCACTTCTCTGTACCCTGGGCATCCAACTGATATTCCCACAGGCTTCTTTTGATACACTTGGAAAATTTCTTATTATTTATTAAGTCTTTGGATATTTGCCCTTCAAATTTTGTCTGACTCCATTTATTCCTTATTCCACATGCCAATATTTGTTATTTTGTCATAGTATCACTTGAGCTATATTAAGCAACCTCCCTTCTGAGTGAATAGATTTTAATTTTTTAACCTGACATTGAGTGCAACGATCTGATAAGATCCGATGAGGATGTCAAACAGTTATGTTATGGTTACTGCTTTTGGTGGCTCAGCCACACTCACTGCCACTTCTTGTGTTTTATTCAGGCCCAAGTCAAGAGTAACGTGTGCTCCAAATGAGCTGCTCCAAGAAACAGTTGTTTATGGCACCAGGTCTTGATGGGATGTTCCATCAGTTTTCTCTTTGGGTACCTGAAGTCACTATTTATAGTTATTCTAGTGACTCTATCACACTGCTTCCTTGAGCTGCCTGATTTCACCATCACTGTTCTATCCCTTAGATTAGCTGAACTCTGCCTGGGTCACAAGAATGCAAATAGAAGATTCTATGATTTTCTGCAAGATTTTCTGGGTGCATAATGATGGATTCCACTAGAAATGGTAGAATCTTTCAAAACACTCACACATTTTTCTTCAGAAGTGCACATTTTTAAGGTTGCCCTTTGTGTCGTTTGATATCTGTATTCTCTTAGCCTGCGATTTGTATCCATCTGTAATCGGGGATGCAGATCCTCTTTTCTTTACATTTTAATGAATTTTGTTCTTAAGTGAAGGATGCCCAGCTGACAGCTCTGGAGACTGAAATCCTCTGCTGCATAAAAAAGAATAAGCCTGGGCAGGTGGAGTTGAAACCAATATACCTCACCTCTGACCCGGAGAGTTTACCGCAGGAGATCACAAGTGTTCCCTCTCTCGGCCCATTCAGTCCTTAGGCTCCCTGCTCAGTCTAATGACAATAGCACCAATTGTGGAGGTAGCATGTGATGTGGATGCTCCTATACTTTGGGCTTGTCTACCCACAAAAATTGTACTGTTTGAACTATACTGGTATAGTTAAAGTAGTACAATCCCCCCTTGTCTGGATGTAGTTATACTGATATAAAGATGCTTTATACTGGGGTAGCAGTTCCTGTATGGGAAAGGTAATAAACTAAACTAGTATAAGTTACCTTTATCATTCTGTATCTGCATCCAAACTAGGGCTTCTACTGGTATAACTATATTGGTAAAAAAACCCACACCTAACCAAAATAGTTAAATCAGTACAAAATCTGTGTATAGGCCAAGCATAAGAAATGGACTAAAATGACCTATTCATTTCACATTGGCAGGGGTTTGTGTATTGTGCTGGATTTTGCAACAAACTCAAAATTTCAGAGCAGTATGGAAAATCATTTTTGAATGGAAGTTTTTGTATTAAATTAAATATTAAAATACATTTCAAAAAAGGTCTTTGCTGCATTGAATTCAATAACAAATTGTTTGTGGATGTTTCCCCTTGCATTACAGTTTGCCGCAGAACTCAGTGCGTTGTAGAAGTTGAAGAGGTTTGACATAACGTTTAGGAAGCAGTGGCTGGTGTGGTGATCAAAGCTCTGGTTGACCTGGAGGAAAGGAATGGTGGCTGGGAGGGTAGAATTAAGATTTTAAGAGGAGGACAGCTCTACTTTGTTAATGGGGAGGTATGCAGAGACTCCCCGTTCCTGGCTCCTGGGAATGGAGATCGATGTCTCTTTCCTGTTTGACTTTCAGGAGTTTTTCTTCTGCCTCTTGTCATGGTCCACTGATAGTTATGCTCCTTCTTTTCCCCTTTACCCCTGTAACAGCTTCTTCTCTCATTCTTCACATAGTCAATAACCCAGGGAGTAAAACAATTCTCAGCCTTGTCAGAGGTCTATGAATGCTTCTTTCCATTGGCTAATTTACTACATATCACTAATTGGACCCCATGCTTTTGGTAGCCCAAAGAAATAACGAACTATCCAGAAATTTTCTTATAGTAGATGGATAAAGGATTTCGTATCTTCAAACATACATTCAAAAATTTTCAGTAAACAGTGTTTCTGTAGGACCTGCTGATTTGCAGAGCAGGATTCATTGGGTTTTGCTGATTTGCAGAGCGAGATTAGTAGAATTGCAGTATGCTGTTTTTCAGAGCTTCGGTAACCATATACTCCCAACGGCTGCAACTCACTTTTTGGTCTCCCCTGTCATCCAAGCTAAATCAAAACAAGATGTTACATCTTTAAGAAAGTAAATACATTGACTTTTGGTATTTTCTTTCTTTCTTTGTAGCTCCAGTAGAATCATGGGGAAGAAAAAGGCTGCTAATTTTCCCGACATTGCATTTCCTGTTCTCCTGCTAAAACATAAGTAGCCTTACCCCAAGCAGCAAGTTCCTTCCCATCATTAGTCCAAGTACTGGAATGGGAGTGGCATCTCCAAGTTGGGAGAGGAGGGGTCAGAAAGACAGGACCTAAGTGCAGACTGTGATTTCAAGGTGTCTGGGGCTATGACAATTTACACTAGCTGAGGATCTGGCCCCCATAGTGGGTCTATAAGGTTGAAGGGGAAGAAAAGCTTGGTTTTAGTAGATAAAACTCAGAAATTCAACAGTCATTCAGGGAACAGATATGGGCAGAATTTTTGAGGTAATATTTATAGTTGCTTTTCTGACCATAACCACACTTTATTTGCAGATGTGATTAAGCGTAGAAAAGATGGGTGTGCTGATTTACAAGGTAGGCAGTAAGATAATTGGGAAATCTAGAAGAATATGTACATAATCACATAGTGGAGCTGTACAAACCTGCCCCTTTAATAGGGGAAAATCTGGCCAAAGGGGTGTTGCATTTCCCTTTGTTATGTACATGTCCTGTAATTGTTAACTTTACTAGCAGTTATCCACGAACTTCAAAAAGAGAATATAGCTCTTACGTTCCAGTATAGCTTGTGTGGGACACAAAGGATCTCTTGGTCACCAAGGGTACATCTACACTGCTGCAAAAAACCTGTGGCCACGAGACTCTGAGCCCAGATCAATTGTCTCTGGATCATGGGGTTCAGTCCATAGGACTGAAAATAGCAGTGTAGATGCTCGGGCTGGAGCCTGGGCATCCTCGCGAAATTTCAGAGCCAGGGCTCCAGCCTACACTGCAATTGTTAGCCCCACAGCCCGAGCCCTGCAAACCCGAGTCAGCTGACCCAGGCCAGCCATGGCCATTCTGTGTGCCTTTTATTGCAGTGTAGATGTACCACACAGTGTTGATAAAGTTAAGTGCTTCAAATGAAGAACATGTACAGATAAATTATGTTGTGTCAAAACTGGGACCATGAGTTTTTAGAAAGTGCTTAAAATTATTGTCCGAAATCCATATTTACACACGTAAATAGGTAGCCTGATTTTCAAAGGTGTTGAGCCCACAGCGTCTCCCATTTTTATGCCTAGCTATTGGCACCTGAGTTTGAAACTTTTGTCATGGGTAGCTCAGGTGCATTTGTAATAGGCTGTTGAGTCCTTGTCTTCCATATTAGTTCCAAAGGCAGCCCTGAGTTCAGAAACAGTAAGAGTGGAATAGCTATAATCTTTTGACTTGCCATCACGCTTTCCCCTCCAGACATAGTCCTCTGCAGGCTCCAGGGCCGGCTCCAGGCACCAGTTTAACAAGCAGGTGCTTGGGCGGCCAAGAGAGAGGGGCGGCATGTGCGGCAATTCGGGGGCGGCAGGTCTCTCACTCCCTCTAGGAGCAAAGGACCTGCTGCCGATTGCGGCTTTTTTTTTTTTTTTTGCTTGGGGCGGCAGAAATGCTGGAGCCGGCCCTGGCCGGCTCCTTAGTTTTCTTGGAAGCTGAGGAATCTCATTTTTTTGGCAGTGTTTTACTATATATATATAGAATACACACACACACATGAAATTGAGCTAAGATTCCAAGTATTTTTATGGGAACAGTAATTAGAGCAATTGAGTGTTGCACAGACACAGATCAGCAGCAGAGCCCTTGACGTTTTTTTCTGCTTTTTCTGAATCTTGCTGTCACAGTGTTTTGTTAATTGCAGAGGTCATTTGCTGGTGGGGAGAGAACATATCCTGCTGTTATATGAGACACTGGATTCAGGTGTAAAGATGGACACCCATTTTGGGGAAAAATGATAAAATAATATACTTGACCACTAGTTAGTTTGATCAATGCCTGCGTTTTTCATAATTTTCTTTGCTAATTATCAAGGAGGATTTTTTTTAGAAGCAAAGGTTTATTCTCCTTTAAATCACTTCTCTTTCTCCTTTTTTGATGCAGCAGTAACAATATAATGCTGAATTTGTGACATCACAATCAATTCCAGGAGAACAGACTTGGGGTGAAATCCAGGCTGCATTGAAGGCAAAGGGAGTTTTGCCATTTTTTGATGTTTTGATGCTTTGAACACAAGATTGTGTCTTAACAGCAGGGACCAGCAGAAGAAGAATTTAGGTGGTTGTGGAAATGTATTCATTTATACATCAGTGAGTCTCATTCTCTGTTATCCTGCAACCAGTCATTTACTCTAGGGCAAAGAAAGTGTAAAATGCTACCACATCAGACTGCTAGCATTTTACAACAGAAAAGCAGGTCCCCTTGTCTTTAAGAAGCAGCAACAAAGAAAGTGAAGGGATAAATAAATTGCTTTTTGAATCTTTTTTCCCCAGGGTTGTGCACTAGGTAAGTTCCTCCACAAGGGTTATTCCTGCTTTCATTGAATATAATGATTGTTTTGCCATGGATCTCAATAGGAGGAGGGTTGGACCCCAAAATGTAGATGTTGGTCTTTTAGGATTATGCTTGTAATTTCTGGAGCATGGGCTTAGTGTTAGGAGGGAGACAGGTCACTTGTTTAAAGGTTCATAGGAAGATGTATCTAATTGCTTACTATAGGCCTGATACCAATCTCATTGAGACTGATTTTACCGGGGTCTAACTCTATCACTTAAATGGAATTACTTCTAATTTGCAGTGGTGTAAGTGAGATCAAAATGAGGCCCTATTTTGGTTGAAGAGCTAATTAGTGGAGTGATTCTCTCCCCTTGACTTTCACCTCTGCAAGACCTAGATTAAAATTCCAATTTAGGGCACAAATAACAATGAGTTCAGAATAGTTCCTGTTCGTAGACATCACAAAACCACTGCTCATTTTGGCACACTTTTGCACTGTTGGCAATCTCTGGTAAGGAGAGGCCCATAACTAGAACAGGAAGGTTGTTGCAGGTCAGAATTGATGTGCATAGACAGGGTTGCATGGAAGCCCAGAACTAGAGCAGTAGGAGATGTTGAAGATCAAGACTGAGGTGTGCTGGCAAAGGTTTGCAGGAAAAACTTGCACAGTTCTTGCCTGTACTGTGCCAGGCTCAACCCAGTTCTGTTCTCTCATTTTTCCTGAGCATTAAATCTGCTAAAAAAAAATAGCTACCTAGCTTTCATGTGGTTGGTTGCAGAGTCATGGGTTTATTATATAGCCTGTTATTCTTTTTGGAAGATTGAGCAAGTCAAAGGAGGAAGCTGGGAATTTAGTCTGCACGGGAGTCACGTTTCTCAGACATAGTTGTGCACTAATTCTGTACATATGGGTCCCATTTCAATAATTCTCTTTGCATTTGAAGCTAATCTTTTTGATTCCTGATCATTCAGCTTCAATCCAAAGTGCTGTAAGACTAAATTTTACCCTCAGGATAAATGAGTGTCCCACTCCCATTGACTTTAATGGGAATGAGGCAAACATATTTGAGGGGAGAATTTAGCTCCCACTTTGAAGTCTGAAAGAAGAACATTTAGACACATCTCACATCGCCACTCAGCATGTTCCTGATTTTGTGACACAGGACCAACAGGGTAAATAGGGCAGATAAAGACCTCAATTCCCAGTAACTTCACCTAGCAGAACTGTGCTGGATCAAGCCCATATTCATTTGCAAAAAATGTACTGGTCTAGAGTTATCCAAGTGGCTAAAAAGGCCTCTAATTTAGTTTCAGTATATTTGTTCCATACTTTGCTGTGTTTTATAAAATGTATTCCACATGTAACAATGTATAAAATATACTGGAAGTGTGTTACACTGCTGCCCAAATTATGACATATGGGATTTGTTTAAGGTGCAGAGTACTATGCCATAACATATTTCAAAAAGGCTATTAATTTTGTAATATTTTAAATATATTGTCTCATTTGAAACATACCATCTGTGCAATAAATTTTATTATTGAACAGAATTTGGTTTTGAATAGTGCCTTTCATATTTAGGAAATTGTATGCTGCTTTCCAGTGTGATGGGTCAGATACAGAGTTCTCTAGCTAAATGCCGCAGTTATCATGCACTCATGACAACAATTGTCAAACATCAGAACCTGTTTTATCAGAGGAGGGAATGTGGGTCAGGGTGACAGGTTGATCCTTTACCCTTTTTAGGGCCAGATTCTGTTACCCCTTCTTTAATTGAATAGCATCATTGACTTCAGTCGGACTACTCCTGGAGTAAGGGGCTACCCAACATGAGTATAGATATCAGAATCTGGCCCTTAGAAATGTGTCAAGAGATCAGCTCCCCATGAGATAGACAGCTTCTGTGCTTATATACCAGTAATGTGGGCCAACGCAGTTGCCAACTTAACACAATGCTGACTTCTACTGCAATGGAATATAGTAGGGATGAACTCTTACTGATGGGTTTCCAGATGAGAGAGCTCAGTTTAATGTCTAAGCTGAAGGATGGCACCTCTGCTCAGGTATCACTTCTTCCCAGTACTGTTTATCCAGATGAAATGATAATTTTATATTTTTGTGGGAGTTTGAGCCTCTTTTACCCACTGATTATAGAGGAAACATTAATGGGGGGAGAGATTTACCCTTAGCTTGGTGGGCCATCTCTGGGCCCAACTGTCTGACTTCTGTTTGGAAGGCTGGCATCTCTCCATCTCTGTGAATTCCACTGTCCCTCAGTGTACATTGACAATCAGTGAAGAACTAACACTCCTCCCATCCCCGCGCTCATGATCCTCCAACC
This sequence comes from Trachemys scripta elegans, assembly GCF_013100865.1. NCBI lineage: Eukaryota > Metazoa > Chordata > Testudines > Emydidae > Trachemys > Trachemys scripta. The sequence continues at coordinate 85,517,772 of NC_048304.1, read as the reverse complement.
TCCTTCCCCAGTACTCTTTTTGTAAAGGTTGAGCCTAGATAGAAATAAGTTTACTGTAATATTTTAAATATATTTACGAGTGTTTATGGTGGAATTCTGTCACAAAGACTGATTAAGGCAAGCCCTGCTTTGATAATTATCTTTGACTGAAAACTACAGCCAGCTCCGTAAAACAGTAAGTTTCTTAAGTTAGCAAAAATATTTCCATCTTGCCAAGACAGATTTAGTTCTAGTTAGTATTTAAAAAATGTACAAGTCAGGTCAATCAAGTTATAATTGGCTCTAATTAGCACCCCTGCAAGTTGTGCCATTTTTACCAGCAGCTGAGTGGCACTCAAAACAATGTGAAATTTTGTCCTACCTTTGAAAATAACAAAGGGAATAAAGGAAATGACTTGAAACTTGCTCCTAACGACCAATTGCCTGGCTGGTGAATGTGAGTCATATTTCTCCACATTACTTACATTGAGTACTATCTTACTCAGTGAGTAATCGGGATTACTTGTGGAGTAAGGCACAAGTAAGTATGAGTATGGATGGCAGAATCTAACCTCTGAGTGATATGCAAATACAACACCAATAGAAATAGATTTTGGAAAGTAATTTTGTATTCAGAGAGCTAAATGAGCTCTACAAGTCATGCTGAGTAAAATCAAATTGCACCATCCTGGAATGGAGCCCATTTAATAAAGCCCTGTCAGAGGAACATATTCCCTGGCTCACATATGCACACACAAAGACAGCAAAGCACTTTACAAGGCATAGATGCTGATAAGTAGGAACTGAGTCATGAACTCCTTACTTAGGCAGAACTCTCATTGACTACAATGGGATTTGTTTTAACACACACTTGAGGATTGGGCCCTTTGCGATAAAAAGGTTTTCATGCATTTATCATGGAGCTACCTCATGATGCTCTAACCGTAGCGATAGTGAGGAGGCTTGTGTGCAGAGTGCCCATGTGAATCGAAGGATATGAGGAACAGAGAGAATAACAGATGACTGATGCTGACAGGCACCCTCACGCTGCATTTGCAGAGGATGTGGGGCGGAGTGGAGCCCATGTTTTCTGACATCCACTAGGGCAGGTGTGGTACTTAAAATGGTGTGTTACTATTGGCTCTCCTGATGTCAATGGATGGAGTAGAGATGTAGGGGCAAGCCCAAAAGTGGTAAACTCATTGCATCACTGATGACCCAATAAACCTCTTGTAAAGATTCAGGCTAAGTATTTTGAACAAGGGTTGTTGCATCTGAGAGCTTTTTGCTGTGTCACTTTAATTCTTACACAGCTGAAATATTTAAATAAAGCAATACTGGTTTTAGAATGGGCAAACTTGTACATTCCGAGCGCCTTCCTTCTCTTTCAAGAATCCGAAAGGCTGCTGTGGTTTGTGCTTTACTTTTTATTTATTAGAATACTTTGATTATAGATTAAGTGCACACATTAGTCATTAGTGTTTCACTTGCCTTGCAGTGGGAATTCTGGACTTTCATAAATGGATTGGAAGTTTGCAGTCAGCATCATTGTAGACTTTACAAATGACTCTGTGTCCCCTGCTGATAAAAATGCTCTTTTGTAATTTCCTTAGGTAATACTCAATCTACTGCAACTTTTATCCCCGTGCCTCCCACAACAGCAGTATGCTAGGGGGACTATTTATTGTTTATTCCTCTTTTTTCCAGTGGTAGAAGAACACCCGTATTGCAAAAGGCCAATGGAATTTTTGTGCACTGAAACTGTTAGTGTTTCTACACTGATATGGGAAGCTCTGAAGTTTGTGATTTTTCAAATTTATAATTAACAAAATCATCAGTATCTTAAGATGTAATCACCTCCCCCTCTTCACCCTAATTGTTGAAACTCTAACTTGTACCAGGCGTCTGGCAGTGGTCACAGGCAGCTGGCAGTGGTTGCAGACATTGGCAATGATTGCTGAAGCATTGCCTGCTGTCGTCTTGTCCTGGGGCTGCCAGGATTTTGTGCCAAGCAATCTCTCTTGGCTCTGAGCTACTTAAACTCTGGAGCCGCTCTGCAGAGAAGATTCCTGAGAGAAACACGTGATTTAGTTCACTGAAATGGTTGGTCCTGGGTCCGTCAGGAGAGGTAAAATTATGACATTAGGCTCCTGTTTTGGTTTGGTTTGGGATATGTCTCTAGCAGATGTACAGCTATGACTTTGTTCCAAAAGAAAATTCAAAATCACCCAGGTATATTCAGGCAATAGGATTGTTTGAATTGCTAAACACACCATTGTGTTTTTTCTGAAGGAAAGATGTTCCTGTATGCAACATGACTAACATTCAAGCTGCTCAGTGACTACTTGAGTATTCTGCCTCTGGTCTTGACTAAAGCTAGATATTTCAGAACAAGGCAAACTCCCCCACTATAATGCACTACTATAAATGTGTGACACTATAGTGTATGAAGGTGGGGATTATTTATTCCTGTTGCCAGTTTATATCCTAAAACATGAGGATTTAAAGCCCTTGAAGTTTAATTGTTCTTTGTGTAAATTCACAGTGTATTCTCATATAGGACCCGATTTTCAAAAATGAAGCAGTCAAAATTTTTGCACTTGTCTAACATATACATGGCAATCTTCTATGCGCATACCATAATCATAATGCATGGGCAGCTAAGCATCACAAGCAGTTGATTTACACACGTGCATCAAAGATTTGCAAACGCAAATTAGGCAAGCGCAATAATTTGGATTTGTCTGACTTTGAAAATCTGGCTCACAAGGTCTAATCCTCTTTTGAATTTTACTGAGTTGTTTGCCTCAATATTATTCCACAACAGTTAGCTTCACAAGAATGTAAAAAAGCACAGGCGAGTAATTTTTCTCCAAGGCCATCATGGATTTTGTATCTAATTGACTAGAAAGTATGACTTTTTTTCCGGACCATACATAATTAGCTGTGTGCACAATTCCAAAACTGCAGAAACGCACTGGGAACCAGGTACTTCCATATTCTAATCCCAGCTCTGCCACTGATGAACTATGTGGCTTTGCTAAAGTCACTAAGGACAAGATTTTTAAAGAGACTTAGGGATTTAGGGTATGTCTACACTACGAAATTAGGTCGAATTTATAGAAGCCCCTTTTATAGAAATTGGTTTTATACAGTCGATTGTGTGTGTCCCCACATAAAATGCTCTAAGTGCATTAAGTCGGCGGACTGCATCCACAGTACCGAGGCTAGCGTTGACTTCCGGAGTGTTGCACTATGGGTAGCTATCCCACAGTTCCCTCAGTCTCTGTTGCCCATTGGAATTCTGGGTTGAGATCCCAATGCCTGATGATGCAAAAACAGTGTCGCGGGGAGTTCTGGGGTACATGTCGTCATGCCTCTCCCGCTCCGTCAGAGCAACGGCAGACAATCGATTCGCACCTTTTTACCTGGGTTACCTGTGCAGACAACATACCACGGCAAGCATGGAGCCCGCTCAGCTCAGCTCAGCTCACTGTCACCATATGTCATCTGGGTGCCGGCAGACGTGGTACTGCATTGCTACACAGCAGCAGCTAATTGCCTTTTGGCAGAAGACGGTGCAGTATGACTGGTAGCCGTCATCGGCTATATGGGTGCTGGCAGACGTGGGGCTGCATTGCTACACAGCAGCAGCTCCTTGCCTTTTGGCAGTGGATGGTGTATTACGATTGATATCCATCATCATCATATTCCTCAATGAGTTCGGTCAGAGGCACCTGGGCAGACATGTTTTGTCTCCTGGAGACTCAGTCCTGCCGGCAGTCCTATTGAACCGTCTTGACGATGATGGCTAGCAGTCGTAATACAGCATTTTCTGCCAAGCACCCAGAAGATGCCAATGGCTATCAGTCATGCTGCACCGTCTGCTGCCAGCTTAAGATGTAAAAAATAGATGGACCAGATTTGTTCTGTATTCATTTGCTTCCCCCTCCCTCCGTGAAATCAACGGCCTGCAAAACCCAGGGTTTTGAGTTCAATCTTTGGGGGGCCCATTCTGTGTGACAGTTGTTTGTGTTTCTCCCTGATGCACAGCCACCTTTGTTGATTTTAATTCCCTGTACCTGTAAGCCATGTCGTCACTCACCCCTCCCTCCCTCCATCAGACAATAGTTTCGCGCCTTTTTTCGGCCCAGACGCCCGCTCAGATCACCACAGCAATTATGAGCACTATGAACACCACGCGCATTGTCCTGGAGTATATGCAGAGCCAGAACATGCCAAAGCAAAACCAGGCGAGGAGGCGATTGCACCAATTGCAGCACGGCGACGAGAGTGATGAGGAAATTGACATGGACATAGACCTCTCACAAAGTACAGGCCCCAGCAATGTGCAAATCATGGTGTTACTGGCAGGTTCATGGCATGGAACGCCGATTCTGGGCCTGGGAAACAAGCACAGACTAGTGGGACCGCATCATGTTGCAGGTGTGGGACGATTCCCAGTGGCTGCGAAACTTTCACATGTGTAAGGGCACTTTCATGGAACTTTGTGACTTGCTTTTCCCTGCCCTGAAGCACCAGAATATCAGGATGAGAGCAGCCCTCACAGTTGAGAAGCGAGTGACGATAGCCCTGTGGAAGCTTGCAATGCCAGACAGCTACTGGTCAGTCAGGAATTAATTTGGAGTCGGCAAATCTACTGTGGGGGCTGCTATGATCCAAGTAGCCAACACAATCAAAGACCTGCTGATATCAAGGGTAGTGACTCTGGGAAACGTGCAGGTCATAGTGGATGGCTTTGCTGCAATGGGATTCCCTAACTGTGGTGGGGCGATAGACGGAACCCATATCCCTATCTTGTCACCGGAGCACCAAGCCACCGAGTACATAAACCACAAGGGGTACTTTTCAATGCTGCTGCAAGCCCTGGTGGATCACAAGGGATGTTTCACTAACATCAACGTGGGAAAGGTACATGATGCTCGCGTCTTCTGGAACTCTGGTCTGTTTCAAAAGCTGGCGGAAGGGACTTTCTTTCCGGACCAGAAAATAACCATTGGGGATGTTGAAATGCCTATAGTTATCCTTGGGGACCCAGCCTACCCCTTAATGCCATGGCTCATGAAGCTGTACACAGGCAGCCTGGACAGTAGTCAGGACCTGTTCAACTATAGGCTGAGCAAGTGCCGAATGATGGTGGAATGTGCATTTGGATGTTTAAAAGCGCGCTGGCGCAGCTTACTGACTCGGATAGACCTCAGCGAAACCAATATTCCCATTATTATTGCTGCTTGCTGTGCACTCCACAATATCTGTGAGAGTAAGGGGGAGACATTTATGGTGGGGTGGAAGGTTGAGGCAAATCGCCTGGCCACTGATTACGCACGGCCAGACACCAGGGCGGTTAGAAGAATACAGCAGGGCATGGTGTGCATCAGAGAAGCTTTGAAAACGAGTTTTGTGACTGGCCAGGCTACGGTGTGAAACTTCTGTTTGTTTCTTCTTGATCAACCCTCTGCCCCCCCGTTCACTCTACTTCCCTGTAAATTAACCACCCTCCCCTTCCCCCTTTGAGCACCGCTTGCAGAGGCAATAAAGTCATTGTTACTTCACATTCATGCATTCTTTATTAATTCATCACACAACTAGGGGGATAACTGCCAAGGTAGCCTGGGAGGGGTGGGAGAGGAGGGAAGGAAAAGGACACATTGCGGTTTAAAACTTTAAAACTTTAACACTCATTGAAGGCCAGCCTTCTGATGCTCGGGCAATCATCTGGGGTGAAGTGACTGGGTGGCCAGAGGCCCCCCCCACCGCGTTCTTGGGTGTCCGGGTGAGGAGGCTATGGAACTTGGGGAGGAGGGCTGTTACACAGGGGCTGTAGCGGCGGTCTCTGCTCCTGTTGCCTTTCCTGCAGCTCAACCATATGCTGGAGCATATCAGTTTGATGCTCCAGCAGCTGGAGCATCGACTCTTGCCTTCTGTCAGCAAGCTGACGCCACCTATCCTCTTCAGCCTGCCACTTGCTCTCTTCAGCCTGCCACCTCTCCTCTCGTTTATATTGTGCTTTTTTGCACTCTGACATTGACTGCCTCCACACATTCTGCTGTGCTCTGTCAGCGTGGGAGGACATCTGGAGCTTCGAGAACATATCATCCCGAGTCTGCCATTTTCTCCTTCTAATCTTCACTAGCCTCTGTGAAGGAGAAACATTTGCAGCTGGTGGAGGAGAAGGGAGAGGTGGTTAAAAAAGACACATTTTAGAGAACAATGGGTACACTCTTTCACGTTAAATTTTGCTGTTCACATTACACAGCACATGTGCTTTCGTTACAAGGTCGCATTTTTTCTCTTATATTGAGGGCCTGTTGGTTTGGTGTGAGAGATCACTCACGCAGTGCCAGGCAACAGATTTCGGCTTGCAGGCAGCCATGGTAAGCCACAGTCTTTTGGCTTTTTTAACCTTCTTAACATGTGGGAATGGTTTCAAACAGTAGCGCCCTCATTTCCCATACCAAGCACCCGTTGGGTTGGCCATTTAAAATGGGTTTGCAATGTAAAAGGAGGGGCTGCGGTTTCTGGGTTAACATGCAGCACAAACCCAACTACACCCCCCCACACCCAATTCTCTGGAATGATCACTTCACCCCTCCCCCCTACCACGTGGCTAACAGCGGGGAACATTTCTGTTCAGCCAAGCAGGAACGGGCACCTCTGAATGTTCCCTTAATAAAATCACCCCATTTCAACCAGGTGACTGTGAATGATATCATTCTCCTGAGGATAACAAAGAGTGATAAGGAATGGATGTTGTCTGCATGCCAGCAAACACCGGGACCATACGCTGCCATGCTTTGTTATGCAATGATTCCAGACTACGTGCTACTGGCCTGGCATGGTAAAGTGTCCTACCATGGCGGACGGGATAAGGCAGCCCTCCCCAGAAAACTTTTGCAAAGGCTTTGGGGGTATATGAAGGAGAGCTTTCTGGAGATGTCCCTGGAGGATTTCCGCTCCATCCCCATACATGTTAACAGACTTTTCCAGTAGCTGTACTGGCCGCGATTGCCAGGGCAAATTAATCATTAATCATTAAACACACTTGCTTTTAAACCATGTGTAATATTTACAAAGGTGCACTCACCAGAGGTCCCTTGGGTGCCCTCAGGGTCTGGGAGCACGCCTTGGGTGAGTTCGGGGATTACTGGTTCCAGGTCCAGGATGATAAACATATCCTGTCTGTTGGGGAAATCAGTTTCTCCACTTCCTTGCTGTGAGCTATCTTCATTGTCTTCATCATCATCTTCCTCGTACCCCGAACCCGCTTCCCTGATGCGTCATTCTCCATGGATGGAGTCAAAGCACACGGTTGGAGTAGTGGTGGCTGCACCCCCTAGCATGGCATGCAGCTCCGCGTAGAAGTGGCATGTTTGCGGCTCTGCCCCGGACCTTCCGTTTGCCTCTCAGACTTTGTGGTAGGCTTGCCTTAGCTCCTTAATTTTCACGCGGCACTGCTGTGCATCCCTGTTATGGCCTCTGTCCTTCATGGCCTTTGAGACTTTTCCTAATATTTTGCCATTTAGTTTACTGCTACGGAGTTCAGCTAGCACTGATTCGTCTCCCTATATGGCGAGCAGATCCCATACCTCCCGTTCTGTCCATGCTGGAGCTCTTTTGCGATCCTGGGACTCCATCATGGTTACCTGTGCTGATGAGCTCTGCATGGTCACCTGTGCTCTCCACGCTGGGCAAATGAAATTCAAAAGTTTGCGGGGCTTTTCCTGTCTACCTGGTCAGTGCATCTGAGTTGAGACCGCTGTCCAGAGCGGTCACAATGAAGCACTGTGGGATAGCTCCTGGAGGCCAATAACGTTGAATTCCGTCCACACTACCCCAAATCCGACCCGCAAAGGCCAATTTTAGCGCTAGTCCCCTTGTCGGAGGTGGAGTAAAGAAACCGGTTTAAAGGGCCCTTTAAGTCGAAAAAAAAAGGGCTTCGTCGTGTGGACGTGTCCAGGCTTAATTCGATTTAACGCTGCTAAACTCGTAGTGTAGACCAGGCCTTAGGCTCCTAACACTTAGATCCCTTTTGGAAATTCGACATCGGCTCCTAAATCAGGTAGGTGTTGCAATACTGAGCACAGCAATGCCTAAATATCTTTAAAAATCTGTACCTAAATGCCTGATTCAATGATTTTCTTAAGCACATGCTTAATGTAGTATTCCCATTGACTTCATGGAGTCTCACTGACATCAGTAGAACTACTCATGTGAGTTAAGTGAAGCATATGTGTAAGAGTTTGCAGGGTCAGGGCTCAAAACTCTGTGCTTTATTACCCCATCTTTAAAAAAGGGAAAATAATAAATATTTACCTTTTATGGATATTATAAATAGAATTGGTTCAAACACCAACAGAAATTTCACAGGGGTTTCTAAAACTTAAACAAAAAATCTTTTGTTTTGTTTTTGGAAACAAAACCAAAAAAAAAAAATTCAGTGGAATTTGTTTTGTTTTTCAAATCAGCAATTTTTTTAAATGAATTTTTTCTGTTTTTAAATTGAAAACTTTCAAAATCAAAATGATCTGTTTGGAAATGATTGCATTGTGTGGCTTATCAAAATTGGCAATGGAAAATAAACTTTAAAAAATAAACAAGTCAAACTGAAAATGTCAAATGAAAGTTGAAAAATGCCAAACAAAATATGATAACCACATCAAAGAATAATTAACGTTACACTTTTTGTCAAAAAAAAAAAAAAAATCTCAGAAAAACTTTGAAAAAGGAAAACCCAAACTGGTTTTTTGAAAGTTTTCAATTTTGAAATTATTATTATTATTTATTAATAATATCGGGAGGAGGGGTGGGGCGAGGGTGCTAAGAAAACAGTCCCTTATTTTTGAAATGCAATGTTGGCAACCCCCCCGATGCTTTGTTCCCTGCTACTGAGCTTTCTCCATATCTTGAAGACTTGACAATGGTGGGAAAGGATCTTAATACAGTGAAAGAAACAGCTGTAGCTAAAATTCGGGGTATGCAATAGCACCTTGTTCAGCACATTCCATTTATAGTACAAAAGTGATTTCAATGGGAGTTAGGCACCTAACTACCTTTGGGGATCTGTGCTTAGGTAATTAAATGTCACTCGTCTGCACTAAGTTCATGGGTGTCCCAGGATGCTGATTCATAGGGTTTTTCCCAGGTGATGTGTTGCATAAAAGGTATTTTATCCATGTTACATTTGTTGCCTTTAAATGTCACCAAGTGTCTTCAAGTATTTTTCAAATGTGGAGAGTTTTTAAAAAGTATAACATCTGTGAGTGCATAATAATGTTGTTAGGAATCTGAAGGAAAAATGGAGTAGGATGGCTTTGCATTTTTTGACAGTGTAATCCTCTGGTGCCATTGTAATTGGGTTTGTGAAGAGCTGAGATGGTGGGCATCAGCAGGACACACAAACTGATGCTGTAGTACTACCCAGAAATGTGGAAGGGCCTGTGAAGCTGAAGGTTGCATGATATCTGCAACATACTACATGGCTCTGCAGTTATCACATAGTTATGCAACTATCCCTTGTGTATCCCTTTTACATACGTGTATGTATATGGCCTAAATTTTCTAGGTAGCATACTCTTGGTAGACTTACTAGGTAGATCCTAGGTGGTGACCAGTGATTTTTGGCTGCTCAAGTGGACATCTTAAAGGGGTCTGGTTTTCAGAAAGTACTGAGCACACACCGTCAGAAAATCAGGCCCCTTTAAGATGTCTCAGGTTGGCCACCCAGAAACTGAGGCACCCAGAATCACTAGTGACTTTTGAAAATGTAGGCCTAAATCTATAAAATAATAAAATTCGCCAGGGATATATCTTCCTTCAAAGAATGGTACATTTGGGGGCCTAACTGGGTTGACTGTTCCCTTAATGAGTGGCTTCAGCACTCCTTGGCCAATAGGATGGTGAGTTCACACTTTATGATCAAAGAGGAGGAGCTGGCTTGCAAAGGTGAGAAGCCCATCTCCAAACACAGCCTTCTTAAATAATAGTGTAGGGAGTACAGGAGACTATAGGGAAGGCAAAGATCTCTGTGTTAAATGTTCTATTTTTAAAGTAGTGAAGTAAGGAAAAGTCCAAGAAATGATATTTGTGTAACGTGGGCTTTGTCATTAAATCAATCCTATATAATGTTGAATGGTCAGTGGATGTTTCCATGAGAAAAGCACAATTTTCATAGCCAGGAAGAATATTTAAAGAGAAATGGTATTTTAGGCCATTGTTACGATCCTAGAACAACTAAATATACCTATTTTCCTGGAGAAAAACTTGTTTCCAAAAGCATTAAGCAGCTAATAAAACTGAAGTGGGGCAGGAAATTTGGTGGAGTACAAGCAAGCCAGGTTGGCTAATGCCACAATGAATACAACTGTACACAAATATGAAGGGAATCAAATGACGCAGTCAGCTTGGAAGGGCCCCAGATTTGCCTTTCCTGTCCCTTCTAAATATGTCTCCCAAGTCCAGTCATTTGTTTGTACTTCTTGTAAAACTGTGCTTTTCAATGCACTTAAAAAAAAATTCCAGTAGCGTAGTACTGATGTGTAATCCAGTATGTACAGCCCTAGCACTCATAGGCAATATTATAGAAACAAACCAGTATGCTCAGCCTGGTACTCACAGGCATTCATACAATAATAAGCCAGTGTGGACAGCCCATCATTCATGGGCAAGCCTGCAGGAACAAATTAGCATACATGTGCATGATGGAGGCCAACAACTTTCATAACATGACAGTGTTAAGTTTCAAACTCCTGAAGGAGCCTGTTGATAACGAGGGGGAAAAAAAATTAAAACTGTGAAAGATATTTAGTCCTGCTGCTGAGTCTCCAAGGGCACTGTGATGTGTGTGTTGTGAAAGAACTTAAGTTTCTTGGTCACTGGATGAAGTAAAAGTGATATGATATAAGGACTTGGTGACCGCTAGACCATGGTACTTGTTTTTGCTAAAACTAGGCATCTCTCAGTGTGTGATTTCCTTTTGATTGCCTAAGGTCCTAGCCAGCTGGAGTTTCAGTGCATAACTGATTTGGTCAATTTCAAGGTAAATTTAATGGACGCTTAATGCTAATTAAGAACATGTGGTAGCCAGAAAACATTTCTAATAACATTTGTTATTTCATACATTTTTTCCTTGTCTGGGAGGTATTACTAGTCGTAATACTTTGTATTCATAAAGTGGTTTTAATCCAATGTTCTCAAAAGGCTTCATGGCCAAGGATGGTGATCCTCTTGTAGCTGTGAGTGGAGTTAATATGTTTGGTAGAATGGCTCATTTCCCTCTTTGTCCTCATCATCTCTTCTTTGGGGAGGGCCCTGGAGGGTTGCTAGAATTTGAAAGCAGGAGTGCATGATAGATGATGGATCCCAGGGTGTGGATGAGTTAAATAGAAACACTTGTAACTGATCAAAAGAAAAGGGATTTTGTGACCACATAAGGAGCTTAGTTTGAAATTGTTTTTTTCATTCATTCCTCTTTTCCATCAAGAAGGAGAAGTTGAGGGACCTTTTATGACAGCCGGTGGTCAAGAGTCAAAGGAAATTAAACAGCTAAAAGATGCCCACTCAGTCTGTCTTCTCTGATATATTGTCAATCAGTTTTGCAAAACAAATTTGATTTGAATAGATGCCTCTCTTGAGTCTCCCAAGGAAAGTACTGCTACTTGGACTGATGGAAGGGTTGCAGACGAAGGCCCTTCATGGAGAGTGATGAGTTGTTCCTATACACGTTACTGTAAGGGGAATAAAGGGGCATGGAAAACAAAGGGAAATTATTATTTGTATTGCAGTAGCACCTAAGGGCACCAGTTAAGGATTGGGGCTACCTTATACTAGGCACTCTACAGACACATAGTAGGACAGTCCCTGCCCCAAAGAACTTGCGATTTCGGTTATGACAAGATGCAAAATGTGAATGATACAAAGATGCTGTCCAAGGCAAGACAGCAGTAAAGTGAGTACGTCATTGTACAATAGGAACTAACCAGCTGTATTGTAGACATGACAGTAAAGGTATTTTTAAGGAGATATTTGAAGGAGATAAGGTGGAGGCTTTGTGGATCTTTTCAAGGAGTTTTTCCCACTCATAAGGAGTGGCATCAGAGGAAACATGGAGGTGTTTGAGAAAGCAACATACTGGCAGATGACAAAGGCTAGTATGTTGGTAAAGAACAGGTGGAAGTTGACATTATGGTAAAATGCATCAAATGGGTAGGGCAGAGCTTAATTGTAAAGGGCTACAGATGGAGATAGCAAGCTTGCCCTTCATGTGGTGGAGAAGGGAGAGCCAATGGAGGATACAAGGAGGGGAAATCTGTCCTATTGGGGCTGAAATGGGAATTTCTGCACAGTTTTGAGTGAACAACTCTAAATATTGGAAAGGCGTTTAAAATGGTTTTGAGAAGTATCTAAAGGATCTAAGGCAGTATCATAAGGATTATTCCAATCTTTAGAGGTTAGTATGTTTTTCTAAATTATCATGGAACATAAGACAGTGTTTTGGAGTAGAAACAACTGAATATGTCACTAAATTTCTCTCTTCGTTGATGTGCATTTTATTTTATTGCACACACAGGTGTACTAGCCTCTTCAGAGAAAATTCATGGAAGACAGGTCCCAGCTCTAAAGAGCTTATGCCATAAGGGACCAATACTGCCACACTCATGGTTGAGTAATACCTTTCTGTGCAAGTAGTCTCATCAGTTAATTTCCAAATTCCATGAATATTGGCAAAAATGTCTCTGGCAATAACGTGAGGTCTGAGAAGGGTAGGCTAACGAATGTGCAAGGGTGTACCTTTGAATTTAAGGTCATAAGTAAAATGAATTTGCTGACTTCAAATTATCTTGATTTCCATCACCAGCTGTCATTGTTGGTAGTTTATTAATTAAATACAGTATCCAAGTTTACTCTAGGAGTTGGCTGTTGCACATGAGACTTTTGCATTTTTTTCCTTTTTCTTTTTTTGCAGCGAGCAGTGATGCTCTAGTGTTAAAGAGTTCAATGCAAATTGCCTTGGTCCACACTATTATGGGGGTGGTCTTGTACTCTGGGGTTTCACTCCATGTCTGCATGTTCTCTTTAATGCACTCTTTTAGCAGTACCATGAATGTATATATATTTTCTTTCTTTCCTTTTCCCCTTTCTGTTTTGTGCATTCTAGGCTGGCCTGATTCGGACAGACAGTAGTGAATTTTTCATTGAGCCTTTGAAGAAGGGGCAGCAGGAGAAGGAAGAGAATGGGAGGGCACATGTGGTCTACCGCAGATCTGCCGTCAGACAGGAAAGAGCAGAATCACACAAGGATCTTCATAATGAAGGTAGGACTCTGTGTGTGTGTGCGTGTGTGTGTGTGTGACTGTTTACTACATGCTGCATGCACATGCTTCATTAGCTCTGGCTGAGCTATGCTAGGGCACGAAATCTGATTGATAATGGGAGCTTTCAGCAACTTTTGTGTTTCCCTGAACCAGGTGTATATTTGTCCATGGTGCTTCTTAGAGTACCTGGGCTGCTCTAGATTATGCTTGGCTACCCATAGCTCCCACGGAGCTTTCTGGTGGTTGACAATCACTGCTAGCCATGCTGTTTGCTCAGCCATGATACCTGTGCTGGGAAGTGGGAGGAATCCTGGTGAAAATCCTTTGGAGCTCAGTTAAGCTTAATGGCCTCTTTGTGCCCTAAAGCACCAGAGAATTTGGCAGCTAGAATCTCCTAAATCCAGTGAAAGTACCTTGGGATGAATCGGCTCCATGATTTTGTTCCAGTGAATGGAAATGATTTGTGTTTCATCTGTAGAAAAATAAAAATGCAGGTGACTAGGTGCAGAGAAAACCCCAAGTCTCCTCTCCTGGATAAACATGGAAATGGAGAAGTCTGCTGTCACTGAGTTCATTTATTCTCTTCAGTATGATAGGGCATGCTTTTGAATTCTGTACTGGTTTCAATGCAATTAAAGATCTGGTACTTGGTCATAATGCCGTAAGGATGCCTTTATTGGAAGACCAGTTTTAAGAAACCAGTAATGATAATAGTAATACTTTGCATTTCTATAATACCTGCCACCTGAAACTCTCAGGGTGCTTCATGAACAGTAACTGATTAAGCCTCACAGTACTCCTGTAAAGTAGGTTTTGTTACCAAGACAGTTAAGTGACTTTCTCAAGGACACATGGGGTCATTGTCAGAGGTGGGATTAGAAATTAGGTCTCCTGATTTCCAGTCCTTGTTCTAAACACTACTCCCCCTGGATCCCTGTATCTCAGTGTGTCAATGGAGCTGGTGTCTGGGGATAACAAAGCTTATCTGGTTCATGGGTGTAATCAGTCTCACTTTCATTCAGTTATATTTGCAAAACTGGTGAGAGATCCCTGTAACTGCCTGGAGCCCAGACTAGATCACGCTAGCCTCCAATATCTATAGATCACCATTTACCCTCAAAAAGAACAGGATAACAAATTTATTTGAGCATAAGCTTTTGTGGGCTACAGCCCACTTCATCAGATACATAGAATGGAACATATAGTGAGGAGATATATATACATACAGAGAACATGAAAAGGTGGGAGTTCCCCTTATCAACTCTAAGAGGCTAATTAATTAAGATGAGCTATTGTCAGCAGGAGAAAAAAAAATTTTGTAGTGATAATTAAGTTAGCCTATTTAAGACAGTTTGACAAGAAGGTGTGAGGATACTTAACATGGGGAAATAGATTCAATGTGTATAATGGCTCAGCCATCCCCAGTCTCTATTTAAACCTAAATTGATAGTATCTAGTTTGCATATTAATTCAAGTTCAGCAGTTTCTCGCTGAAGTCTGTTTTTGAAGTTTTTCTGTTGCAAAATTGCCACCTTTAAATCTATTACTGAGTGGCCAGAGAGGTTGAAGTGTTCTTCTACTGGTTTTTGAATGTTATGATTCCTGATGTCAGATTTGTGTCCATTTATTTTTTTGCATAGAGACTGTCCGGTTTGGCCAATGTACATGGCAGAGGGGCATTGCTGGCACATGATGGCATATATCACATTAGTAGATGTGTAGGTGAATGAGCCCCTGATGGTGTGGCTGATGTGATTAGGTCCTATGATGGTGTCACTTGAATAGTTATGTGGACAGAGTTGGCATCGGGCTTTGTTGCAAGGATAGGTTCCTGGGATTCCTGGGTTCAGGAATCGTAACAGTCAAAAACCAGTAGGCAACTATCTTCTTGGCAGATTTACATTCAGCATTGATTACTGTTAGGGGGTCCAATGAGAGTTAATGCCTTAGAGTTTGAAGTGAGGCTAAGGTACTAGTTAGGTTTAGTGTTTTCTGGAGGTTTTTCCTTTAAGTAAAATAATTGGATGGTTTGGTCTGTTGTCCAGAGAATCCATAATTGCAACATTTGGAACTGATTCAAATTTCAATTTTTTCTCCCCCTTCTCCCCTAGCGGCAACAGGAAAAGGTGAGACTTATCTTTAAAATAAATTGATTTTGCTGTCAGCCACTTCTTCCCCTAGCACTGAGATAAAGAGACGAGGCCAAGAAGAATGGATAAAATAGACAATCTCACATCTTATGAGCTAAAGCACCAGGGTAAAATGGAACCGGGATAAGGGTGAATTGAGGTTAGGATGGCTGGTTCTGTTTGTAATTTTGCAACTTTTTTAATTTGAAGACAGATGTGTAGATGCAGGTTTTTGTTTTAATTGAATATACTTAGTAAAATTAGGTGTTGATTTTTTCTGGATGTAAATAACAATCCCTAAATCTTCCTTTTCCTGAACTTTTGTCCTGTGTCTTGTCTTCTTTGTGTTTGTCTTTTCTTTTATAGATTGTTAGGTCTTTTGGGCATGAGGCATGACTTATTTATAGCCCTGAGCCTGTAGACACTTAAGCATGTGCTTAACTTGATACACATGAATAGTACACATGACTTCTTTACTTGCATGCATAAGGTTAAGTGCGTGCAGAAGTTTTTTTATAGGATCAGGACCAAAGTTTGTAAAGCACTGGCACTTTGTATATGTTTGAGTAAGAATTAACATTCTTTAGCATTATCTCCTTCTTGTAACATCATACTCATTTCCACAGCTAAAAGTTGTGTTGTTATAAACACAGCATGGAATGGAGGCAGGAGCAAATACATCTTAACAAAGAAAAGATCCTATTAGCAAGCCTATGTACTTCAGTAGTAAAGAAGGAGATGAAGAAACACACCAAAAATGCAGCACATACCAGGAGCAGAATTACCTCTAAAAGAATGGGATTTTAAAAGTCTTCCATGTGATGTCAGCTGCTCTTTAAGATTAAGTATATCTCATAACATTTTTTTGCAAAGAGTCATGAAGCAATAGGGGCAAAGAAAAGGTGATGAGTGACTTATTGGGACTGTTGGTTGGAGATGGAGCCTTTCATGTTTGTTACTAGTTCTTGTTTAGAGGAGGCTGGAGGATTGGAATGCTCAGGTGATGATGATGCCATCCAGAAATCACTCTTTCCTGTGTGGATTCAATCAGTCTGATTCCATTACCTTGCACCTTGTCTTATCATTTACACTACTGTAAAGTGGATGTAAATCACTATCCCATCAGAATGGGAATAAGTTACCCCCACTTTGCACTAGTAATAGCGCAGGGTGCAGAGGAAGGGGGAATCAGGCCCTGCAAATCACCATCACTTGTTGGCTATGTGGTGGGTAATCAAAGCTGCCAGCCAGACACTTTTCACGAGCACTAAATTCACTTTAAAAAGAAAGGCTTTACCATAGGAAGAGTGAGTACATTACCTGAGGCAAAGCCCACTGGCTGTGTTTACTTACTTGCGCTCTTGTTGGGTCTTTCCCATCTGTCTGCACATTCTATGCTGTAACCAGGCACCTGGCCAATGAGGACATCATGTAAGAGTGGATCGACAACTCTGGCACAAATGTGTGATGTGTCTGTCAAAGCTTGCTCTGTAGAAAGGAGAGAGGGTAAAAATAGAGAAGGAATTTCTTGAAACATTGTGACTGGATAAGTTATTTTAAAGGTTGTAGGATGGGGGTGTGGGGCCAAAGTCTGAGTTGTGGTGAGAGCTTAGCTTTTTGCTTTGCTATATTTAATGTTCTTGACCAATGTTAAACACAGTTTCACAGCGTGGGCCTCACAGTCTTCATCCATCTGCTTGAAAACGAACTCCTCATTGGCAAATACAGAAATTCCTGCAAGATGTGCTGTGCGGAGATCAGAGCTCTTACACCAGAAGAGAGAGATGCTTTATGTGACTCACTGTTTGGAGCAATGGAATTCTCTTAATGTCATCTAGCTTTATTTAGCTAGATGACATGTTCCCAAATAGGGCACAAGTATCAAAGAATCACGTGGCTATCAAGAAGCTTGGGGGTGGAGAGCTTGCTCAGCTACCCCATAAGTTATTATTGTCTTCAGAGAACCCTTAAAACTCATTTTGGGGGCACTTACTCAGATTTTTGGCTTGAGTGGTGAATTTAGTGTTGAATTTAGTGAGGAGGGGGATTGATAATGGTCCTGCTTCCCATGATGTTAGTATCCTTGGAAGTCATCTCCCTTTGATGTCTAGTCTTGTACCTTTCACCACCATGATAGTCACTTTTAAAATAAAACATGCTCCAAGTCCTTAACTCATCTTTTCTGGTTTTGGCAATGCCTGCTCTCAGTAGCCACTAAGAGGTGCTGCTTCCAGAAATGACATCTGATGGATTTTGGCTCAGCTCCTCAAAGGTATTTAGCTGCCTGTTTCCTATGCCTTTGGGGATCTGGGTCTTAACTTTCTGTTTCCTTTTGTCTCCTTTGATCACTCTTTTCATCTCCTTTCGCTTTCCTGCATTCTCCTATATATCTTGCCTGTCTATGGTCCTTCTTATGTGTATTGTACAACTCCTAGCACAATGGGGCCCCAATCCTGGATACAAACACCGAACAGTAATAGTGAAGGTGAAGATGCATTCTTATTTCTGTCATTAGAGATTTTAAGCAAGATAGTAGCCAAAATATTCAGAATGTTGGACTCGCTGTTTTCCCATCAGGGAGATGATAACATTTCACTGCAGAAATAGAAAGCATCTGAAATAGCCACTTGTTCCATGGTTATTGGCAGAGGTGGGGAGAGAGTAGGCACAGTGTGGGGTCTCAAGGTGTATGCAGACATGGGGAGTGACATTCCTCTTGGCACCCAGGATGAGCAGTCCTTTGGGCTTGGAGAAGTCATGACTGCTAGAGAAAGCTGACATTAGAAATGGCTGGTTCTGGGCCTGGGAGCCAAAACTGCATTCCAGTTCCCCAGTGAATAAAAACTGGAGCACACATGCACCTTCTCCTTAAATGGAATAAAAGACCAGACACTGCAGCTTTGTTGCTAAACAGCCACCAGACACTTCTTTATTCCTTAGGCTGACAAAACCGTGTCTTTCCTCTCCCTCTCTATACCAGTTCATAAGCCGACCCCCTTCTCTGGTGCTTCCCTTTTTTACTAAAAAAATTCGGCTTATGAATGAGTATATATGGTAACTATTAGAACCAGGAAACATTGCTAAAGCCACATTGTTCTGCATGAAGCAGCCTTGAAATCGCTCACCATTTCCTCTTTCCTCTCACCCCTTCAGTTCCAAGCTTCAGTGTGGGTGAGCTCCCAAACTCACTGGACCTGATTGAAGACCGGCTCGGTGAAGTGGACAGGAAGAGACGCCATGCCAAGAAGGATGACTACAACATTGAGGTCTTGCTGGCAGTGGACGATACAGTTGTGCGGTTCCATGGGAAGGAACACGTCCAGAATTATGTCCTCACACTCATGAACATAGTGAGGTTTTCTTTTCTTTTGTTGTTTATAAAGCACTGGTCCTAAAAGGGATGTGGGAGGTTGCGAGGTTTGAGTGGATGCAAATAGAAATTGGTAGTGATAATTACTATTGAAAGCATTGCTTTGTTTACATACACAGTGTATATGATTTCATATAGTGGCAATTCTATAGCCAGTTTATTCACTAGCAGTTTGGCTGAGTTCTGAATATGAATAAGTCAAGTAATCCAGGTATATTTCAGTGTGCCTTTGGAAGAGAGATGGATTTGCCTGATGAAGGCTGTTGGTTCTCCCTTCTGGACTTTGAAGAGGAATTTTCACACTGGGGTCAGACAGGAGACAGAAGGGGCCTGTGTACAAAAGACAGTTTTATTTTTAGTGTAATTTCCCCCTCATTCTTGGATATTTGGATCAGAGTTCAGGGTGCCCTCCTAGCTGTAGGGTGTCCTGTAGTGAAGCCCTTATGCCCTGTTTTGCCATCACAGTCTTCTGACACAAAATTTATTGTGATGTCCCAGTTTAGGCTTGAAATTAGACGAAGGTTTCTAAAAGTCAGAGGGGTGAAATATTGGAACAGCCTTCCGAGGGAAACAGTGGGGGCGAAGGACCTGTCTGGCTTTAAGATTAAGCTAGATAAGTTTATGGAGAGAATGGTTTAATGGGATAACGTGATTTTAGTCAAATCAACAGCGTGCCATCGCTGGTAAATAGTATCAGTGGCCAATGAGGGTCTGGCTGGAGAATCTTGCCTACATGCTCGGGGTTCTACTGATCGCCATATTTGGGGTCGGGAAGGAATTTTCCTCCAGGGTAGATTGGCAGAGGCCCTGGAGGTTTTTCGCCTTCCTCCGCAGCATGGGGCGGGGGTCGCTAGCTGGAGGATTCTCTGTGACATGAAGTCTTTAAATCACAGAATTTGGGGACTTCAACAGCTGAGTCAAGGGAAAGGGGTTGGGTCAGCTTGTGTGGCCCGCATCATGCAGGGGGTCAGACTAGATGATCATAATGGTCCCTTCTGACCTGAAAGTCTATGAGTCTATTGTTCTGAAAAACAAGCTTTGAGAAGGGTTGTCTTTGACACTTAACAAATGTAGCTGAAATGATGAAAAGTGAAAAGTGGATATGCGGCAAAAATGGTTTTATACTCATCTCTGTGACTGTCTCAGCCACTGCAAAATGGCATACTACTGGGGCATGGATCAGTGTTCACGTGGCACTCCCCGTCAGTACCCAGCCCAGGCCAGGGAAGCCATTGATTCAACCAGCAGACCAAACTCAGTGATGAATTCTGGTCACGTGCCAGCTGTGGCATGTTGCACATACGCTAAAAAGACTGTATAGTGTCCTCCATAATGTTACTAGTCTGTATTGATCGGTGGGTGTGGTTTTCTTAATTCACCGTAACCCAGTTGTGCTATTGCACCATCAAGCTGTATGTGCATTGTCACTGCAGCGTGTCTCAAAACTGCTTCCTAATCTGTGCCTCTTTTGTTCCTGGGAGTCCCAGGAAGGGGAAGTAGGCAGTGTTTGTTGCTATCTGGCTGGTGTTTAAGTGTCTCACTCAGTTGTTTTATTTAAGGGGTGAAGATTTTTCTTTCTCTTCCCCATATGTGAGCCTAGATCTGGAAGACAGCTTTGGAGCTGCAGTATATGAGAGAGTGCAGACAAGGCATAGTTATGAGAGAGAGCTCAAGTGAACTATCACTTTACTATAATGGTTCCCAACCTTTTCTCTGCCATGGCACATCTTGCTACCGTTAATTATTTTGAGGCACACCACCATATTAAAGTCTAACATCATTAGCTGTATTGTACAGATTGTGACAAATATTTTCAGCCGACTCACACATGCACATCAACAAGATGTCAAATAAAAAAATAATTGTTTTATTATATGATGAACAACAAATACTACAAAAGTTGTGCCAATCAAGAAACATCAACTAGTGATATTATTATGCATCAAGACTTACGGTATTACCTTTTCATCTTTGAGCCACTTCTTCTTTTGTATGGCTTTGGAAATGAGCTCTGGACGGAATGGAACTCTGAAATGCTACCCTGAATTCGATGCACACGGTGATTCACAGTCTGTGATGAATGACCATAAGTTATATACAAGAATAAATAACAAAAAACGTTGAACGAGACACCTGAGCTTGTCTTGATGCGCAGAGTCATTTAACCCTGGGAGGAAATGTTATCAGTGCTACTCTGAGCTCTTGCTTCACTGACCTCAACTTCTCTCTTTGGTTGTTCTTGATGTAAGTCAGACTTGAAAAATTTAACTTGCACAGGTTGAAAAGGGCAACAGAATGGAGATACTATGGTCAGAGATTACAGGATATTCTCCTCCCACCTTCAACCAGAAAGAGTCCCACAGCATATCATGAAGCTTTATTTTCAAAATGTGATCCATCCTTAATTCAGCAAGCTGACCTTGAGCTGTTATTGTAACATTCTTGGTGCTTTGCATTGCAGAGGAACTGTAAGGATCTCGGACCAGTCAAAATCTTCTCTATTAATTGAAGGAAAATATGAACTGAATTTTAATTCCAGACTTTCCAAATGCTCAGAAACAACACTGACCAAAATATTGCCAGCAGGATCTGCTGCATTTGCCAAGGGGAACATTTCTATTGTTCCTTTTGCTACTTTTTCATGCCAGAGGGCTAACTTAGACCTAAACCCATGCAGTTTATCCATGTTGGAGAGAAGATGCTCATTTCTACCTTGCATTTTCCTGTTCAGCTCATTGAGGTGGCAGAATGTATCAGACGTAGGCAAGCTTTGCACACCATGCCACATAAGCGATCAAGTCCGTGTACATTGATTTCTCTGAAGTTAGGACCATTATGATCTCCTCTCTCAGCTCAGACAAGCATGAGAGAACTTTTCCATGGGAAAGCCAGTGTACTTCAGTATAGAAAAGTAAACTCTGGTGCTCTGCTTCTGTTTCCTTACACAGCAAGGAGAAAATGCGTGATTTTAGGCCCGCGATTTTATAAAGTTAATTAGTTTTACTGCTCCATCTAACACTGAAGACATTTCTTCTGGCAGTGTTTTGGTGATGGTAACTTCATGGTGCAGGAAACAACGCATCATCAACACATCTGGGTTTTGGTCCCTGGCCGTGTTTACAAACCCCTTCACTTTGCCAGTCATGCAGGTTGCCCCATTGGCACAAACACTGATACAATTTTTCCAGTGAAGTTCTCGTTCCTCAAGGTAGGCTTTTGTCACACTGAATATATCCTCTCCAGTCACGTGACCTGGCAGTTCTTTGCAAAATAAAAAAAATTCTTCGATACTATCTCCATCAACTTATCTTATGTTAGCTAAGAGGTGAGCATGGCCACTGATACCTGTTGATTCGTCAAGCTGCAATGCAAATTTTCCACTTGGTTTTAATTTTTCTTTGAGCACCATCTCAATATCACCTGACATCATCAATGCGGTGACTTATCTTGTTATCTGATAGGGGAACTTTTTCAATTTCCTTGATTGCATGAAGAAGAATAGGAGTACTTGTGGCACCTTAGAGACTAACAAATTTATTAGAGCATAAGCTTTCGTGGACTACAGCCCACTTCTTCGGATGCTCTGAAACTTGATTGCATGTGCACCTAACATTACTCTCACGATTTCTTTGCATGCTGGTAAAATTAATGTCTCTCCGATTGTATGTGGCTTTTTTGCCTTTGCTACAAGTTCAGCAGCCATGTAGCTTGCTTCCAGTGCTTTGTCAGAAACAGTTGCACAGTGTATCACAAGTCATGCTTGCTTCTCATTCTGGTCCCTCAAATGTGTAAAACAAAGTGTGTCCTTCTTGGCAAGGGATGAATGTTTGCTTGTAAGGTGTTGTTTTAACTTATTTGGCCCCATGGCATTGTTTGAGAGATTCTCCCTGCACATAAGACAATATGGAAGAGTGCAAGATGGTTCCCCATATTGAGGATAGCTTTCACAGAAGTGTCGGTTCACCACTTCCACTTTCTTAGTTTTAGGTTCAGCTTCATCACTGCAAGCAGATGTGAAATTGCTAAAATCTTTTTTCTTTAAATATTTGTCCATTTTGGGGTCATAAATTCAAAATTCACCACTGTAACTTTTGAGATTTGTAAGATTTGAAAAACGCACTAACCACCACTTGACTCCCGTAACGTCAAGTTCATATAACCATAGTGTAATGTTGCATCTATCCTAGGCCACTCTTAATTTTGTCTCATGAATATTTATGAGCCAATCCAGAATGAGGCTAGTAGGGTTAAAATCAAAACAACCATGGCGGCTAATGTTAGATCGCGACCTGTCTTTTGTGCCAGAATTAACATTTTCAACAGTGGAAACTAACATTAAGGGGAGGGAGGGATAGCTCAGTGGTTTGAGCATTGGCCTGCTAAACCCAGGGTTATGAGTTCAATCCTTGAGGGAGCCAATTAGGGATCTGGGGCAAAATCAGTACTTGGTCCTGCTAGTGAAGGCAGGGGGCTGGACTTGATGACCTTTCAAGGTCCCTTCCAGGTCTAGGAGATGGGATATCTCCATTAATTTAAATTTAAAGCTAAATGTAAGAACTCTGGACAAACACATGCTCATTGGAGAAAGTGACCCACCCTTGAGAATAATATTTTGGGATGACAAGCAGTTAATAATTAATCATTTCTTCTCATTCCCAAAATAGTCTTCCCAAGTGTGTGTAACTTTCTCCGCCATTTTAAAATGCAATGTAATTAATTATCATGCAATCCCGGGTCTGGCTCATTCTGGCTTTTACCCCAAGTCAAATGTAAATATAAAACTTAGGCTTGACTTGTATGTTTTTTTTATGTGCATCATCATCAAAGGCTCATTGCAGTGCATTGCATTCATCAGGGTACGTCATCTTTGTTTACTGTTTATCCCTCTTAACCTCACTTTGGGGAATGGAACGTGATGCATGCATAATATTTGAAAGGGGCCTCGTCCCGCAGAGGAAAAGTACAGAATGCAATCTGGCTCTGACACTAATTAAAATAAAAGGGAAGGGATTTTTTTGTTCTCACATGTAGTTTTTCAGAAAATTCTGCTGCACACCTGTTTGGGCCTGATGGCACACTGGTTGGGAAACACTGCTCTACTGACACTGTCCTCATTGCAGGGAAATATTAGCAAGAATGGCATTGCTTTCTCTGCAAGTATATAAACAATTCATAGTTTTGCAGCACTCTTGACAGGCTGGAGCTGGGGGCTTATGACCTAAACAAAAAGCTCTATATGAAAATCCCTATAGAGGCCTTGTGGATGATGGCTGCTGTCCAGAACACCTGTTTGACTGAGGGGCACTGAAGTTGGGTGGGTGGGTTGGGAGAAAGGGAGAGAGAACAAAAGTGTGGGGTTCATTCGCATTACCTTCTTCAGCAAAGACAGACCGAGAATGTCTTATTTGTTTTGGATGTTCCCAAGAGTGATGGAGAGAGAGAAATGTCAAATCCTTTTGCACCTCCCTGAAAACTGTCCCCCAAATCCCAGGAAATGCTGTGAAAGCTGTTCTTCCAGAGTGAACAGAAAAGGGCCAATTGCATTTAGTTTTTTTAAATTATTGCTTCATGTTGACAAAGGATAAAATTTTCAGAGGCTCCTATGGGACTTAGGTGCTTTTGAAAATTGTGCTCAAAGAGCAGCTATTCATGATGAAAATCAGGAGCTTCTCCCTCATCTTGAAGCTCCTCTTTGGCAATCCTCAGCCCCTCCCCAGCAGTTCTGAGTAGCCTCTCCTGGTTTCCTCTGAACCCTACTTCAGAGCTTCCCTCCTACTGACCTGTAAGAATTTTCCTTTAACCATTTATTAACAAAAAAGAAAGCAAAATGTGCATATTCCGAAAGAGCTGGTTAACCTGGAAGACCAGTATTTATTTTACTACTAATCGTTCAAAGTGTTTGCGCTGTTGAGCATTTGGCACCTAAATAGCTACAAATATGAGCAGTCTTCACAAAGGTCTTTCTCTCTCTCTCCCTCCTCCTGCCTCAGTCTTCACTTCCCTTCCTCATTCTCTCCCTGGCTGAATGTCTCATGCTAGGACAGAGTAGATGCAGTGTCTGTGCACCAGATGGGGCCTGAAGAGAAATTCCTCCTAACCCTGTTGTCTTTCCTGCTTTGTTGTTCGCTGCTTTGGTGTCTGGAAGCTAGAGACGTGTATTCTGTGCTCAAAGCCCTATTTCTCATAACTGGGTGCCCAAGTGATGTCAGGTGGACCAGCTGAGATATGGAAACTGGAGAATGAAAACAGCTATTCTTCCTTTCATGCATTTTCCCTGCCTCCCTGTTTCAATTCTTTTCTGCAGGGTCATGGAAAGTGTTATGCAGGCATGACCAGTTCTGCAGTGACAAATCTATGAAGACTTTTTAAAATGTAGAAACCAAAACAGCATTAACTCGCATTGCAGCCGCTATGGTGCCAATCAGGCTGGGGGTAAATTA
Organism: Trachemys scripta elegans; assembly: GCF_013100865.1. Classification (NCBI taxonomy): domain Eukaryota; kingdom Metazoa; phylum Chordata; order Testudines; family Emydidae; genus Trachemys; species Trachemys scripta. The sequence continues at coordinate 85,492,523 of NC_048304.1, read as the reverse complement.
TCAGTCTGAGATGTAAGGATTTACTTGTATGTCTCCCATTAATGTCAGTGTGAGTCAATCAGCTAGCTAAATTCCTAACACACCTGCTAGCTATTTACCTCCTGAAGTCTGAATTTTAAGGCATATCAGTATAACAATAAAGAAATAGTAATGCTTCATGGTAATTCTTTTCTGTTAATTGCAATAAACATAGTTCTGACATGGCTAGATTACTGTGAACCTACAGTACTATGCAGTTCCTTAAGCATTCCTAATTGGCATTATCATCCTCCATTGCTATCTTGCATTATTATTTAACACTGTTGCCATCCCCAAATATACAAGTGGGCTTAAAATTACAGAGAATTTTAAATTTTAAAACAAAGTATGTGAAATTTTTCATTCTTGTGCATTCACCTGATTTATTTATCAAGCACCAAGGGTTTGTTCAATGCTGCACAAGACACAAAGAAATATGAGGCTCCTGCCCCCAGCATTTAGAGCAGTGGGTCTCAAACTTTTTTACTGGTGACCCCTTTCACACAGCAAGCCTCTGAGTGGGACTCCCCCATATAAATTAAACTCACTTTCTAATATATTTACCACCATTATAAATGCTGGAGGCAAGCAGGGTTTGGGGTGGAGGCTGACAGCTCGTGACCCCCCATGTAATAATCTCGCGATCCCCGGAGAGGTCCCGCCCCCCCAGTTTGAGAACCCCTGGCTTAGAGGGTAAATAGACAAAGATAAAACTCAAAAATTCACTAAGAGCTCCTCAGCATGGTGGTACTTTAGGCCTTGATCCTGCAAACCCTTATGTACTTATTTAGCTTTACGCATGTGAATAATCCCATTGAGTTCAGTTTAGACTAAATTTAAACTACTTGCATATGCAAAGAATGTGGTAAATGTTTGCAGGATCAGGGCCTTGGAGTGTTCACTATTATATCATTTTACTCTGTGTTAGTTTTTATTTCAGTAAAGGTTTGGGGCTGTGTTTTTTACAGGTATGGTTTATAGCATTATGAGCTTTATAGGGGAAATGAGCTTTTCAGAAAGAGACTTGAATAAAAAGAAGGCTAAGTATGAGGTGTACTGGACTAGAAAGAGTAGTCCAGGCATGTGGAGGAGGGGAACATGGAAGAAGGTGCGAAGATGAGAGCGAGAGAGAAGGAAACTAACAAAGCGGTGAAGCAGAGTGGTGAAAATCCAGTTCCTTCGTTACTTACCTGACAGAACCTGAGTTTGGGATTCCATTTCTCCGCAGTAGCAGTTGATGACAGAGCTGGGAATAGCTTGAGAAAGCTGGGTATCTGTATTGTCTTCAGCTGTTGCAGAAGAAATCTTGAATCTTGATCATGGAATTTGATAGATTCAGCATATGTGGGAAGATCCGATTTCCAGATAATTCATGTAAGGTGTAATTGCCCATTCAAAGATCCTGTAACTGATCAGGGACTTTACATTGCTTACTATACTTTTATGAGAGCTCTGCATTTCAACTTTAAGCTAATAACATCCAGGTTTGCCTGAAGGTCCACATGCTTCTCACTGGATTTAAAGTGAGGATTCTATAATGAGATCTTCTTAAGACACCCGAAAGAGACCAGCAGAAGATGTTTACTTGTTCTTTAACAAAAGGTCAGATGGCTTTTAACTACTGCAAACACTGGAGCTACTTTAAAGTGGTGTCTTGAGAGGTTTGCTTAGTGGAGGTGGAGTCCTCAGGGCAGCTTTCACGATTTTTTAAAATAACATTTTCAGTTCAAATGATCATTTTAGTTGGCTGAGTGCACGTCTCTTCCCAAAGAGACTAAAATATTTTTAATATTTCCCTGAAACCTTAAAAGCCAATTTATCAGGGGGCCCTTGACTTTCTCTGTTTGTGTGCTTAGTCATGGTAACAATTCGTTTGCTCTGTCACATCTGTAAAACACAGTTTGCCTGTGCAAATGGGTTTCATGTGCCTAAATCCTGTCATTTGCATGCACAAGAATGGAAAATGCAAGTAAGTTTCTTATCTGTTCAAGAACAGAGATTGGGGTGAGGCCCCTTAGAAAATTTGCCCCGTTGATTTGTTTGTTAAATTGTTCTGAAATCAGGCGGGGAAGGGGTTACATGCTCTGACACCAGTCTCTCCCCACACTGCTGGTGTCACAGATGATGTCATTTTTTCAGCTTGGGGGACAGCATGGGAAGCTCAGAATTGTCAGTTTTAATCAAAAGCTTTATTTTCAAACACATTTCATGGTTTATACGCAGCGGGGAGTGCTTTTCACTGTGTGAATGTTCAGGATGCTATGCTGAGTGAAAGAGGGACAGCTGTCTTTTCAAATAAAGGGCCCGTTTGTGAGTTTAATGAGTTTGAAAGAAAAGATCAATAAAAGGGGAAAACATGACCCCATTGGGTAATATTCAAAATGAATAGTTTACCAAAGCATTTCCCTTCAAGGAGGCCTTTTTCTTTCCTTTCTTGCTTCTGGCTCTGACGCATCTCTTGCACTCAGTGGGCGATACTCACAGTTTAATGGACTCACCCGCTGGTTATCCATCATTGTCTGGGACCCCTCTGAGCCTTCTCTTCAAGCCAGTTCCCCACCATGTCATGATGTCAAAAAGGGCTACAGGATGTATATGGGGAGGAGGGGTGGAAGGTGTCTTGGTGTGGAGTTTTCCACATCACCCCCACTTCAGTTTGACAGCCTTGCTTCCATTTTACATACTGTTGTAGTAATTCCCTAAAGTACCAAATTCATTAGAAAAAGGTTTTAAAATGCACTTGGTGAGCCAAAAGTGTGCCATGAGAATTACACAATATAGTCCTAATGAGAAGACATGTCATAGCACTGACAAGACTGTCCTGGCACTGCAGAGGGAACACAAGAGTGTGCTGGATGGTAACATTCCTCTAGAATAGTTCTCTGTTTTTCCTTTTTTTTAACTGAAAACATGTTAGTGGAATGTGCACTTCAGCCGCATAGTCTGTGCTTTGTGGTCTGGAGGACACAGGGGATAGGAGGATGCTTAGGGGTTCGTTGGGAAGGAGTGCACAGGAGGACGATGCCAGTGTCTATAAATCACAACCTGACCAAGACCACACAACTGAGGACTAATCCCATTAGTTCAAGGCAAGGCTAAAGAGGAGAGGCTTGGCTGGTATGCCATCAGGACTGTAACAAGGGAGGATTTAACAAGCTGGTAGCTCAGCCATGGCAAGGCTGGAGTGCGGTATGACTAACTAGAAAGAGTGAGGCAGGCTCAAATGAGAGCCAAAACTCCTGGAGTTTTAAAATCTAAATATATCCTAGATAAAGGGGTTAGATGAGCAATGAATTCAGAAGTTCATCAAGAAATGTTTGCAAAATTTAGAATCATCACAGCTCTTGGGAGGGCGTAACCCCAAGAATCTCAACGTATTTTATGCCAGTGGAGGAGGGCTGGACCATTTATTCAGGGTGTTTTTTAGGGATTTCTACCCACTGGTGCTTTTAAACTGAGATGCAGGGGCTAACTTGCCACAAATATTTTGAAAACTCTATTGCCAGATGTCTACTCAACCCTTTTGTAAAGGAGGTGTAGTCAGACGTAAGCCATCTTTAGTTTTTGCCCAGCTCTGAAAGTTCATAGCCTAAGAAGTACTTCTTATAACATATAAACAGAATTACATTTATTTATACCAGCAATTCCCAGCTCAGGATCAGGGCTCTTTCAGTGCTGCTTCAGCCCGGTGCAGGGTCAAAGGCCTCTCCACCACTGCTTTGCCCTTTCACAGTAGTTAGCTATTCTCAGCCACTGAAGAGCAACCCCCCACCACACTCCTCCCCTCTCTGCTTCTGTCCCTTATGCAGAGTCTTTGGGTGAGGGGCTTGATACTGTCTTGTTAACCGTGTTCATCTCCTTTACTGACGATGCTACCATGGCTGAATGCATCAGGGAACTACCACCCCAAACGCCATCATTCACAGATTGCTAATTTGTTGCCACTGATCTGTGACTCTGAGATAACATCCATGACCTCTGGGTGAGCTCAGTTCCATATTGCAACCCAGTCAGGTCTCTGAGGCACCAGTGGTCTGACCAACAAGAGAAATGTCCCTAAGACCTTTCCTGCCAGAGGTCACGCTTGGTTAACAACCTGCACTAAGAAGAAAGAGACGCTACCTTTTAAGACACTGTCAGAAGGCTAATTGAGCTGTTGCTGTGGCCAACTGAGTACTGTAAGAACGATGGGACTTCTTCCCTGAGGAGCTCACACTGAGGGAATTTGGAGTTTGTATCTGGATGCTGCAGTCAGGAGCATGCCATGGGGGTTTCTGCAGGGCTTTTTGAGAGCTGTGTGGTTGTGTCCTTCTGTGGCAGTGCATCAGAAGTATGTGTGGGGAGGGTGGAATTGCTAACATCTGTGGCTCTGCTTGGAAATGAAGGCAAATACTTCCTCTTTTCCAAGAACACTGTTGTACGAATGCTTGTTGAACTATAGTTTCATCTGGTGAACAAGTTGTTCATTGCTGTATATAAACACTGGTTTAACCCATTCCTCACCCATTTGGAAGTATGTTGAGCTGGCAAAGGTAAACAAAAATAATTTGTCAATATTCATATATATGCAGTTTGTTTTTAAATGTCAGGCGTCGTGTGCCTTCCCCTCCTGATCCCCTTTCCCCGCAAAAGCTGGTGGTTCATATTGTATACAGTAACTCCTCACTTAACATCGTCCTGGTTAACGTTGTTTCGTTGTTATGTTGCTGATCAGTTAGAGAACATTGTTGTTTAAAGTTGCACTGTGCTCCCTAATAACATTGTTTGGCAGCCGCCTGCTTTGCCCACTGCTTGCAGGGAGAGCAGCCCATTGGAGCTAGCTGGTGGGGGCTTGGAACCAGGGTGGACCGGCAACCCCCCTATGAGCTCTCCTAAGTTCTCTGGGCAGCAGCTGCCCAGCAGGCTATCAAGTGCCGGGTAGTTAAGGCATCTCTCCCCCAACTGCCATGTGCTGCTCCTGCCTGCTGCCTTGTGAAGTGGGTGGGGGGCGAGGGGGGCACGACAGGGCTCAGGAAGGAGGGAGTTTGCTGTCAGCAGCTGCTGTCTCACCTTGCTGATCTACTTAAAAAGGCAATGTACTTAGAGTGAGGTCAGCGTACTTAAAGGGGCAATGCGCGTCTCTCTCTCACACACGCGGTGTGTGTCTCTGTTTCTCCCTCTCCGTGTGTCTCTCTCTCTGGCATGCTGTGTCTTCTTCCTCCATTCGTGCTGCCTTGTAGAGTGTGAAGCTACATTAACAACGTGTTAACCCTTGAGGGCTCAGCCAAGTGCTCGTTCATCATTTAGCAGTAAGGCATTCCCCAGGAAATATCCCACCCTCTGACTTCACCACCTCAACCAAGCTTCACAATCATCATTATTGTGTACAGTATTAAATTGTTTGTTTAAAATTTATACTGTGTGTGTGTGTGTGTGTGTGTATATAGTCTTTTGTCTGGTGGAAAAAAAATTCCCTGGAACCTAATTCCCCCCCCTCCCACCCCTCCATTTACATTAATTCTTATGGGGAAATTGGATTCACTTAACATCATTTAGCTTAAAGTAGCATTTTTCAGGAACATAACTACAACGTTAAGTGAGGAGTTACTGTACCTTTGCACGATTGGCTGTAATGATAATGGCACTTCACCAGTGCAAAATAGAAAGCCAACCAGGTTGCAGTAGTATGTCTAATGGTACTACCCCTGGCAAAAGAGTACAACAGAGGAAGCATAACACCAGCAGCCAGGCTGCACTGGGCCATTAGCCCATCAGCTGTGTTAAGTAGAATGGAACTATATTTTTAGAGGAGGATGAAGGCAGGAAACTGCTGTGATTTGTCTTGTAACAGGTCCACAGTCCCCACACGGCTGTGCACATGTCATTTTCTATCCAGCTTGGTTTGTCAGGGAACCTTTAGAAGTTTTGTTTTGTTTTTAATTGATAGTCTCACATTGGCAATGTGAGTAGTGTCTCTTTAGGAAAACTGTTCCCAGATCCATTTTACTTCTGATTTGCAGTGTGCACCTTGGTTTCTCTACTCAAAAAATATCTTTCCTTGTCTTGTGCTGGGAGAGAGATGTGTGATATGTAAAAAGCCTCTCTGTAAGATAGAAGTGCATAAACATGCCAGTGCTTTATTCCTGGTGGCTTTACCAGCATGAGACTCTCTTCTTCAAACAGCTGTTAATTCTGGAGGTTGTAATGGTGGTAAGGTGCCATTCTTCTTTCCTGTGATCAGGGCTGGCTCTAACTTTTTTGCCTCCCCAGGCAAAAAAAAAGAGTGCTGCCCCGCTGTAACACCCCCTCCCAGCACCAGGCCACTGACTCTCCCCCCAGCGCCGGGCTGTGTCGTGTTGGGTTGCCGAAATCTCCGCCCCCCCCGTCAGCGCTACGCCGGGCTGCCGAAACCCCCGTCCAAACCCCGAGCACCGTGCCGCGCTGCCCAAACCCCCGCCCACTCCGAGCGCCGGGCCGCCCAAACCCCGAGCGCCGCACCAACCCCCGCACCCCCCCCAGTGCAATGCTGCTGAAACAAAACCAACCAAACAAAAAACCTCAAGCGCCGCCCCACCAAACCAAAAAAAACCCCAAAAACCCCGAGAGCCCCCCGCCACCCGAAGATTGGCCACGTCTTCCAAGGTGCCGCCCCAAGCATGTGCTTGGTCAGCTGGTGTCTGGAGCCGGCCCTGCCTGTGATGCACCCATTAGCAGTTACTGCTTGGAGCCTCATTGCTGAAGTGAGGGACATAATTTTAATGCAGGGCTTGTAGGTGTCAGTCTAAAAAGGGTTGGTGTCCTGATGCAGTACAAGCTTTTTGTGACAGTGATAGATTTGTCCATTGCTGGTGCCTTCGTGTCCTATTGCTATAGTGAGGATGTTTCACCAAGAAGGAATCATATTAAAAGTTCTAAACACCATTTCAGCACAGGACACAGAAGCACGTACCAAAGAAACAGTGAAAGTAGACAACCTTCCAATCCATATCTCAAAGTACCCAGAGGTCCTGTTTCAAGGCTGGTGAAGCTGTGATAATTATTCAGCAAGGAAAATTAAGATTAAACCATGATCTTGTGGCCAACTGGGGGGCCACTCTGGGCTGCTTTGAATTGCACCAGGCAGTCAACAGTCCAGGAGGGCCATTGCAGCCGCTGGGGATTGCTGGAGTACAGAGGCACCGTCTCATCCTGGCCACGCTCCCTTTTGGCCAGCCTATGCTGTGAGGGTGTAACCTAGTATCAGCTATGCTTTATGCCAACAGGGGTTTTCTTCAGGTCAGGGGAATCCTCAGCTGGCAGTTTAAGCTGGCTCCTGACCAGAGCAGTTTTGAGAATCAGGACCAATATCTTCATCTCAGCCAGTATCAGCCAGACCTGAGAATCAGGCCCCATATATTTGCTATGACTCATTGAATGAGTGTGTCATGCATTCCAAGACAAACAGGCTGGAGGCTCTGAAACTGCACTACAGAAATCCAAACAGAGGGAGAGAGAGAGAAGGCTCTGAGAACCTTCACCAAATAAACTCCCCAGCATTGGGCTTTCCAGACCTTGGGAAGAAAAGAGCTATTTTCCCACATGATCCTCTGCTTAAGGAATTTAGGCTACTCTCCGTGAGCCTGTTGGCTTTTCATTAGGAGGGCCCACTAGTTCCTGCCACCTTAATCTGATTAGAGGGGGAAAATCCTTCCCGTCAGATTCTCACACTGAGCCAGGTTCAATCTGTAACAGTTACCATTTGGCATTAACGAGGTGTCCTGATTATCCAGTGTCCCAAATGCTGGTTTTGGAAGTAAATGGAGCCATAAGAGGGAGGAGTTGGGAGATTGTCATGTATAGTACATAGGCTTTATTGTCAGCTTGGCATTTGCTGAGCTTAGTACAGCACTGCTGCAGTTAAGGTTCTCTCGTTGTCTCCTTTATCATGATCTAGTGGCCAACTGAGGGACACTTTAGGCAGCTCTAAATTGCACCAGGCATACCCTTTATTATGAATTCACTCCCAGATCAAACTTGCTGATAAATCGGTAGCCACTTGCTTATTTACTTTATTTAGTTGCAGATAATGGGGAAAAGTAGGGTGGCGGGTTTTTGTTTGGCTTTGGGAGTTAGATGAAACACCTTACCTCCCCTGATTTGGTTGCCTCTTTGTGCTATTCTGATGGATTCCTCTTTGTGTGTGTGCGTGCGCATATGTATTTGGGGAGTGTGGATGATTTTCTTTTTAAACGGATGAGTTACTTAAATACTGAAAAGTTAAAAGTACCAGAGATGACCACCATTGAACATCTGTGGAAAATTTGGAAAACATAACATTTTAAGCTACAAATGGATTTTGAAAACTGATCTGTGGTGGAAGAAAAGTTGGACTTTTGAAATTTTGTGAAAAACAAAATTTGGAGGAACTCCAAAACCAGATGATTTGGAGGGAAAACATTGTTAATTTTTTTCTACCTGTTTGACACTGCACTAGGGACTCCATGGGAGCAAGTAGTAAATGAACGAGGAACAACTACTGACACTTAGAAATCCAGGATGGTTTGTAGTTCATGGAGAAATCAGGATAGACAGGAGGTCAGATTAGATGATCTAATGGTCCCTTCTGGCCTTAAACTCTATCAGACTGTGAAATAGTTCTGAATATTGACTATGACCTCTGCTAATATTAACTCAGTCCTGGAAATTCCTCTTGCAACAGGAGCACAGATTTGTGAGACTGTTATAGATCATGTTCATCTTCCATGGGTCTGTACAGGAGTCAGTCATATTTTCAAAGGAGCTCAGCACCTCATGAATCCCATTGTTCTCAATGCTCCCATAATGTCCCTGAAACTTTGTGCAGTGCTGAATATGAGGGGGAAAGTCCTTTTTGAGCCCCAGAGATGATTGACTAACTTACATGCAGAAGCTTGAGATTTGATCACCCTCAATATCTTTGCCAGTACTGTATAACTACAAATTTAAATTTTCCGTGCATGCACGTATTACACAGTTAGAGCCAGATTTACAAAAGAGCACCCAGCAGCTCCGTTGCTCACTTATCTTATTGCACGATCCTTCAAGAATAATAGTGTGGAATATCTGGTAGTACATATCCCTCTTTCTCATCTTCATTCCATTTCCTTCTTCTCCCACAGTTGTCTTCCTCTTACCAGCCTCTTTTTAAAGCATTTTCTCCAACAAAGAACTTAGTATAAAGTTTATTATATTACTGAGATAAATTAGCTAAGTATAAATCCCTACATATGTCCAGAATGTTGTCATCTAGAGATAAATATTTGATTATCTGTATTGTTTTAAAGCTCCTACTTTGTAAAGTTTGTTGCCTGTGGGAAAAATAATATTAGAATTCCTTTTATTAAAACATTAGCATTTTCAGTGACTATACAGTTTGTGTGAGAGAGGCACTGTATGGGTGTGGGGTTCCTGGGAGTGGGAATTAAGACTATATCTAACACTGTTTGAGGGACAGAGGAGAGGAAATGTTTTGTATCCAGCTTTGCTTTTCAATCTGTTGTCATTCTGTTGAGCTCATGAAGAGGGAATTAACCAATTAAGACTGGGACTGTGAGATTCTAAAGCCGAGACATGGGAAACGTGATTTTAGGATTAAAGAATAATGCAAAGGAGTTGTTTCCTCCTTTTACCCCAGCATCACCATCCCATTCACTGTCTGTTGCTGCTACCGGGGTTCATATCATAGCAGTGGGATTTGGCCATCCCTCTAAATCCTTCTGAATTTCTGAAAGGTGGTGGGATGAGAATGGCCCATGCTGGGAGGTGAAAGGATGGAAGGTTGTCGGCTTTTTTCCCCTTCATACCCTTCCCCCAGTGGGACATCCTGTTCATTATATGAGGATTTTTTGTTGTATGTGTGCGTGCATCTTTAATCCCTTTAAGGAGATTTCATGGGGAACATTGTCACATAAAGGGTGTCATTTTGCTTTCTCCTCTGGAGTTCCCACCAGCATTTGTCCACTCACGCTTATATTTTTAATGATCAGGCTGGGCCCCACTCTGACAAAAGAAGAAAAGGGATTGCACTCAATACAGAAAATTGTTGGCTATGGCTCCATAAATGGATATTAGCATATATGGGCTGGAGCACGATTGCTTAATAAACTGCTCTTGAAGAAGCTTGAATAGTAAGGAATAGGAGTTGGGGGGAGGATTTGGGGTTTGCATTCAGGTTCTGATTTGGAGGGAAGGTTCAGGTACAACAAGAACCTGCAGAGAAATCAAACAGATAAAACTATATTCTAAAAATACGACCTAACTCAAAGCAACCAGCCATGTTCAGGCAGAGGAGCCTAAGTGTTCTATGTGGCACAAGACCATAATGGCTAGGAGCAAATATTGGCAGCCGGGGAGCTACAGTAACTGCAGCCAAAGGGAATAGGAAAAATAAAGAGTAAGGAGTGTGAATTTATAACAGAGAAAACAGAGGGACATGGTAAAAAGCTTAATACTGTTACTGTTTTGAACAAGGGTAGAGTAGGAGCCCTGTGGGACTCCCCAGCGGCAATCCCTGGTCTGTTATCAGATTTCAGACTCCTGTTCCCTTTTGATTGGCGCAAAGCATTATAAGGAACACAGCCAGAATCCTTCAGTGGAATTGGAATTTCCACTCTCCCCTAATCTGGGAGACGGTCCCATCTTGCCCAACAATCAGGCCACACTGGTTCCCTGTAAGTGCCCTTCAATTAGATTTTGTGGAGTCATCACTCAGTTTGGTTCTGATTTTCTGATTTTCATTTGTGTTCACTGCAGCATTTGATTTGACAGGTGTTTAGAGGTTTTACCCAGAGAGGAATCAATGATATTTCTCAACTCAGCACAGGAATGAATTGAAGATGAGGTGCGAAGTGATCAACTCAGGGGGTTGGATTTAGTTTTTATTCTAGGTTCTGAAAGCTGCCTGCAGAGCTAATCCTAGGCATTCTTTCTCTCCCTGCAGAACCAATTCTGGACATGCTTTGTGCTCACAGAACTAATTCTGGGCATGTTATCCACCTGCAGAACTGACACAGTAGGCAGAGTAGAACCAATATCATTAGATACAAAGATGGCGTAGCTATAACAGGAATTCTGCCTTCACCGAGTTGCTGGAAGAAGGATTTTCATTTTCTGCTTCTGTGTAGTGGGGTGGGCAGGTAGACAAAGATTTCTTTCACTGGAACCAGACTGCAGCCTAGGAATTTTCCTATTGGTGTTTTCTCACCAATGCTCCGCATCTACCTATTAAGAAAACCTGGGTGATAAGATATTTCCAATGAATTTGCTTGACAATACAAAGTTACTAAGTATTTTCCTATTGTTTTGGGTTGTTAACTCAGAGTTCTGCTAGAGGAGTGACTTACATCCTACCATTCTGTCAAGCATTTCATTGTTTGTAAGTTCTCAGCAAAACAGAACTTTAGTGAAGCCTTATTTAGAGATTTTAGAAAACGCAAACTACTTTTAGGTGGAGATTATGTTCAAGAGAAAGGATTTTCCTCTGGAAGAATCTTGCTGGAGAAACAACTTCCTGTGGATTGTAGGTTTCTAACTCTGGAAAGGGGATTGCCACATTGGGGAAATTCTTTAGAACAACAGACTTGCACATATCTTTTCATGTATTACAATTTTTCTTGACAGTCTTATCCAAGATATTGGTGATTTAATGAGGAACGTTACGCTCCTCAGGCCATTTTTATTTTTTGCCTCGATCTTGCAGTCCAGTCACAATGATAGATTTCTGAGATCATAGTCGTTTCCATGATTGTAATATCAAAAGTCAAGTATTATCGTGAATACTTTGAAGGGCCAACTAGCTGAATGTGGTACTATATTGAGAGGGAAAAAGCTCTTATTCAAACACACATCTTCAGCCATGACAGGGTGAATACAGAATGTCAAAGCATTATGATTTAGGCATAACTGGTTGACAAATTTGCTTCAGTGTGAAAAGTCCCTTTTTAAAGCTGACATTGGGGCAAGAAGGGACAACTTGGTACAGTAACTAAGCACAGTGTCTGGGAGCCATCACTACAGTAGCCTTATTATTAGGAAGACTTGTTGCAAACAGCAGGGACAGTGTTAATCATAGTAGCACAACCAGCTGCATGTGAAGGGCTCGAAGGTATGAGCTACCATTTTTATTTCAAAGTTCATATATAGAGAAACTTGTCTTAAGTGGCCACCAAAAGGGACCAGCAAAATCATTTAGCCAGTTCTATGCCATGCAGGGAATTCATTTACATTAGGGGTATTCTGTGGTGGGCAAATCCAGCAGGGTTGCAGCCACTTGCAGTGTAAAGGGGTCCTAACATAACTTTCAACAGGCTTCTTTTGTATGTTGTAAAGTGGTTAACAGTGGGGGTTGCCTGTTTGAATATGAGGCTCTTCACACGTTTGTTGTTGTTTCGTTGAGGAGCCGTATTGTGTAGTGGGTAGAGATTGGTGCTAGAAGCTAGGAAGTCCTGACTTGCAGTGCAGTCGTGGACAAATTGTTCTGTGCCTCAGTTTCCCCATCTGTAAAATCTGGATAATAACACTTACCTAACTTACAGAAATGTTTGGAGAGCAACCTAGTTTGTGTGGCACCCAAAAATGTAAAGTGCTGTCTAGTATTAGCTCTGAGTATACTTAGTATAGTAAGTAGTGCTTTTGCCCCCGCCTTTAAAGCTCCAGAACAGATTTTTCACAAGTCCATATTGGCATGGAAATTGGGGCAGAAGTTAGTTTGAGATGAGCTTGCCAAGCTGAATCTGAGATCTGAGATTTAGAAATGTCAGTGATTTTGCTCATTTGGAAAATTCCATTTTTTTTGTCAAGTCATTGCTCAAAGACAGTGAAGTCTAGAAATTGCAAATTTGTTTTGTTGTCATGCAGACCTCTGGTGCCTCTTGCCATGATTACATATTAGTGATATGTGCTGTATTTGGGCAAGTACTCACTGTGAATTAGGAGCATCAGAATGCTCCCATGGTATGTGGCAGAATTGTAAGGTTCACCTCCAGAACTAGCCAGACTCAGAAAGGACCTGATGGAACAGGCAAGTTTATCAAGTGACTGACAGGAGAGATGGTATACAGTATTTTAATGTTCACTTCCTTGTTTTACTGTACCAGCATCATCCACTGTGTCAGCACAGTCCTAGGAGCTTTGATGTTACCTACTGCTATACAGCCAGCCAGGGTCATACAGATTGATTTTTCTTGCTGTTGGGCACCTAAATCATAGGTAGACTCTAGGAATTAGCAATAATGTTGGTGATAAATTTGTTTATTAAATAGACATGTTGGTTTTGGAGGGTATTCCTCATCAGAGCATTATGAGGGCTGGGTATATAAACTATTCGATAAGTCTGATAATAAGAGTTTCACGCCAGCTGTTTTCATGTAGTCTGGTCCCTTTAACAGATCCATTTGCTGAGCAGGTATTTGCACAGAGGGATTTTCTTTTAAGACATTGACCAGCTAATGGTATCAGCAGAGGGCATGAAGAGTCATGCCATTCACTTAATGCTCCTCACATGGCAATGAAAATATTCTCTGGGGCTTGCTCCTAGAAACAAGTGCACAGAAGGTTTCCATCAGCAGTAGCTGCTCTGCTTTTCTACTCAGTGCAGGCTTGAGTGTGTTCCAGGATATTCCAGTGTCTGTGTAACTGTATCTTTCCCATTGATTAGAAAGGAAAGCGTATAACAGCATCTCCTGCAAAGGAAGAGTGGCCAAGGATTCCCTCCCTGCCCCCCTCCCCTTCTTGCCTCTTCAGCTTCAATCTAATTTGAAATCATAAGTGTATATGGCAAAGGATTAATCATCTTTGAGTTGTGGAGACAAGGGAAGGGATTTATTTCATGTGGTGGAGAGAAACAAACTGCTACCAATTGGCAGATTTAACCTAAAGTTTTTCATGATGTCGAGTTGCAGTTTCTCCCTTCTCTTCTCCACCTCCCCTCCCAAATTCTTGCTGCCCATCCTCTCTCCTTGCCCTCATTCTTACCTCCTCTCCACTCCAGCCAAGTCCAACCCAGTTGAGGGGGTGGCGTAAGCTGCCAAAATGCTTCTTAAGGCACTTCAGGTCAGAGCTGTCAGGTTCAGAAAGGAGCTGGCGTTTGGTGTGCTTTTGAAGCTCTGCCAGTTTTTCTCTAACTCAACAGGCACTTTAGCCCAAGGGCAGGAGGAGCTGGCCCCGTGCTGGCGTTCCTCCTAGAAACTCTTCCTGATTGGGGTCGGGCTCATCACACCAGAAAGCAGCGCACCCCTGTGCTTCTTGCCAGTGCAGAAACTTTTGATTTTGTTCAATCAATTATATAATCTGGATATAAAAAATATGCTGTGCAGTTTACCCCTTGGGCAATGCTCATCCACATGTGGTTTTTTTTTTTAAATTAACCTGTGAAAGTCATATTAGTTTCTATCAGATATGGATCCTTTAGTTTCCTACTAAAGTGTTGTAGAAACGACCCTGATCTCTATCTGGTGGTAGAGAATTAGATTTCTGCTTCAGCACCTATGTACATAAAAGGTAGGAGCTACTCTGTTGCTCTGTTAGAGTAACAGTCATCTGGGGGAGACTTCAGACTAAAGTTCTTTCTGCCCATAACTGTCCAGGTGGGAGTTAAAGATCCCAAGACATTCCTTTAAAAAAAGAGTAGGGATGAAATTCCCTCTCTCAGTAAAATAGTTTCCAGTGTCCTACTTTTACATAATCTATTTTTGAGCCCTAATGGCTACAACCATTCCCATAAGTGTTGTGCTACTCTAGATCAAGTTTGAATTCATTGCTTTGTGAAACACATCTGATGTGTATGAACTTAGTATGAAATGTGTCATACTAACTCCAGTTCTCTTCTACTTCTCAGTGCCAGAATATTTTTCTTGTCTGTAAGTAGCTAGTGCAGTTTTTGGATCACTGTGTTTCACATGGATGGATAGAACTGTTCTCAAAGAGACTCTCAGATCTTGGTGCTTAGATATTATGATGATGAATATGCTAGAAATTCCAAGGTGGATAGATAACTACTTATGACTCAGAGAACCAAGCTTTCTTTTTTCAATAAGAAAGAATAAGCAAGTAATTACTAAAAATATTTCATTATTTTTACAAAATATACTTCAGAAGGCTTACTAACATGCTATGAAATATTATCACAGCTCCACTGAGCTACATTTGCTGAATACATTATCAGAGGACATTTTGTGATGTATTATCCTTGCTGTTTTGTTGGTCTTGTTTGCTTGCTTACTGCACTTGCTGAATAAGGGCCCACTTGTGCAAACTTTTCTTGCATGTGTGTAGTCAGTATCACAGGAAACACTGAGACAAATCGTGTGAGTAAGGGCTGCAGGACCAGGCCCCAAATTTCTAAGGCTATTTGCAGTTTGATGCATGTGAGGAGACTGTATAAATGCACAGGAAGTCCCATTGACTTTAATTGTGTCTGCAGGATCAGCACTTAAATTACTCCTTTGCAAACATCAGTAATTCTTAGTAGCTGTATTAATCCCTAGAGAGATTTAGCAAGGTTGTACTGTATTCAAAATTGACTTACACTCCAGCTTTTAATTACTGATGCCATTTCAAATACAAAATAAGTATATACATTCTAGGTTCCATACATTAAAAAGTATTAATGTAGTCTGGAAAATTGCAATTCTGGCTTCATATAACGTCTGTATGAATTTTTAAAGAATCCACAACTTTAGCCATCAAAACAGAAAAGTCCCATAAATCTGGATGACATATTTAAAATATTCTTATAGTCTGGAAATTTATGGATGAGTAAAGGAAAAATATTTCTCTTTTGGATGAAATAAGGAAACTATTTAAGTTAACTTACCATTTTTACTAACATACTGTACATTTTTTTTACTGACTGTAACTGACAGTTTTAAATATATTTCCTGATAGTTGGCAATCCAGTTCACCTTTTGCTTAAATCTGTGACGACTCCGACTTTTGTATTTCCAGTGGTTTAGTTGGGAGACTGAGGAACTAGCAAAAAACAACTCTGATAGCTTTGGAACCCTTCCTATCCTCACTCCAGCTGTGTGCCCCATAGCAGTGCTAACCTGATCAGCATTTGAAAAAGGCAAGTCTGATGTTATAAAAATCAAAATATTTTATAGACCAGTTTTTCTGCCAAATTCACATCTGTTTTGTGGGTGGTTGAGGGCCACAGATGTCTCTCTTGCTTTTGTATATATTTTGTCACTGGAGCTGCACGCACAGACTAGCTTTCTTGGCATCTGTGCAAGTGTTTTGCTTAGTGGCTGACTTCATTAACAAAACCATTTTAAAGAGCATTTTCAGTATTTCAAACTTTATTCTTTCCACTTTTCAGACAGCTCCCTTTGTGTTTCCACCAGGATAGTTGGTTTGAATGGACTACATCTCCCAAAAGCCACTAGTGTGTTAAGGAAATTGTACTGGGATGGAAGTTATCACTGCTGGCAGATGTGGTTCATTAGCCTAAAATTTTATTTTGGGCATCTGTTTACTGTAGGACTCTACAATAGCTTCCAAAAGAAAGGACAGAGTAGGCTATTGAGGAGAATAGCAGTAGCAAGGTTTAAAAAAAAAATCTTCAGACCCAGCCCTGTGAGGTCTGCAAGATTCGAGCTTCATGATCATTTTTGGTGGGCCAGATAATAAATTGATATTCTATCACGCAGAGATTATTTCATGAGATAAATAGGCACAAAGAATACCTGCACGTTAGTGCTCCTTTCTACTGCAATGACCTATTTCCTGTGCTCCTAAAGCTGTCCCATAGCCTCTCGCTCAGTAAAATATTGCAAGAAAACCCTTTCTTGAATTATGGAAGGCAAGGACCAGTGGGAATAGCTGTAAGAATTCAGACCCTGGATTTGTCCCTCTTAAAGGTGACCTGCAAAGAATAAACCTTGGCTTTGTCCCTTTTCTCCATGATGTATAATGAAGGTTTGAGGGCCAAGATCTTTAAAAGTGACTAGTGATTTTTGGTGCCCAACCTGAGACAATTTACAGGTGCCTGATTATCGGGGGGAGGGAGGCACTGCTCAACACTTTCTGAATAGTGGGGTCTTTTAATGTGCCTCAAGTTGGGCACCCAAAAAATGAGATACCCCCAAATCACTCGAGACTCTTGAAAATGTTGGCTGATTTTTTAAATTATTATTTCATGTTTGTATTTACCTTGGAAATTCAAAGAATGTCAAGTCTTTCCCTCTCTGTTTTTGTTGGAGGTATGTTTTAAGACTTTTATTAAACTTTAACTGTAAGGTGCTGGGTGTTAAATCTTAAGAAACAGATATTTTCTTCTGGCCATTTATAGTACATGATGCGTGAAATAGGTGTTAACAGAAAAAACAAACAAAACCTTTAAACAAATAGTTGTAAACAGTCTGAATAAAAATAACTTCTCCTCACTCAATCAGGTTTCACCTGCTTGTTATATGTGATGTCATGATCCTACTTGTTCTCAAGCTGTCCAGAGGGTCTTCTAGGAAAAGCAGGGTAGACAAGACCTGAATTTCTGCTTTTAAACATATGTTGAAGAAAAGTTTTTTTTGAAGCTGATGGGAAAGACCCTTGCAGGCCTCCTTTATACATCCTTGAAAGGGGGAAGAAAACGGCACAAACTCATTTTTTTTCATTTGCAGGTTACCTTTAACTACATCTTTTGTTCTTCCTGATGCCAGGTCCTGTCCTTTAAAAATGTATTGTCTTTTCCTTCGGATTCCTCCTTGGCATGTGAATTGGTAGGTCAGATTTAACAGGCTCTTATAGCTTATGTGGACTTTCAGGTGACTAATTCACTCAGCTTGATAAGATCTTGTATCTCTCTCTGAAATGCCATTTTTCTCCTTAAAATGCGAGGATATTAGGACATGAAACAGTTCCTTCCACTGGATGAGTTCAGACGCTCCGCTGGTAGTAACCACTCATTGCAGGATGATCTGAGGTTGATGCAATTGCCATGGGAAATCTAGCTGTTCTGGACTCAGTTGACGATAACAGGGATATCATCAGACAGCAAAGCGCCCAATCATTTGGAAATTTTGCTTTTTAAAAATGGATCATTTATTAAAAAAAGAAAGACACTAACTCTGCACTGGGCCATGCATGACTTTGTATATCAGAATCAGAGTGAGGAAAGGAGCAGGAGTGGGGCTAGGCAAGGCTTTGGGACAGTGTTTAAGTGTCACTATGGAGACTGTTCAAACAGACTATGTGTAGATGTGTGTGTGTTTAAATATTTATTTGAACAACAAAGAGTCTGGTGGCACCTTAAAGACTAACAGATTTATTTGGGCATAAGCTTTCGTGAGTAAAAACCTCACTGTGAGGTTTACTCACGAAAGCTTATGCCCAAATAAATCTGTTAGTCTTTAAGGTGCCACCAGACTCTTTGTTGTTTTTGTAGATACAGACTAACACGGCTACCCCCTGATACTTGACAATATTTATTTGGTGTTACATCTTTAGAAGAGAGTCTGTCTCTTGCCCTGTGTGGAGACAAACAGCCCACTATGTTCCAGAAATGAAAGGCGTTTTCATGTGGGTTATGTGATAGGCACCCCGGAAAGGAAGGATATTCTACCCTTGTCATCCTGCTGTCAGTTTTGCTTTACAGGGTTTTTCTTCTAATGAAGCAAGGGAAGATTATTTTAACCATTTCCTGCTCCCGTGAGGCATGTGAGTTAGGACTTCATAAGATGAATGCATAGCAAACATGAGAAAGGAAGGGAGGGACGAAGAGCTGGGAGGAGAGAGAAGGTGAAGCGGTCTGGAGAGACCTCACAGAGCGAATCGGAACAGATTGAATGCAGTCTGCTTTGTTCAAGGACAGGGTGAGGAAAGGGCTTGTGTACTGAAGGGGGCGGTGAGAGAGAGAAGGGTGTTGAATCACATCTAGCAAGTTTCCTTTGTCTCTGTATTATCCTCTGGTGTCCCTGGGACATTTCTGTCAGCTGCCCCTCAAAAAGAACCTCTGATAGGATCTTTTGGCAGTGGCAGAAAGACAATTCTGCCAGCAAAACTCAAAACAGCATAGCTGGAAGAGAGACTCTGAAAGCTTTTTATTGGAGGCTTTTCCTGATCTTTTTTTTTTTTCTTTTTGCTATGGGGGATGGGTGTGAAGTGCTTTTGGAGGGCTGGGGGTTGGCAGTGGCATAGCCAGGTTCTAAGTGCAGGGGGAGCAAACATAAAAAAGGCGCCCCCCCGTGGCTCCTCCTCTGGCCACGCCCCCCTTGGCTCCTCCTCCGGCTGCTCCGCGCCCCCCCCCATGGCTGGCTCCTCCAGCCGTGCCACGCTGCGCCCCCCCTTGGCTCCTGCGGCCATGCAGCACCCCCCCTCAGAGGGGCTCGGTCCGGGAGGGGGCTGGGCGCGGGGAACAGGTGGCGGGCGGGCACTGCTTGCTTCTCCCGGGGGCTGGTGGGAGCGGAGTAGTGGGGCGGGCAGCAGCTGGCGAGATCCCCTCTCCCCGGCAGCTTCCTGCTTCCCTCAGCCCAGAGGAGTCATTGGGGGGGGGCAGCGGGTGTGGCCGGAGGAGTGAAGGGGCCAGCTCCTCGGCCATCGCGCCCCACGCTCAGCGTGGCCCCAACATCGCCGCCGCGGCCACCTCCTGCGTCGGCTCAGGGCTCGGCGGCCGAGCGCTCCGCAGCTGGCGGGCAGATCCCCTCTTCTCGGCAGCTTCCTGCTTCCCTTGGCCCGGGCAGCCCAGCATTAGCAAGAGGCGGGGTATTGCTGGACCAAACTCCAAAGAGAAACTGCTGAGCTCCAGTTCATTTGCAAATTTGACACCATCAGATCAGGATTAAATAAAGACTGTGAATGGCTATCCAACTACAGAAGCAGTTTCTCCTCCCTTGGTGTTCACACCTCAACTGCTAGCAGAGCACCTCACCCTCCCTGATTGAACTAACCTCGTTATCTCCATACTGATTTATACCTGCCTCTGGAGATTTCCATTACTTGCGTCTGATGAAGTGGGTATTCACCCACGAAAGCTTATGCTGCAATACTTCTGTTAGTCTCAAAGGTGCCACAGGACCGTCTGTTGTTTAGATCAATAGTCACGTGAAGAAAGCTAGCAGATACTCTGTACTGTCATAGGATCTGGAGTCTTTGCTACTGTTATAGGCATGAGGACTTTTCAAAAGCCAGGTTTTTTTTTTTTAAATAGTAGGGTTATTTTTAACTTTATTTTCTATTTTGTTTTTTTTTCTTAGGTGGATGAAATTTACCACGACGAGTCTTTGGGGGTTCACATTAACATTGTCCTGGTCAGAATGATCATGGTGGGCTACAGACAGGTAAATTCAGGGCTGGAGTGAGCAGAAGATGCTATCTAGGGGAAGGGGACAGTCACAATATACAGCATGCTTCGGCTGAAGAATGCAATGAGCTTCCAGACTGGGTTATGTCTATAAAAACAACACCTTCAGCTAACTTCCCCGTTTGCACCCCCTGCTTTCAGATTGGTGTGTATGTCTGGGGAGATGACTCAGGATTCAGTCTAGTTATATATTTGTGTTTGCATTAAGAGAGCCTCTTCCTCACAGCCAAGCTTCTCCTTGAGCTAATCCTCTGTGCAGATGTATGTGGTATCAAAATCTGTTACGTAGAAATGATTGGGATCTCACAGGGCCAGCAATCAGCATTGTAGCTTCAGCACAGGACCTGCTAGAATGGAAAAACAAAGGAGCAAATGCTTTACTTTAAACGCAGAGACAATTATTGTTGTTAAAAATAATGTATGCAGTTCAGTGTGGTAAATTTGCACAGGGCTTTACAAACAGTAGGGCAAGTTCCCTGCTCTGAAGAGCTATTTTTGATCTTTTGCTTAAGTGTGAAAGGCAAATAGATTTCTGTTTAAATATGAAATATTGGTTCCATTCCCTCTGTAAGCAGCTGTCACATGCTGTGGCTTTGCCAGACTGAATCAAAACGATCTTGAATCTCTCTGTTTCATGTGAGACTTGCTGAAATTCCTAGACTCCAAAGATTTTCCTTCTATAGAAGGCAGACATGAGGACATCTCTGCCTTACAGTACCCCTGTGTTTCTGATTGAGAACTCTTACCCTTCCCCCACTGCTGCTGCTGACTACAGCTCTGAGCTGGCTTGGGAAGGGGTAGGGCAGGAGGGTTAATCTCTCAGTAATTAACATCTTATTTGGTTAACTGAGGTTAATTTTTGGTTGCAGGGATTTTCTGTCACACCACAGTGCAGAGAAGAAGCTTTCTGGACTGGTTTTGTGGCGTTTTGTTTTGCTATAGCTGCACTCATTTTGAGCTCTTCACCAAGACAAAGAGCAATGTGGAGGGTGCGTGTAGTACGAAGTAAGAGTCAAGGCACAATACTCCCCTGTCGCCCTTCAAAAGGGAATTAAGTGCACAGCAACAGTCTGGGTAGTGTCTACTAGCAGTAATAATTAGCACTTACATAAGCCCCAATGCAGGAAAATGTTGCTACTCAGGACAGGATTTACGCACATGCTCAAGTCCCATTGAATTCCAGTGAAGCATATGTTTAAGTATTATGGTGAATATGGATACACACTTAATTAAATGCTTTCCCAAATTGGGGCCTTCATGATTCACCTCTTCAAAGCAGAGGACAAGTGTTAACTAATCCTCACAAAAGTCCCTCAGGTAACTATTTTAATTCCTATTTTACAAATGGAGAAACCAGAGCACAGAAAGGTTAGGTGAACTGCCGTAGGGGACAGAGTGAATCAGTGTCAGGGCCAGGATTGGAGTCAGGCTTAGTTTGCTGCTCAGTCCACTGGACAACATTGCCTCTCAGTGAGTCTCATGCGTTCAAATCCTGATTTTGTCACTTACTCGATGTGTGAGCTTAGACCACTCTGTGCCTATTTCCCTATCTGTAAATAAAATATTTAAATCACAGGGCTGGTCAGCTGATGTGGAACACTGAGATCCTCTCATTAAATGTCCTCTCATATAATGTTCAGCATAAGCCCAAAGTGTTGTGATGATGCTAACAAAATGGCATACAAAGCTTTCTCTGAGGTCTTGAACACCCTTAACACCTTTAGGGAGTCAAAGGATATGTCTGCCCTACCAGCATAGCTGTGCTGCCACAGCCCTGTAATATAGACGCAGCCTACACCGATGGAAGGGTTTTTCTGTCTGGTTACTGCTGAACTGAAGTAAATAGCCATTTTATGAGCTGCTGCAGATACAGAACACCAGCATTTCCTGGAAAATATCTGATTACAAGAGAAATATTCCTGGTGAGCAGAAACTGCGTGTATCCTGAAGGTGGTGATCATGGTTTCCTAGGTACATGAGGAAAAGATTTGAGGCAGCCCACATTGTGGCAAGCATCCCCAGGCAGGTGACAACAGAACATCATTTCCATCTGAGGAAGGAGATAGGGTTTCTGGCCTCTCAGCTAAGGTGTTAATGCCGGCATCTAATTGATGATGATATACTGAAGATGCAAAGGAGGCAAAAGCAGAAGGTCTAAACATTGAGATGTGAACTAGAAGCCCCAGGCTGCAATCCTGACAGGACCAACTCAGCCCTTCATCCTTCTACAGTACCTTGAGTTCTATGCAGTTTACTGTGTATGGGTTATCTGAACAATCAAGATCCTCTGTGCTGTGCTTGAAGATCTTACCTAGGTTTTCATAAGATTAGGCACTTACTTTGGGATCTTTGTCCAGCATTAGCCCTTCCCATACTGCTAATCCGTTTACTGTGTGCCAGACATCCTCCATTTCTGGGGGTGCTGCATGTTTGTAATTTCTGGAGGAGGAGGGGCCAAGGAAGGATTTATTTTGCCCCAAATATATTCTGTTGTTGGGGTTTTTTTTTTTTGTCTCCTTCCTCTGAAGCATCAGAGATGGCTGTGGCTGGAGATGGGACACTGGGAGGAGTGGGCCAGGTCTCTAAGGTGGCACAAAGCATTTTCTCTCTCTACTTGGTTGGCTGGTTCTTGCTCACATGCTCAGGGTCTAACTGATCGCCGTACATGGAGTCGGGAAGGAGTGTTCCCCCAGATCAGATTGGCAGTGACCTGGGATTTTTTCCCCTTCTTCTGCAGCGTGGGATGCAGGTCACCTGCCAGGATCAACTGGATATATCTCAATCAGTTCCCTGCCATCGGAGGGCCTTGGGCACTGGTGCACCTTGGCCCTCCTGTTCTCTCTCTGTGATACACAAGAGCTTAGTCTCCTGAGGGTTGTGATACATCTGTCTGATTTTGGCTGTTGGGTTTACTGTGCGGGGCTGGGTGGTGTTTAGTAGCCTCTGACATACAGGAGGTAAGACTAGATGATCTGGTGGTCCTCGCTGGCTTTAAGCTATGATTCTATGAAATTTAAAATACTATGTTTTCATTGTTAATGTCGTGGAAACTTTATCTGGGGATCTTCTGTACCCTGTACCTCAAAACTTGGGACAGGTTCATTGTCACCCAGTAATGCCCCCTCCTTTCTTTTCACCCCCCAGTCAGTCAGCCTAATAGAGCGGGGGAACCCATCTCGGAGCTTGGAGCAGGTCTGCCGCTGGGCCCATTCTCAGCAGCGCTCAGACCCAGACCATGCTGAATACCATGACCATGCCGTATTCCTCACCAGGCAAGATTTTGGTCCAGCAGGTATGCAAGGTACTGTATTCATCTCGATCATGTATGTGCAGTTTGCTGGGCTTGGGGAAAAGCCAGCAATTGGAAGGGATTTCCTGCTGACACAGTCTGTGTGCTTACAGGCTGAGGTCCACAAAGGTCTTGGAAAAAGTTATAAAGATTAGAACTTAATAAAAGGAATGGAGAAAAGACAAAATTGAATCCCATGAGGGTTTTCTTCTCTTGACCTTTCCTTATGGTTCCTTACGTTCTGTTAGTTTTTTTTTTACTACCATTGTACATTGAGTAGATGTTTTCAGAGAACTATCCACAATGACTCCAAAATAAGTTAGCTGTTGCCACTCAAGAAAGATAGACCTCATCATTTTGTATGTACAGTTGGGATTATGTTTTTGAATGTTCATTACTTTACATGTATCAACATTGAATTTCATCTGCCATTTTCTTGACCAGTCACTCAGTTTTGTGAGTTCCCTTTGTAACTTTTTGCAATGTGCTTTGACTTAACTATCTTGAGTAATTTTGTATCGACTGCAAACTTTGCCATGCCACTGTTTACTCCTTTTTCCAGATAATTTATGAATATATTGAACAGCACCGGTCCCAGTACTGATCCTTGAGGGACCCCGCTATTTATCTTTCTCCATTCTGAAAACTGACCATTTATTCCTACCCTTTGTTTCCTGTCTTTTAACCTAGGGTTACCATATCTAATAAATAAAAAAAGAGGACCCTCCACGGGCCCTGGCCCCGCCCATTTCCCCACCCCAACCCCCGCCCCAACTCCGGCCCTTCCCCGCCCTAACTCCGCCCCC